>NC_069087.1:2744759-3110332 GCF_947172395.1 Bicyclus anynana | reverse complement strand
AGAGAGAGAGCTATATTTTCGACCAAATAATTTAGTAACCCACGGCAAACTGCACGCCTTGTTCATATTTTTCCGGATCTGCTAAAAAAGTAGTTGAAAAACGCACTTTTTTAGATACATACCTACCTACTAGGCTAAATGGGTGCAGATCGAACATAAGGAGTCTTGTGTTTAAGTCAGTGTGCTTAGCAGTAGAGCTACTGAGGCTCTGTATTGAGCTATTTACTTTTACAACCGTCTGAAAGCAATTGAGCTTATAAAGGACATACCTACCTTTGTAATTTTATAATGTAAGGTAAAAAAGTATGGTTGGCAACTATTGAGTTTGGATAAAGCACCTCTAGCGTTATTTTTTTCATTTATAACTTACGGGTACTAGCAGATTTCACGTTTTCGTTCCCGTAAGAATACAGGAATAAAATAAAGCCTATAGCACCCGGGGATGGCTTAGCTTCCCAACAGTGAAAGAATTTTCAAATCCGTTCAGTAACTTGGGACCCTTCCAATGCAAACTAACAATTAAATCTTCCTTCTTTACAATATTAGTATAGGTAGACTAAGCTCGGCAGTAGTATCTAAACCCCTAGAATTTCAGTCAATCTACTAAACCAAGAGCTTTGTTTTTGAACTTTATAAATGTCCATCTTTACAAGTTTATAATAGTGAGAAACTCTTCGCCAGGCAACAGCTTTGCCAGTACACCTGCTAGCACCGCCACCAGGAAGCGTAGTATTGGACATGTGTGCTGCTCCCGGTATGAAGACCACGCAACTCGCGGCCTATTTGAGAAATCAGGTAATTAGTAAAGTTAATGCACGTTCTCTTAGATAAGTACTTACTACCTTACCTTACTCACAGATTATCTACCTCATTCATTGCCTCGTTGGTATATTGGCTACCCCATGTGGCTTCGAATCACTAGGTCGACGACGATGATCCCTACATTGGGCAACATACCTAATGCTGAGCTTTCCTTCCTTGTTGATTAATTAATAGTTATGCAACTTAACAGCCACAATGTCCTACAAATTGCATGGTACATTATCTCGTTCCGACGCTCAGATTTTTTTTCAGCTACCAGAATCAAGATTTTTCGTAAATAAAAAAGTTGACCGACTCATCGAGATGAAGCTACTCACGAAAAATTAACTTGACTATAAGCATTAGAAGATACGGCAGCGATAGCGTCTTACCATACCAGTATTTATTATTCTGATTTTACAGGGAAAAATCTACGCAGTTGAGAGAAATGAAAAGAGATACGAGACTCTCTGCCAATACGTAGAAGCGACAGGGTCCAAATGCGTGGAAACGCTACATAAAGACACGTTGGAGATCAGACGAGGAGACCTTGATGAAGTCGAGTACATCCTCCTCGATCCAAGTTGTTCAGGATCTGGTAAATTTAAATTTCTATTAAGAAACTATGGCAAAATTTGAAAATTTGAGAGGTCAAAAAACTAATTTGGGTAGAATCAAATTTTAGATTGTTCAAAAACCTTGCTTTGCTTTGCCGAAATCCTTGAATATAATTTGACAATTGTTTGGTGAATATGGTCGACCTTATATCTAAATTCTAAAACAATGTTTACAAGAAATTGTCTAAATTACGGTCTGCTATGGCTAAATCCATAAATATTATTTGATAGAATAATCAGCAAGCTTATACACTAGCTTTGACGTATGTTAATTGGCATACACGAAATTGAGATTCTATGTAAAATGTCATCCGGTGCTTACTGGTGCATATCACACAGTAGGTAAATGACATTTTGTCAATGAATTTAATGTTTACTTTAACAGTTTGATAAAAAAGACCAAAATAGTGAATCGGCCAGTAGGTACCTACTTTGTTAAAAGAAGTCTACTTCAAGTCAACTCGAATTTTGTGTTTAGTAACGTATTAATAAAGCTTACTTTTAATCATATCTTACTACAATTTTTCCCATTTTTAGGCATGGAACTGAGCGTCCACAACTATATTGATGAAACGAGGCTGGCTAAGCTCACTTCTTTGCAAGAGAAATTCTTGAAACATGCCATGAATGCATTTCCGAATGCTAAAAGAATCGTATACAGCACGTGCTCGATATTCCCCGAAGAAAATGAGAGGGTAATCACTAATATTGTCAAAGCTTCAAGAGCGAAATGGAGGGTTAAAGATGTAAAAGAACTTTTAAAAGATCAATGGAACAACTTCGGTTCAGGAATGTACGGTAGTATGGGGACTAGGTGTCTTTACGCCAAACCCGATAGTGATTTCACTACTGGTTTCTTTTTGGCAGTTTTAGATAGAGATTCGAAAGATAAGGAAACACTAGAAGACGACCATAAAGTCGCTAAGATGGCTCTGAAATTGGAAGATATAACTAAACAACACAAAGACGGAAAAGATGTAACTATTATACAAGTAAAAGACGAAAATATTAGTGAAAATGAAGTTGCCAAAAATAGTAAGAAAAAGAAACATAAAGACATAGAATCTACTGTTAATATCGAACAGTCAGAATTGTTATCTGAAGATGTAAACGATGAAAGCAATATTCTGAAAGGCAAGAAGAAAAAACGAAAGAAAGCCATAGAAACCAGTGAAATATCCCGAGATGTATATGAAAATCAAGAAAATGATGACAAAGCTGATACTAATACAAAAACAAGTGAAAATTCACAAATATCATTAAATTACATAGAAAATAAAAATGAAATAGAAATCCCAAAAAAGAAAAAGAAAAAAGACAAACAGCCAATAAATTACCCCACGGAGGCAGAGAAAGGCATTGTTTCAGAAATGTTACTTAATAATGATGAAGTAACACAGAAAAAGATGAAAAAGAAATCTAAAAATCTTGACAATGAATTATTAGAACCAGTAACTGAAGTAATAGAAGATATTCCATCTAAAATAGAAGAAGAAAATTCAAAAAAGTTAAATAAACGAAAGAAACAAAAAGAAATATCCATATCATTTGAAAATAACGAAGAAGAAATAAACCAATCTAATGAAAACAATAAAATAATTCAAGTATCAGTTGAAGACACTTACAATAATGAAGCACCAAATGAAGTGCCGAAAACAAAAAAGAAGAAACACAAAAAGGAAATAGAAAAGCCTATTGATAGTGCAATAGTAATTGACGATGGTATTGGTGAGACCACGAAAAAATCAAAGAAAAGAAAGAAAGATGGAGAAAACATGAATTATGATCTAACTGAAGACTCAGAAGTTGTGGGAATAAAAGATAAGAACGGAATTAAAAAAGGAAAAGGTGACACCGATGTTATTGTAACAGAAATCAGTCAGTCGTGTGAAGTTCCAAAAAAGAAAAAGAAAAAGCGGGTTTCGGAAAATAGTTGATGTAGGAGTACTGCTATTTGCTTTATGATGATTTTAATAAAGATTTTTATTAAAATAAATCTCGTGTTTTTTTTTTTTATTTAAAGAAGGTATTTGTACAAATTTATTATGACAGTGATAGTACTAATATACTAATAAGAGGGTTATTGGTTACTCGTGTTTAGTTCTTGAGTTGTGAAGCAACAAGCAATAAAGTTTTGTAGTGTAATTGATCATAAATTGTTTAGTGCTGAATTCTCAATACCAGAAAAAACATTTTAAAGTGTGTGTCCAACTTTTTATTTTATAACGTAATACAATATCAGTCTATTTGCCTAATTTTACTAACAACACCTCCAATACATTTTTTCCAGTAACTTTGTAACTACAAAGAGTAGAAACAAATATACCAATTTACAAACCTCGTTTTTAAAATGTGCACTTCAGTTACATACATTTTATTTACAGGTCATTTTTTTTAATCGGATCATCTTAATGAAAGATAAATAATTATTATTGCACTCAAAGCTTCTACTACAAAACAAATAAAATATTGTTCATAACAATAGTACTCGTAGATGATACATTGGTGATTTAATCCGCAATGTTTAACAAAAATCTGATTTTGTAAATCGTTAACCACAGCAGCTACAGCATTGAAAAACATACACATACAGCCGAAAATAGAACCTCCTCGTTTTTGAAAATCGGTTAAAAAGTGATTCAAGATTGTGTAACTAATACAGTATGAACAAATACTTATTACAGCTAATTAGAACTGTATAACATAGAAATAGAGTTCATTTTCCATGAAAAAGGGTGTGTTATGATCGTTGCAGCGACACGCTTGTTTACGTGTCACGAACACTTTCGTGCGTCCTTATTTTGATCGCATAAGTCGAACAAATCCCTTTTATATTTATGTATAAAATAACTAACTACGAGTAATATGTAACACTGATAAGTAGTTATACCTTTTTATAATACTAGCCCACTAATTACTAGGTATACGACTTGTGTGTAGGTTAGAATTTAAATATTTTTTGCATTAACCTTAGAAATTATATGTAGACCTCATAAAGTTATTAAATCCCTATCTATAATAGGGTGCATGGCAATGGGCCCACCAATCACTAAACTCAAAAAGGACACTACCTTCCATTTCTTGAAAAGTTTTGTTGTATTTTTGTACCCTCATAAATTCGGTCTGGGTGGTACAATTAGTAGATAAGTCCACATTTTCTGGATATGACGTAACTAGAGTCGGTACGATAAATTTTCCTGGACCGTCATACTTGAAATACGAAGCAAACCATTACGCTTGTAGCCGTCACCATGTAGGTATAATCAGGTTACAAGATCCTTAAGTAACATACTGTTGATTCTAAACAGCACAGCAAGTATGCTGCACTATTAGATACCTACGGCACAGAAAACATATCATTTATTTCACGTATGCTGCACCCGTAGTAAGTAGTAATTTGCAAGCTCCTTACGTACGTTATACGTAGCTCATTTATGTAGCTTATTTTTCTCAGGGCAATAATTGATTTAACATAAATACTTTATGAGAAAATTCAACTTCGCTGCCTTAAATAGGTACTCCGATCACAGTAAGATGGCTAAGTTAACAATTCAATCATAAATCATAGAAACTACTAAGCATTTATAATCGTTTTCGACCGAGTTATTCGAAAAGTGAGAGTGTTAAGTAAGGTACTTTCCTACGCGTCCTAATTAGACCAAGGCCGCGGAATCAAAGAAATGACATAAAAAATAAGCATAAACCCGAAGGTCGATTGAATGTGTTGACCCAAATAACGACATGAAAGATCGTCCTATGATATTATTCCACTGTTGTGTATTAACATGAAATGCTTTAATCTTTACGTATAACTGATGAAAATCTAGGCCTTTTACATGACTATGTAATAGGGCTTACTATTCACATATACTGTATCTCTCTACTACTCACATATACAATTTCCGAACGCCATATTTGTCTCTTATATTTATATATTCTAGCAGACGCCCGTGACTTCGTCCGCGTAAAATTAAGTTCTTTTACAAACTCCGGGGTATCTATGAATTTTTTCGGGATAAGAGTCTATGTTAATCCAGTGCATATCATCATTCCAAGCAGTCAAATCCATTCAGTAGCTTTCATGAAAGAATAAATATAGGTACATATTTTTCTATAGAACATAGAAAACGCTAAAGATGGCTTAATAATTTCGTGATCGCACCGATATTTGATAGCCCATCAAGTAGTGACAGTATTAAATTATTCCTTTTAGAAGAAATATGCGTTAAATTTTTTTTTTTTCACTTAATCATTTGATTTACAACTTGAGTTGCTTAGCAACGCGATGCTGGGCGTTTAACTTTGTTAGGATGGGCGTTATCGCTGGCAACCCAGCCAGCCAATCGGAAAGATGCGCGATTATTATGACAGTGTCAGTCACCGTTTGTCACCGACAGTTAAAATTTACTCTCAAAGTAAAATACACTTTAATGCACGTAAATAAGATTGAAAGTTAATTGAGTTTGCGCCGTTAATGGTTAATAGCGCTTCCGTTATTGGCTGTTTATTGATGACACCCCGCACTTTAGTGGTTGTTAGGTAAACAGTTTAAGTACCTACACGCTAAGGTAAACAATTTAAGTACCTAAACGCTATAAAGGCTGGTGCATATCTGACGAAGTATATCTAACTGTAGTGTGTGCAACACTTATTTTTTACTATTGAATATCTGAGTTTTCATTAAAGTCCAAAATAACGTTTAACTACTGAATAATAATTATGTTATTAAAGATGACGTTATGAGAGAAGTGATGGCCCAGTGGATGACCTTCGAATCGGAGAGCGAAGGTTGTAATCCGGTCCGGGGCATGCACCTCCAACTTTTTAATTATGTGCTTTTTAAGAATTTAACATGCACATAACTGAAACCTCAAACGGTGAAGGAAATACATCGTGAGGAAACCTACATACCTGAGAATTTTCTAAATTCTCTACGTGTGTGAAGTCTGCCAAACCGCACTGGTCCAGCGTGGTGTACTATTAACCTATTCTCATTGAGAGATGAGCGAATATGGGTTGTTTAATGATGATGTTATGTTTATGTTAAGCAATGCTTTTTACTATTTATTACCTAGCAGGTAATAAATAGTAAAAAGCATTGCTTCGCCAGATATACACTGACCCTTAGTTGTAGGTAGGTACCATGACTAAGGAATTTAAGGAGATGTAATCTAGGAGCTTCAGACGCGAATGTTCAAACGACCCTTCAATAGACTGTTTCTGTTGCTCATTCTATTTTTGGTGCTACGAAGCATTGCTACGCTTACATAGCATTTTCGTAGCTATCGTCGACGATTGGGTCAGATATTAGGTGCTCCCAAACGTCGTTACAATCGACTGTTGATCATTCATGTATTGGTGCTACGAAAAGCCTACGAATCGTAGCACTCATACGTTGCGCGTCGTTCATTCCACTGTTGATTGTTCAAATATTGGCGCTACGGAATGCTACGAAGCGTAGCACTCAAACGTTAAATTTCAACTTAATATCTCTACGCATTTCTGTAAAAAAGGATAGGGTCCGGAACCCTAAAAATGCAACAAATATACAAAGATCGGCAAAGTTAGTATGCCTAAGATTAAACCCTGAACGCCCCAATGAAAGCCAATGAATCTAACCAATAGGCCAACACCGTTTCAAGTCACCCAGATATTTATTATAATAATAACACCCAGCCTATTTACTCCATGCAGGTACCAACCTACATCACGCGAAAGGCGCAACTAAGAATCAAATCGTTTATGCTAATACAAAAATTATTTAAATACTTAATGGTGAAGAATTACCGTGGAACATTTCATTATTATTCGTACGTGGAGTACATATAACATAACGATCGTATTATACACTCTGCTTGAACTGAATACCTGTGAAATTGCTTTTCTCGTGATATGAATTTGTTTCTAAGCATATTTTCAGTTACATACATAAATGCTGTTTGACTCTCCTGCATACCAGAGAATTGTCTTAATTCTCTGCGTGTGTGAAGTCTGCTAATCCGCATTGAGCCAGCGTGGACTATTGGCATAACCCCTCTCTCATTCTGACAGGAGACTCGAGCTCAGCAGTGAGCCGAATATGGGTTGATAACGAATTAACGAACGTCTCTCTTGACTCTAGCACTGTTATGTAAAACGTTGCTTTATGACTGGGAAATCCTGAATTAGATTTCAGTTTGGTTTCTGTTTAGGTTTGGTTAATAATTTTAAATTGTATTTTTTAAAATCTCGATTAAATATACTTACTTATGCTATTGATAACACTGCTTTTGCCGCGCAATATCACCCATGTATATCTGGTTCTTGTAGAAATGTCGCAAGGACGGTCAGGTGTGCTATTCCGTCCTCTAGCTATTTCTGTGTCTAGAATAGGTACTCTCAGCCTCTAAGACTTGAGTAACAAACATCCATACGTATAGCCAATAAAGATTATTATTAAGAGGAATTCTTATTATTACCTATATAAAAAAGTTTATATTTTTTTTATTAAAAAAACATTTGGTTTATTAATCTTAATGGCACTATATAATGCATCTGAAAAGTTTGTTTGTTTGTTGTGATTTTATATAAGTATCTACTATTTCGATATACATATATGAGTATGTAATTTACATACCTTTAAAGTTATTTAACCTACTTAGGAACGTAGGTAAATACTTTTATTTTATGCGTTTAAGTCCAGAAAGCAATTGCAAGTCAGCTTGCGTGCTCTTTACTATGTAACGTAACTACAACATTAATCTTAAGTACAGTTAATCAATTTCGAAATGTCAAAGTAAAGGCAAAAGTTAGTTATTAGGTTTAAGTAACACTAAGTCAATGGGTAAGTGAGTTAAATTACTAGTAATTATAGTCGGTGTTCCAATTCTGGTGTTGATGACTTTGACTCAGATAGCATGGACTCCTCTCATTCTGGGAGGAGGCTCGAGCTCAGCAGTGAGCCGAATATGGGTTGATAACCGTAATGGGTACGGTGACAGTCGCCTGTATAACGTTCATAATACTTACATAATAATGAATAGCGGCAAACTTTCAAGAGTGAAACGGACTATCACCCGCACCATCCTACATGAAACGAACTGAATTGTTATGTGTAAAGTAGCAATCACTTAAGTATGCTCAGTTTTGTCAGTGAAACTTGTAGTGTCAAAGTTCTGGGACGTTACTGCTTGGATAATGGATTCGTCGGTATTTTGCTGAGAAATCAATTATAGTTTAATTATAATATTCATAATCAACATATACGTAAAAAAATATTCTAAATTGTATTCCTAACAAAAACTCGTTATTTGTTTGTGTCTTTATTGTCCACTTTATGAGTAACTTGATCACCTTACCTATCCGTAGTTAGTCTGAACCTAATCGTACACAAAAGTTTCAATGATAACAAATTCGAAGTAAATTTGATTACCTCTACGAGTAAAAGCGAATTTCTTCGAAAATTACCTTTAATTATTATGAAACCGATAACAAACAGCAAACAACCGTTAAAAGGGAGACGTAAAAAATACAGGCACGCCACCTTTGAACTAATACAGCTTTGTATATGACTATGACCGATTGGCGACAATTGTGCGTGACGACGGTGCGGCCAGTTTCTTTTAGGGTCGGCTCATATAGGGCGTGTTGCTGTCTAAAATTGTAAGCTTGGAAGGTTTTTCATCCATACTAGTCTACCAAATGATTAGTCATGGTCGAAGCCTATGAGACTAAACACATTTGTTTAGTCTCATAGGCTTCGACCATGACACTACATTAAAATAAATCGACGAGAGCGTTCGATTTAACTAACTTTCGATAACAAATGCGCTACGATGGGTCTAGCCAATTATTCGCTGATTCTCAGAGTTTACCTGGGAAAGTTTTACCACTTATTTCAACCACCGTGCAGTATTGCTGTATTTTGCTTTGGATGTTAAGGCCGCAAGTGAAATTACAACCACATGAAGACATAAATGCTCCAGACTGAACCTGAGTTTGAACCAGAACCTGAACGCATTGTAATATGAGTTCTTACCGTATATGGCATACAAATGGCATATTTTTTGGAAGCGATGATTATTTTCATTTAAATTAGGTCAAATCATCTGATAGGGCTTGTAAAGTCAGATGGCTTAAACTGGCCCCACAATACTAATAGTATTGTGGGGCCAGTTTTGAATGAAATGAGTTTTCATCTTAACGTGTGCACAAACAATTCAATCCTCCAGTACTCTGTAACTGAAATTTAATGTCAATCAAGATATTGCAAACATTGCTAGTTAAATAAAAATACTTTTAATTAGAGTCTGTGTGTGTTAGAAGAAAATGAAAACGTACAAACAATTAGTTACTAGTCGTGCGGGTGAAAAGCTCACGGGATCGCTGCCCGCGCCGCCCCGCCATGCTACCACGAACCGGTCACTCCATTGCTTTCTCAAAACATAGCCGGACGACTTCGCTCCTATTGCGAGGAAATCCTTTATTTCCCAACCACTCATATAAACCATTATAATACCACCAGTTATAATACCGAAATTATGTAAATGCATATAATAATGTAATCTTTATTAGAACTCGCCTTTATTGTTTGATCATTCTTTTTTGGCGGCAAATTTTTGCTACTCACGCTCGCATTTTACTCGAGTTCGGAATTTCGTAGTACATTTTATTGAGTGTTTCTTTGTGTTGTCGGTATTTTGAAGTGTTATTTGTTAGTTAAATGACTTCCGAGGAGTCGATGGCTGCAGCAGCAGTGGTGAGTGATTAATTGTGATTAATTTAATTTAGTGGAATATTATTTATTTATACAACTTTAGAAATACTTGAGTAGGTTACTTGACATTATTCTTAATTTAAATAAACAATGAATTTAAACAATAATGGAATTATTATTATTGAAAGAACTACGGACTGCAATAACTCTATTTTTTGTAGTATATTGTATCTTATCTAGATTATTTATGTAATGTTTTATGTAATTATGATTTTAGTACATACCTAATATGTGGCGCCTTTGCCTTTTATTATGTGAATATGAAAATACGAATAGGTAGGTAACTTTGTCCTTACACTCATAATGATTTATTTTTAATTAACACTGTTTCACTCTGTACACCGTACCTATAACGAGTACAACAAGACCGCATGCTTTAAAATCTGTTCAAACATTTAAAAGTTTTAGCGGAATAAACAAACCCACATACATTCAACACCTACCTACGAGTATATGTAACTTGAAAATAATACAATAGTAATCCTCTAATAATGTGCACCTAAATAAATCTTCTTTAAAATACGTAAATTTGTAATTTATTGATTAATTTGATATTTATTGACTTCAGTATGGCAATAATAAATCGTAAATTAATAATTAATTCTTTACGGTAGTAATAAAAAAAACAGGGGATTTATGATGTCTGACAAAAATTATTTCCATCCCCATAACAATGTTTGAGGTAAACTGTTACACAATCTCACTAATAGGTACACTTTTAAGATTATAATGAGGTAAAGTTTGTTGTGTTGGTACTCTTTTACTAAAACGATTTTAAAATTCTTTTATCACTAGAAAACCACGTTATTTGTGAGCGTCAGACGCTGTATATTGTCCACGTATTCCCACGGTAACGAGAACTACGCGGCGCTAAATACGTCGGCTAGTTTCAAATAAATATGTATTCTAACTCTAACGCACCCATTTAACTGCAACCCGGGGCAAGTGCCCTGGTTTACCCCCCCTAGATCCGGTCCTGATAAGAAATCGTAAATTACCATTACCATGACTCTAGTTCGGGTGATTCAAATACAATGATTCATGCAACATTAAAGAAAAAAAACAATTAATCTTAATAACTTGAAAACTGTAATTTGTGAACATTTCTTTATGGTAATAATAAATCATAAATTACCATCTTATCCAGGCCGGCAAAATACCTGTACCATGATCTATCACAACATATTAGTATATACTTCAAATCGGTAATTCATATAAAGATCGAATTATAATGGTTATTGGTTATAGCAAATCCGATTTTTGCATTTGACTTAAGTATAAACAAAACAAAAATGTTCATTATTATTTATCCATATGGATATAAATACAATTGAAAGGTATGTCTGCGATTGCAATATAACTGTTTTTACGAATACTTACAGTTATTTTTTATTAACATATTACTAAAACACAATCGAACTTTTTCCAATTTTTTGTCTGCCTAATCTTTAGAACGACTGAATCGATTCTTATGGGACTTTCACTGGAATATTGGAAGTTATTGAGGTAGGCCTCGTTTTTATTCTGAAAAATCTATAAGTCTCGTGGGGTATGTAAAAAAAAGAATTTAACGCGGACGAAAACGCAGGTGTCCGCTAATGTATAAATTAAACGTAAAATTACCACCACCATTTTTCAATTCAAGTGATTCGAATACCATGATTCATATACAACATGAAAATTAAAAAAAAAATGTAACTTACATAAACGTGAAACTTGGGTCGTGACTGGGCTCACTCAGTCACGCGCCAGGGACTCGTTACGCTTATCTAGAACATCTAAGATGAATAAAACTAAATATATAATGCTTATTATGACTCAAGGTGTAATATTTTAGTAAACCTAGACTTAACGCTACCGTTTTAGAATATTAACCATTGTATTCCCTTTTTGGAACTCATAAAGTATATAATTTCTGTCAAAAAACGTGTACAAATACACGACCTCTCTGGCGCTCTTGGTAAAACTAAATCCACCCTACCGACAAAGACGTACCGCCAATCGATTAAGCGTTCCGGTACGTTGTCGTGTAGAAACCGAAAGGAGTGTGGATTTTCATCCTCCTTCTAACAGATAAAAAGATAACCCGCTTCCGTCTTAAATTGCATCATCACTTACCATCAGGTGATATTGTAGTCAAGGGCTAACTTATAAAGAATAAAAAAAGTCCTGGGTTCAATTTTCGGACCTCGGACAAAATTAGTCTTATGTATTTTCTAGATAGGCTCAGGTTTGGTCTGGTGATATGCATCGGTGATGTCTAGCTACCTGCCTACCAACATGACGTACCGCCAAACTATTAGACGTAAACAAAGGTATAGGCAGGTATAATAAAAACTTGTACCTCTTTGAGTTGACCCGCTTCCTTCGACTGTATTGTCATTTCACAAAAGATGAGATTGCAGTGAACTTATAAATAAAAAGTCTAAAGTACAATTTTATTTACTGATGTAGACAATTTTAGTAAAAAATTTCATCTAGAAAGTATTAAATAAATATTATTATATTTTAGGTAGCCTACTTTGTTTTTATTGTTGCATTATTGTGATAATCCGGTTAATTAGTCAATTATGTTCACAAATTACATTCCCTAAATAAAATTTTAAAACACTTAAGTAAACTTTAATTTTTTCAATGTATATCTATAAAAATTAAGTATTGGCAATATCTATTATTGGTAGTTGTGAAAATGAAATAAATCAACATTTTTATTACAACAATTGCAATATAATGAAATAATAACATGATATTCACACCATAATTAATGAGCATCTTTTCAGTAAAATATCAAAAATAATTAAGTGATGTATTAAAAATATATAGGCAGATAAACATTCCAGTAATAATAGGTATTTTGTAACTTACCTCATTATTGTTTACGCATTGGATCTAGGCTACGGCTACATAATATCACGATTAATATCGTGTGAGCTCGTTAATAATCGAAAAGGCAATACATTTAATGGATGCCATGAATGAAAGCCATGCTATGCATCACATGCGTAGTTATCAGCTGATAAAACGAAGGGCCGCGGCGTCGGCACCCGCCCAGTCGGCGGCCGAGTGGTCAGCGGTCATGTCGCGTCGCGTGCTGACCAAGCGGCAACCGCGTCAACCTCGCCTCCGTCCACAGGTTACCGCAGAACCGGTCGCAGCGCCCGAGCCGCAACCCGACCCAGAACCGCAACCGCCGTCCGATGACGAGAAGTCCCCTGATTGGCGTCCATCGCGACCGCCGTCCCCGCCACAGCGTCCGGACGACGTTTCCGAGGGCTCGGAAACGACTCGTCCGAATTTACGACCCGATCGTCCGGAACCGGCGAGCCGCTACGCAAATTTGAACTATTGGAAAGCTAGAAGAGTAACCTTTTATAGAAATGGGGACCCTTTTCATCCAGGCGTCGAGTTTCGATTCAAGTTGGGTAGGGATTTGGTGTCCATGGATGCGCTACTCGATAGATTGTCCGAGAGGTTGGAACTGCCACGTGGTGCGAGATTCATCTTCGGGATGGATGGTGACAGAAAGTATAGACTTGAAGAGTTGGAGGACGGTGCTTCGTACGTTGTTTCGTCTTACAAGACTTTCAAGGTGAGTTTAGATATATTTTTACACATTAACTTATTTCAGAACAGACATTTAAATTATCTATGCATTTTACTTGTACCTTTTTTGTGTTTTGTACACGATAAATCTATAGTTATCTTTTCGATATTACTCCTTAAAGAAAGGGATAAATTCATGGTAGAATAATTTCGTACTTTGCAAAAAAAAATACATCGCCAATCAATGTTGTTGTTAGTTCAAAGAAGGTATATAACAAGGTTTAACGGCCTGTACACGCGTTCGAGTATATGGTGGAAGACAATTAAGGCCTTGTATATTTTATCATTAGGTAAAGTTCAGAAGTCAAAATGGTATTTTCATACAATATCATCATATTATGGAAACTTATGACTGCCTTTCAAAATAATTTTGACGATAATTTATCATATATCTAATAACTACTGAATAGTCTATGCTTAGTGATTACGCTTAAAATATTTATAAGCAATTATTGTGCAACATTATTCAAAACTGAAGTCGGTTAATTACTTCAGATTTAATCCTTTATTCTAATATTTAAAAGATATTTGATATTTAGCTCACATAGGTGGAATTATTATGTCTTAATTAACACAATTTAAACAAACATTATAAACAGTAATTATTTTATTCCGCTATTCTTTGTTAGTAGGCGTAATGTGAAGTTAACAATTGAACATTGTAGAGTCAACATTTGAAAATGCTTAAGTTTCAGAATGAAATGTAGGGGTTTTACCAAGTTTAGCTAGTATTCCCACTTGGATTTGTCGGTTATTTGCATATAATAAAAAGAAAAAAATTTTCTCTAAGATTATTCATTATTTATAATGAACTTGCTCAAGACACCAGCGTCTATTGAAAATTTACATTAAATATCTATCCGAATAATTAACATATGACCAACTTAAACATCTAGGTGACACACTTATTTGTAGTAAGAAAATGTAAGAATTAATTACTATAACTGTTGTAGTTAGAAACAATGTATTTTAATTTCGCTATTTTAATATGTGCCATGCGTGATCCATACCAAATGGGTTAAACGAATACATTTAGGTGGGTAATCGTTACGGTTTACTAAATCTACATATGAGTACATAACATGTAATTTTCTACCTTCATATCAAATGAAATCAAAATAATTAAAATCAAATCAAATTCATTTACTTATTTCAAGTAGGCTTAGTATACAAATCCTGTCATAACTTAATGCTAAGTATTGACACTACCACCGCTTCAGAAAGATGATTTTATAGAGAAGAGCCGGCAATAACTCAGTGGTTACTAATCAGACTAATTAAGACTTTCTACTGGTTACCGGTTAGCACCGGAATTTAGCTCTAAGTTCATCATCACCATCTCTTTGTTCTTATGCACAATATGTCGCAGTCTTCCAATCTATACTAATATTATAAGGCTGAAGAGTTTGTTTGTTTGTTTGTTTGAACGCGATCGCGCGTAATCTCACTAACTACTGGTCCGATTTGAACATTTTTTTCAGTTTTAGATAGCCCATTTATCGATGAAGGCTATTATAGGCTATATATTATATTATCCACGTATTCCTACGGGAATGGGACACACACACATGGTTCCACAGGGGTAAACCGCACGGCGTCAGCTAGTTACTTATACACACACACATTACAAAAGAAGAAAGAAATGCTTCTACGCATCCCGGTCGAAGACTGCATATACATCTGCACAATCTACAGCCGGGATTGAGTACAAAACCACTAAAACCCAGTGGATCTATCTGCATCCTATTTGGGATGTGAAAGGATGACGCGAAACGACAACAGAGCTTCATCTCTTTTGTCATTCCTTTGTCACACACCTCAACCATCTCTTACGTCACGTCGTTCTACTCTCAGCTCTGCAAGGGTCTGCCCCTCTAGCCAAGTGGCACGTCGATTCTCTATCTACTATCGCTAACGCTTCGAAAACTAGAAAGATGTATGGGAATGTATGTATGGGAATGACATTTTCTATCGACAAGTCACGTGATCAAGATCAATTTTATACATTTTTCTAGTTTTCGAAGCGTTAACGATCGTAGAAAGAGAATCGACGTGTCACTTTGCTAGGGAGGCTGGTGAGAAACACGTGCTAACATGGCTACTGCGTGTGTGAGCTGTCATCTGGCTTGAAAACAGTGTCTTTGGTTCGGCTATATTATACTCTATCGTGAGAGCCAGATAGGCTGAGAGACGGTGGAAAATTGGGATTAACATCAGCAGGGTTAGACTCGCCTATTGTATCCTTCCAATTTTTGCAATTATAACATTTTTGGCGAATTCAACTTAAGCCCACCAACCCATTTGAGCAGAGTGGTGGGTCTACGCTAAGTTGATGAGAGGACATGTCTCACCTAATAACATAAAATTCAAAACTTTGAAAACCCCCCCGAAGATCATGAAATTATTAATTACACTCTCGATCAAGTCATCAATATTCTCTTTCAGTGTGCTTGCATTTGAGACACCACTCGAGTATATTTGCCGATATTCGTTTAATCTTCCCCACTTTAACCCCACAGAACTTTTAAACGGCTCAACCGATTTTCATCAAACTTGTCAAAGAACACTCGCACGTAAAATACCTTTCACACGAAACAAACTAAATTAAAATCGCCTCATCCGTTCGGGAGCTTTGGTGCCATAAACAGACTGACAGACAAACAGACAGATACGCCAAACTTAAAACACCCCTCTTCTTGCTTGGGCCTTAAAAATAGGGAGGTCTTGCCCTGATAAATTATTGTGTACCTTAGAAGTTGTTACCATCGGTGGAGCTAAATATTTAGGCAACGTTCACTAACTCATAGAAATAATCCACGAGGCCACGTCCTTGTGATTTGGGTCATGGGATAACAACCACGCACCGTCGCAGACATTTGCATTTTGATTGCGTACCCAACTGCCGAAAGTTAGCTTACTTTTAACCGCTAACTTTATAACTCGCTAATTGTTAACGAATTACGGTCGAAAGTAATTTACTGGGCGACAGGAAATTGTGCAATTTATGCGCACACTTCGCTTGTTTGGTGGTTAATGGTTTTATATTAGAAGAAAAATTAGGACTCGTCTGAAATATACAACGATAAACTTTTTCAAAAGTTATTTTATTTGTTATAAAAGATAATAAATAATATGGGTAATTAATGATTACCCGTGATTTCATCCGCGTGAAATTCAGTATTTCACTAATTCCAAGGAAACCATATATTTTTACGGGATAAACCGTAACTTTTTTGTTAATTTAGAGTATGTTCTAACATTTTTCATTCTACATTTCAGCTAAAACAGTAAGAGTAACAAACATAGATACAAACTTGATAAGTGGGATAATTTCATTTCCTCGTAAATAATATTTTGATCTAAAATCCGGCATTAGAAATATCTCATCTGTTATTTATTAGGGATAAGATTTTTTTTTATTATTATTTTTTAGTGCCTAAGGACTTATAAAATAAAAAACGTGTCAGCCCCAACAAACACTAATTAACAATGACATTTAAAAAACAAAGTTGCTTAAATTAGAGCCGAGTATTAATCCTCGGTCCACCTAGTGGGGGGTCGACCAATATTGCGCTTTCCGGTGCGAGGTCGCCATTCATGCATTTTTTGACCCCAACGGCTCTTAGAACTGTGTGGCCTGCGCATTGCCACTTCAGCTTCGCGACTTATATTATATCCACTGGAATCAGTATTTTTTTCTGGATGAAAGGGACTCTCTGCACATTACATGACGGGTTAAATATTTAATCCGTTTAAGCATACTAAACAAACGAACAAATTCTTGAAAATTTAATCAGCTGTACTAGACTCTAATTTAAATTCAAACCTGCGAACAGTAGGCGATGATTGCGGCCTAGTCCGTCGGTGCTACAATTTTATATGCGACAGGAAATTATGAAAACAATTATGCGGACCTACGCTTGTTTTGTGGCGAAAGTTGATGGAAACCCGTGTAGAATTATTTACATTAGTACCTTTTCCGCCGGCCCTGTACTGACAAGGTCAAAGCACGTCAAGATAAACACTGCGGTCAAATGACCGGCTAAATTAGGGTTTCTGAAAATTGGCTAAAATAAATCACTTAACAGGATTTTACAGTCAGCAGTGTAGGTAAATAATTTTCATAGGAGTCAAATTCGAGAAATTTGATCTTCGCCTTGTGGGGCTACTTGGGCGGTTAAGGGTCTTAAGCCTTGAAATCTTGCAAAGCCACCAGTTCAAGTTCTAACCACAGTTGGACTGCTTACCTATGGAAAAGCATTGGCTGGCTGAAAAAAAAACTGTTTAAATATGCTTTCACAAATTGACATGTGTCAGCCTAACATTGGCCATCAGTTCATGTAGAAATTACCTGTATGGAGCAAGAGTCCTTATAACTTTTTTAAAGCAACTGTATACGAACATTAATCGGCCACTTGTATATACTAGTTCATAAAGTAGGGTCGCAACGAGTTTTAGTTTTACTTACTGTCTTGTTTTACTTTACCGACTTTAAAAGATAATGTGACGTGAACTGTATGTGCGTAATTGTATTTAAATGTTTTGATAATATAAAGTTCAGTAGTAATAAACTGGCAAAAACAAGTAAAATAAAAATAAGATATTAAGTTGAAATTGAATCCATATATTCAAGCCTACTGTCCCATGAAGTTGTGAAAACTCAAATTTCTAAGTTAATACGTAAAAATAGATACGTGCGTTTATAAGAGCAAAAACTGCATATTTCGACACTTTCAAGGGAATCAAGACTCATAGGATATTTATTAACAAGTAACATTGTTATACCACATGTCAAAAAAAGTAAAAAAAGTACATTTAAAAGGGGGTCTGAAATTCGGGAAAAGCCTGGCATAAACGCAATTCAATTCCTGTAGCATTATTCAGTAAAGATGCTCGGTATAACTCGCAAGTGCGAATTCGAGTTCCCCTCTGCCTTTCTCATTCTATAGTATCATGTTAGACAGAGAATAATAGAGGTGAATTGGAAACTAGTAGTAGCTATCTAACTAACTCGATGGGTGTGTCCGACTTGTTCGGTTTATTTTAGTATTAATACAGTATTAGTACAAATAATTGCTGATTCAACATTAATCTCTTACTGAATAAATGAAATTTGGCTTTGTGACTTTATACACGTGAGACTGTCCTGAGAATAAAGATTTATCGGTCACCCTACAATACAGCAAACTTGGCAACGACACTACGGCGGGGGCAATGCACCACCTTGCACTTAATATGCATCAAGGCAATTCCTAGTACATAGACTCGTACTTACAAGTAGATACTATTACTTCTTGTACCTACGTGCTACTTCTACACTTTCTTATTCAGCATGTTAGCCCTTGACTTCATGTCATAATCATGTTTGTTAAATTTGCCCTGTTAGTACAAATATGTGTAAGTTAAATCTTGGAAGCTAAATTAGAATTACATCCTGACTTTTGAAATAAAATTTGAGCGGAATGATGAAGCTGGTCTGATGATTGTGGTGAAAGATGGCCGTAGGAAAATCTTTTTGTTAGCTAATACTTTATTTTAATTAAGTTGCATTTTTTCTTGAAACTTGATACACCCTCTTCCGTAGATTGGGGTTACCTATTACGATACTAAGTATTTTTTTGTGTATTTAGTGGGTTAATAAGTTGGTCGGTTAAAAAACACACATTCCTCCATTTTTTTAATACTACTTCCTACGACACTCGCTATGTGTGTGTGTGTTTTATCAGCTTAGTATTATTACACTTCGTAGCTCTTAATACTCGTCCATAAATGCTGGTTGTGAACTTCGTACCTCGTCGTAGAGCTTCGTAGCTCGTCGTAGCAACGTGTGGTATCGTCACTTAATTTAAAATACAGTGTTTCCCTAAAATATATAATATACAACGAAATACTTTTTAATTTCCTGAAACCTTGCTTAGAAAACAGGAAGTTAAAAGTATATAAGCGCCTAACGTGTACTTGATCGATTTTTACGTAACAAGCTTCTTCATATTACTAAAACAAAAATGCGGCATCTTAACGATCAAAGTATTAGGTATATATTATAAAAGTTTCAAGGCATAAGTCAACAGGAGATGGGGTACCTAATATAGAATTCACACTTAGCTTGATTGATGGCAAATGATGCAGCATGTGTAACAACGTCATTATTATCTTCAACGGCCTCCGTGGCGCAATGGTATGCGCGGTAGATTTATATTATAGAGGTCCTGGGTTCGATCCCCGGCTGGGCTGATTGAGGTTTTCTTAATTGGTCCAGGTCTGGCTGGTGGGAGGCTTCGGCCGTGGCTAGCCCTACAAAGACGTACCGCATAGTGCATGCCTAAGTTAAAAACTTTTTGCACTCCACTGGGTGTGGAGTGCAAAAAGTTCCACTAGGTGTAGGGTAGGGGTAGAGTATTGTAGAGTAGGTATAAGGAAAAAGTGCACATAAGTCAAAGCAAAGCTTGACCAGCTCCCGAAGCCTGAAGGAATGACAGATCTTGATCACGTGACTTGTCGATAGCAAATGTCATTCCCATACATTTTTCTAGTTTTCGAAGCGTTAGCGATCGTAGATAGAGAATCGACGTGTTATTTGGCTACAGGGGCGGGTCCGCTAGTATTTTATGTAACTAGTACAATACATAGATCGAAATACAGATAAAAAACATAACCTTAAAACTTGGTACTGCCACTTTGTTTGCATAACAATATAATGCAAACAAAGTGGCATTACCAATTTGTACTCTCATGATATAAATGCAAACGTTATTTGTTTACCCAAGAACGGATTCATACAAAAGGCTATTCGTAAATTTCCGTGCCGTCGATAGTTTAACTTCACTTCCTTGCAATTTCGTATCACGTGCCGAGCTTAAACGCTATCGGACGCTTGACCTATATCCCTAATTTCGACAGCCCTCCAACAGTGTGGTCATGCGAAGAAAGCCCACCCTATGCATTTCCATCCATACTTAATCTATAATATAAAAAATAAATCGCAAAATGCGTTGGTAAGCGCATAACACAACAACGCCTGGAGCAATTTGGCCAATTCTTTTTTTAAATGTTCGTTCAAGTTCTGGGATGGTTTTTATGGCAAGAAAAATTCGAATTATTGCCGGAAAAACCATAAAAATAGCCCTTTTCTTTTGCCCATACAAATGTTTTCTAACTAAAACGTAGTCAATTTGAGCTTACTGTTATTGTATAAAGTTCATATTAATAATAATTAGAAAACGGGGTAGGGTAGGGGTAGGGTAGGGTAGGGGTACGGTAGGGTAGGGGTAGTTGAAAGTTTACATCGAGTTTCACGCGGAAGAAGTCACGGGCGTCCGCTAGTATTATAAATAAGAAAGTCTGTATGTAACGTTTTCAAGGCTATGCACTGAATAGATTTGGATAAAATTTGGAATAGAGATAAATTGGACTTTCGAAATTAAAACTTGCTTACTATTTCGAAAACATCCATGATTTTTGCGTTACATGTTTAAGACACAATTTCATGCAAACACAGCTAGATTTCTTGTAAAATTATTGCACTGCTATTCCTTATCCTTGCTAAGACTCAATTGACTGAAGTAAGAACTGACAGAAGTACTACGTTGTTAATCACACTGCGCACTCTGGATCTACCAAGTTAGCCAGGTAATACTCGTACCTTATGGAAATTGTACTTTTAAAATTATCAACAAAATATTTTCAGAATTTTTAAAAATTTAATTATTACTCCAATGACGCCAAAGCAAGAAACTAATACGGAATAAATGCTGAATTTCACAGGGTATTTTGTGACGGAACCTTAAAAGGCTATTTGTTTCGATGAATTCCTCTAATTCTCTCGAAAATAGGTAGCACAATAAAAAATATAGGAAATATTATAGATTCACACGCACATTTATACGTCATTAAGCCATTAATAGCTAAGCAGGTTTTGTCGTGATATTATAAATATAACCACATTTACTTCTACGATTATATCACTCAATACATAGACTTTATGTAAATTGTAACGTTTTCTTAGACTTCTGACGAACATTACATAACGGGCCGCGTACCTAAATAAGTATTTTGGTCCGTTACTTTTTAGCCGGTCCAATTATTTTAATTCGTTATGTTTAACATGTAAATCGTTCTTAATAGTTTTTACAACGTTCCGAATAACAATCATGTCTAGCAAATTACTGGGCAATTCAAACATTTGGATCAAGGTCCGCCGTTTGGTCCAACCTTCGCCTAATTTCATTTAATTTTGTAATGCGTAATCCTGCGCTTATCGAGTCGCGTGTCGCAAGCTTTGCTTAATATTCGTAGCACGTGAGACCACCATAAAGGGCTTTTAATTATGAACTCTCGATTTATATCGGTTTAGTGTTGTGCTGGTAGGGTTGCGTGGATTAGCCGAGAGTGACCTTGGTGAACCGACCGCCTTGTGCCAACGCCGTATTCAAATCTAAGCAGTCGTTGTAACCGAACCGTTCTAAGCGCAGAGCTTTTTTGTGCAACTTACAACTTTAAGCGTATGTCTTACGGTCTGTTTTTCTTTTTTGAACATTGGCGTTTACGGTCTTCTGTTAGTTGAAGTGAAGGTTTTGTTTTGTTGGTGCGGATTCATCAGCTGTTGTACTTGGGTCTAGTACCTTATATGGCGGCTCGAATACACGACGTATCTTTATAATCGGTTGCAATTGAATTTCCGATACTGAGCTTGCATGGTGATTGTGGTATAAGTGAATTCTGTAGATACAGTGATAGTTTTTTCGTTTGATACCATTCGTTTGGTAATAAAGTGTGCCTAATGTTTATTTATTATTGCTTTTAATATTATGTTTATAATTTGGTAAATTCCTAATTATTATTGGTTGATTGATTTTAAATAAATAGTTTAATTTAAAAAACGTAGGTATTTAAACTCGGAAAACAATTGACTTTTTATACGTTATAATCCTACAAAAGTTTTAGCATACGATGGGTATGACAGTTACCGATAATTACAGTGATTACAGTGGCCTAATTCACTATTTTGGTCTTTATTATCAACTTATTGAAGTGGACAACAAAGTGTCATCTACATACTATATGATATACACCGTATGTACCGGATAACATTTGTAATTTGTAATATAGTATGTGGATGATATTTTGACATTTGAGTTGTTTTTTATTTTGATGGGTTGATAATAAAAACCAAAAAAGGAAATAGGCCAGCTGGGGTATAAATAAATAAAAAAGTCATTTATTCTTAAATCTCTTGACGTTTCATTTTTGTTAGTATTGTTACATAGAAAAAATAATAATAAAATTTACAACAATGAAAGGCCCAGGGGTGCGAGAATTTAAAAAAGCGCGACTGGAATGTTTTAAACAAATAAATAATAATTAACGTTGTGTAACGATACTAAAGTGTTTTTCAGATAGCATGGGTACGGCGATAGTTGTCTTATGACGTTCATAATACGTACTATTATCGAGAAATGCTCCCAACATTCAAGAGCGAGACGATCTGTCTCCGTACCCTTGCTACTTGAAAAACACTATAGGTAGAAGTCTCCTGTGGGCCTATAAATAAGCCAACCTATGACGTCATGATCCAAAGCTACAAAACACAGGATAACCGAGGCAACCAAACTATGGTGACGCTACGAGAATTCTGTTGCAGAAATAAATGGCATTACCTCGGACTAGGTCTAGAACACATCCCTAGTACCTCCATAGGCAGAAAATTACTGAAAGTTAAGATCGATAAACATACACACACACTTAGATTATTAAACATACACACTTGTTATATAAAAAATGCTCATTCACTTTATTTCTTTATATTTCATATATAATTTTCATGTAGTTACGTGACTTGAGTAACGGTCGCGTGACACATTCGATATTTACCGTTGACAGCTCAGGAGGTGACGCCGGGGGATTGCTATAGGTATAGCCATAGAACAGAAAACGCTAAAAGCTAACGCGGGTAGCGATAAGTACTCGTTTATGAAAACACTTCTCTTACGTTAACATTTTCGCATGTGCGTGTAATTAACATTTTTGTTTAATAAAATAACTTGTCATAATATGTTTGCATACTAAATATAATAGGTGATGCCCGAACATGAGGAGCTACAGATTTAAGCAGATAAATCAAAACACTTCTCTTACGTTAACATTTTTGGATGTGCGTGTACATTTTTGTTTGTTAAAATAACTTGTCATAATATATTTGCATACTAAATATATAATAAGTGAATCCGGAATATGAGGAGCTACAGATTTAAGAAGATAAATCAAAACACTTCTCTTACGTTAACACTTTCGGATGTGTGTGTCTTTTACATTTTTGTTTATTAAAATAACTTGTAATAATATGTTTGCATACTAAATATATAATAGGCGATACCGGAATATGAGGAGCTACAGATTTAGCAGATAAATCAAAACACTTCTCTTACGTTAACATTTTCAGATATGCGTGTATTTAACATTTTTGTTTATTAAATAACTTAACTGTCATATGTTTGCTACTTTGTGTACCAAATATCAAGAAATTGGTTTAATTTTTATAAAGTAAAAAAAAATTATATGGAATATCTTAATAACATTCGGATCATATATTTTTTATTCGTTAATTATTTTACACAAAAAAGATAAATTCTGGGGACTAGGGATTATGTAATCCATAAGAATTTAAGAAACTGTAATCCCAGGAAACATTTATTGAATATTAATCTTAAATATCAAATCTTACATAACTGAAAAAAGTATATATTTCGACTGAATAGACTGCAGAATTCGCAATCTTTCCAATTCAAATTATAAAAACAATAATGGCGCGATCAAATGAGTTAATTAAAAACTTAACTGAGGAGCGCTACAGTAAGAAAATTTTAATCGCAACTGTAATAAACTCAATTTAAAAGAATTATTTGAATTCAGGTTAGATAATTATTTACAAACCAATCAATAGCTATGCTAATTACCAGTACATGAGTCAACAAAAACCTAGAACCGTATCTATCAATGTATATTTCATGTTACGTATTGATAAGTTAAACGTAGAAGTTAATCTCAAGGCTCGAGTGAACTCAAGGTGGAATATCAACTAATAACACGTGCCCAGCAATTTTCCGTTCAAATGTACTGTAGTATAACGTTTATATATACGTTTTATGCAAATGCTCGATGCAATGGATAGTCTGACGTCATCACATGGCACAAATGGACAAAACTGTATCGGAAATTCGGAAAAGTTGGCTATAAAATACGGGCGGTAAAGACTAAAGAGTTATGTATCGCATTCCATTCTTATACCTTTTGTTTTATTGATTTCTTTTTTTTAATCTGAATTTTTTGTCATCATCATCATCATTATCAGCCGACGGACGTCCACTGCTGGACACAGTTGCGTTCATAAACGCAATGCATACCCTGAGGATTCATTACGTACCTGTATTGGAGGTGTAATTATCCATTTTGTACAATTTGTACGTATAGAGCCTACCCTAGTTTAAAACCTTGTAAACACAGCACTGGCTCTCCGTTTTGTAAAGACTTACAAACACCACGCTCTCAAGGCGCAAGCATCCAGCGGCTCCCTATTACCTGCTTGATTATTATATTGTGTGCAAAAATGTGTCTTCTTTCTCTCCAGTCGGTTCCTCGACTGAGGAACGCGACCACCTTAGCGAGTCATCTTTCGATAAACAATGCTCCTCCATCGAATACGGTACCATTTTGATGGCACTGTAAAAGGCACATCTTTGAAAAGATCCGACCACCATCGGGTTAGAGGTTCTCGTGGCCATTTGCCTTTTTTTCTAAGTTGTCGTTACCACGGTGACGACAAGTCCAAAATAGCTGAGAGATTTTTTTTCTATTTGAAAAGAATAATTGCCATGATTTTTTTAATATGACAATCCCGTACCCTATTAGTCATGAAAACTGCTGGGAGTGGGTACGACAAAAATCCAGCGCGCGGGGAGCGAACAAACGACCTTTCGGTGTTGATTCTGGCACCTATTGACGCTTTTTATGTAGGTATACAATTTTTTCATAGCTATCTTGTATACCTTCGTCCGAAACCGGACGTGTTGCAAATACTAAATTATAAAGTATATTTTGAATATCAAGATGGTATTATGGTAATTTGTGAAATGGATAACATACACGAAAACTTAAAACGAAATAAAAATGTGTAAATGTTTTATCAGCAACAAGAACGGTAAACAAACAACAACAGATACGTATCGTAAATGTCACTCGCGTTCAGCACCTTTGCTGAAGTTCAAATGCCCAAGAAAAATTATGTTCAAGGTTTTTGTAATGACTCACGGTAAGGACGCAGGTCTCCTTTGTCCTAGGTCCGTTTATATCTAGGGTGCCACCGACACCGTAGATGTCTGCCATGCTACTTGTCTGTAGAGCGAACCTTTAGACGTGGATGTCTGCAATGCTACTTGTCTGTAGAACGGACCTTCAGACGTGGATGTCTGTCACGCTACTTGTCTGTGACGCAGTGTCTGTAGAACGGACCTTTAGACGTGAATTCTGAGCTTAGATTAATCATTTAAACTTCTCCAGTGTGGTAAGTTTCGTTTTCAACAAAATTATTGCAGATTTCCATACCTTGCGCTTTCCTTCAACAATTAATATGAAACACGATAGTTCTACAACTTAGGGACCAGACTCTAGACGTCATGGGTTTGAGCCCTGTGCGAAGGACTATTATTCAGAAGGCCGAGTTGTTTACTGTCGAAAGAGTTATTTTCATCGACAACAGTTTCTTTTTTGCTTTTAAAGGAGTTCTTTTTTGCTTTTAAACCAACGTTTTTTTTATGTTACTTAACTTTTCCTAATCAAACTAGATCTTATTGACTATTTAATAGAATATTAATTGAAGAACTATCATTGAAACTACATAAAATTTAACTTATGTGAAACATCTGACAAAATCCAAATTCTCAAATCAAGTCGTGATTTAAAATATATTCATCGAGACGTGATAGTGCAAGAGCAAGCGACTTCTAAACATAAAAGTGTACAAAGGAGCGAAAGTGTGGCGTCCGAGCCGATACCGCTGGCTGTATCCAGCTGACTCCATGGTGGACAGCGACGAGGAGCCTTTCACCATCATATCCCTGCCAGTCTACACGCCATTGCCGCCTGTAAGTAGTTATAAAATCAATTAATAAATGTAGTCCCTCCTGTAGATACTCTTGAGCTTAAAATCAATTGGTGAATGTTGAATGAACGAGTACCTAATAATCTAAGAGCATAGGATATCCAGAGCTTTGTAAAAGTAAAAAGTTTGTCGGTGGCAACTATAGAGTTAGGATATTTTTGGAAGATACCCAAAAATAGATAGTAGGTTTCAAGGGTCTAGACTCTCAAATAAATATTTCTGGACAGGACGTATGGACTATCATGAGAAATCATGACACGTAGCCTCATGGAAACTAGAGACCCTAATCTTTTCCGTTAAGTCTTCTTCGAATTGATTTACGAAGGATCTTAAAAAATCGATATCGAGGGATTGCCATGAGTGACTGGCAACCGGTGAAAAAGTTTCCCCTATGTTTCCCATATGTCGAGGAAAAACATACGCATTATAACTGTTGAGAATTTGTACCCTTGAAACCTGCTACCTTCCAACGGAACCAACTCCATAGTTGGGTATCGTACTTATGGTAAAAGCCCGTGATATACTTTCAGCTTGTATAAAATAAAGTCGATCTGACAGTCACTAGCTCCCAATCTATTAGCCGCCATAGAACTAAGAACCTCAAAGTTATCAATCTACCACGTAGAGGCTTTATGTAAAAAAGAAAATGTATATTTTATACATTAGCTAACGACCAAAGTATTTAACGTACCGTTAAGTAATGACCGAATCTTGTTGTGTGTTGTGTTCATATAATTATTTTCTTTATACATATTCAATGTTTTGCGTGTGCCGCATAATGTTCTAATAAATATTGCGTAAAGTTATTTCTATAATGAGGGTAGTGATAACAGACATATTGATAAATAAAAAATAAAAAGTAATGTATCCATTTACATTTTTAGGATTAAGTTAATAGTGACTTAAGTAACTTCGACAAAATTTCCGAATATTCGCTTTAAGCGATGGATCACAGCCCTCGAAAATCCTAAGCCCTAAACGAAACTTTTTGATATTAACTATATATTAGCGTTTAATCAATGCGTTAATGATAGTTATGAGGGTAGACACTGCCCGGAAATTTGATATTCTCTCGTCCATACGATCACGATCCATACAATGCAACTGAGATTTCTTTTGCATGGATTCAAGTTGTTTCCGAGATAAATCGTACAAACAAAATATGAAATCTTACCTCTTATCAACTCATATTCGGCTCACTGCTGAGCTCAAGTCTCCTCTCAGAATGATAAGGGTTAGGCCAATACTCCACCACGCCTGTATAAATGCGGATTGGCAGACTTCACACACGCAGAGAATTAAGAAAATTCTCTGGTATGCAGGTTTCCTTCACCGTTTAAGACACGTATAATAAAACGACTTATGTATAATAACACGTGACATTTAACTTTTTAAAATGCACACAACTGAAAAGTTGGAGATGCATGCCTCGGACCGGATTCGAACCCACACCCTCCGGAATCGGAGGCAGAGGTCATATCCACTGGGCTATCACGGCTCATATCTTATAATAGTAGTTTGGTAATATTCAAAGAAAAACAATAATTCATAGAGCAACAAATATCTAAAACATTTCCACTCGTACTAAACCCACAAAACACCGCAGTGTACTTGCTATGCAGCAATTTCTAACTTGACCTCGTCCGCGACATAACACTCTCTTCAATACGCCGAACAATATCCATTATAATTAACCCTATGGCTCGGAGAGAACCCTTTTCCTAAATCTTGCGCGGTCTAGAAGGCCACAGTGATTGTACTTTCTAATTACTTACACGCGTGTACATGCGATAAGAAGCGACCTTGGCTATCGGGCAAGTTGACCACCGTCAGGTAGCATCGGCCAAGGACGTCAGCATAATTCGACCGTTATCGCGAGGGTTTTGTTTACCATCGTCAGTGATTGCCCGTCGGTTGCCCCGGTCGGGCTTTGAGCAAGATATCGCGAATAAGAATTCGGTATTACTCTAAAAGTGCCGAAAATTTGATAATCATAGACAATATGGTGAGTTCTTTACATCTTATAATTTAACTTTATCGCTTTGTCTATGTTCTATGTTTTAGCTTAGTTAGGGGTCTTTACTTCTCAGGGTCTTCTTTTTATTAAAGTTTTTTTTAATTTCCGTTTGCAGATTTGAACTCTCGACTATTCGTCGGCCGTAGTTGGTAGAGTGTTTATCAATATTTTGAAGTAGTTCTAAACTGCAACGTTTTTAGTATCAAACGATTACTTGGAATATTTCTATGTTGCTGGCATTGCTGCGAAAAATCATCAATTAATCTATTGTGAGGTTCCTCACTCTGGAGCTCTGACCACCGGTTGCTTGGGCACTCAAATATCCCGCAGCCAGAGGTTTAAATTTTTCAAATAGTGTTTTTTTTTGATATTTTGTTAACATTGTTAAAAATTTAAAAAAGGACAATTAAATAGATGAGAGATAAAAAATGAATCTGTGTAGCGCTACGAATTTTTCGTAGCAGACGTAGCAAACGTAGTTACGTAGTATTGGCAATTATATGCTTGTCTAGTGTTTAGAAACGATTTTCTTATAGTTATTATACATAACCTAGTTTTAAAAAAGTTAGTTTTCAATTTCGACATACGTATTTTAAAATTAACTGTCAAAAATTATTTGAAATCTTGTTTTTTGTTTTACTATATAAAAATAAGTCGGGTTTTCATTCCTGACGCTATAACTCCAAAACGCACGAACCGATTTCCACGGTTTTGCATTCCTTGGAAAGATCTCGGGCTTCGTGAGGTTTATAGCAAAGAAATTTCAGGAAAAGGTAGGGGTAGGGTAGGGGTAGAGCTGGGTAGGGGTATTGAAAGTTTATATCGAGTTTCACGCGGACGAAGTCGCGGGCGTCCGCTAGTAGTAGTATAGTTAAGATTCCGCTTAACAAACAGGTGCAGAAATGGATCATAATTAAACAATCTATAAGTTATATAATCCTCTCTATTGTTCTATAATGCACAAACACATTTTTAACTGTGTAATAATATAATGATTAACAACATTTTATTTTCAAATTGTAATAGACAAAACCGTTTAATTCCCCGTCTACGTTTTACAATGGTTTTCTTGTATTTGAAAAAACATTGCAGTAAAACAGTAGCAGTTTCTTGAAATGAAAGTCATAAAATACTTAGTAGTTCGGAGCATAAGTATTGTTTTTATGAAATTCTCCATTCACCATTTAAATACGTAGCACAGAATTCATTTCGCGCGAACAATGTTAGTTATAGCTGGCATGAAATCGGACGTCATAAGTAAAGTAGGTTAAATACCTTGGTTTACCTATAAAAAAATGTTGCAACAACAGGTCGGAATGCTAAAGAATTTAATTGCTAATTTCCCCATGAAATTTTAGAATGGAAGAAAAACACTTATGCAGTTACGAAAACACTTAAGTGACATTGAGGTTTTGAATTTTTAACCAATAAAACATAATTTGTTTGAACGCATTTAAACTAAATAACTCTATAAAATGACCTGGGATTAACTTGCATTAGGGGTGATAGCACGTACATTAACCTGAAAGCAATGTACGAGTAGCTTATCCCGCTTTACCAAACTCCTATTTTCTGAAGTACGAGTAAGTTAAAGGGGATAAACGTCATATTCGGATAAACGTTTTGCGTAAAATGGAACGTGTAATTTCAAGAATGAATGTAAATACCCATGTTTTAATTAATAATTTGTACAAATCTGGAGTCATACCTAGGCTCCAGATATTATATACAAATTATTTTTAGATTGTAAATTCTGTTGTATGATAAATAATGAAAAATTTAAATCTAATAATATAGATAGCTACAGGTCACCAAAACTTATATTAATTAATTAAACTTAGTTACATGTATAATTGATATTTTAAATTAATTACTTGAATTTAACATTTTTGAAAATAGACCTCTACTGTAATGAATAAGTTTTATCTAGCGAGTAAAATATTATAAATTAATAAAACGTTTGTGAGTTGCAGTTGCAATTTCTGGATATACTGAACCAATATTGAAAATTCTTTCACCACTAGAAAGTCACATTATTTGTGACTATCATAGGCTATATTTTATCCCCAAATTCTCACAAGAACTGGAACTACGCGGATAAAGCCGCTGGCAGTCTAATAGTGTTTGATACGTTACCCGCAGGCATATGCTTATGCAGTATTGTTTGCTAAGTTGTGAATCAAGCGAATCGTGTCAGGGTCTCCGATTCAAACTATATACATAAATGTAGTGAAAGCCGTACGAAATTCAGCCCCGTAAACAAACATGTGTAATTGAAAGAGTATCTTGCGATAGAACTTGTACTAAGTTCTATCATCGATCGAACTATCTCTAACATAGAATCTATGGGGTGGGATCATAGAATCTCAGAATATCTCACCTTATTCATTCATATCATCATAACGAAAATCTTATATTTGATTTTTTGAATCATTTATAACTGAATTACATTTATAGCCTCGATATTAAATTCAAGACGTTTATTTCCCTCAAAAATCTTGGAGATAACTCTTCCTAACTGGTAACTAAAGTATTTACAAATAGTTAAACTTAATATTTCGGTGCTTGTAAAGCAAGCTTTTAAGCTTACATGAAATAAACGTCATAATTATAAGCCCTATTTTATTTATTTATTTTCCTCCTCCCTCCTAAGAACAGGGTTGTAGAACTTAGACCCACTATTCAAATTCTCAGCCCGGGGTTGGGAAATTGGTGGTGTTACACCCCCGTGCCTAGGAGAGCCCTTTAAGCGGTCCTGGTCACTATTATTACTAGTCACATTTGATTGTGGTCGTTAATGAATTTCACATTATAACCCGCCAACTCGCATTGGAGCAACGTAGTGGGTATAAACTCCACTCTCCTATAAGAATAGGAGCCCTGGGCCTGTAGCCAAGTGGCACGTCGGTTCTATTTCTACAATCGCAAACGCTTCGAAAACGTACAGGAATGACATTTGCTAACGACAGGTCACGTGATCAAGTTGTCAATCGGATCTGTCATTCCCATACATTTTTCTAGTTTTCGAAGCGTTTGTAGAAAGAGAATCGACGTGCTACTTGGCTACATCCTGTAGAGGGTGGTTAAAATAGGCTAATAATATTGATGATGACGATGATGATGGTGAATGATGAACCAGGCTGCAAGCTACGGCAAGAAGAACGGCATGTGGTACGCGGGCGGCACGGTGACTGGTGCAAGCGGCTGGTCGCGTGCCGGCACACGGAAGCAGTCAGTTGCCGAGTCGGACGCGCCTCCCCCCGGCGGCGGCAAGAACACCAGCGGGCGGGTCATACGGATCATCAACAACATGGATCACTCTATACAGGTACTTTATTTACTTTACCAGGACTACAGAACAGACAGCGTTAAACACTAACTGTTATAGCAATAGAAGTAGCAAGGGGGCGTGGCCCGCTTACACCCGTATCCACGCATGTACTAGCAGTCTTGTTTTGTTTACTGACATTATTTTGTTCTGTGACAAAAGGAATAAATAATATTAAACTCTAAGTGCAATGATATTAAAAACTGTTGGATGTGTTACTAGCGCATAAAAAATTAGGCGCTCAAAAGAGAATTTATACACAACTCAGTGTTGTGGTCAACAACGAACGTTATTTTAACAAATAATATTTAAATATCGTCTACAAAGTCGAGTTGTGTTTTCAGTGTAAAAACTATGTATACATATACATATGCAATGGAATTAAGGACAAAATTGTGCATGTGTGCACTCTATATATTATGCGCCTAATATTCGGTTCACTTTTTGCGGTGATTTTGTACTGATCTATAGTATAAAATTATCATTAGTAGAAAGCAATTGAGTGAATATAACTGAGTCACATCACGTATGTTTTGAAGTAATATCGTAGAATATTATCAAAGTTTTTAATTACGAGATATATGTCATGTAATATTTTACCGTGTTGTATTCAAATTAGAGTCTCAACGTTGTAGCGGAATATTAAACTCTTAGTTATCATGCATAAATCTACACTTTGAAAAACTTTAATATAATTTCTTTGTGGTTACATTTTACTACATGTTCTAAAAAACATTTATCGTCTCGCATAATAAAACATACGTACGTAGTAACAACGACAAAGTTGCACGCAATATATTTCATACAGGGTAGGGTATGAGTAAAAAAAAAAAAATACAGGGTGAGCACGCCACATCTTCCGCTAGCAATTTATCAACATATTAAGGATAACTGACTGACTATCTGGCACGAGCTGCTCGTATAATCATCAATATATATACTCTTATATTTATTTGAAGAGCCGATGGACGCAGGGGTCCCAAGTTGCTGGAATGGCGACCCCGCACTAGAAAGCGCAGTGTTGGTCCACCCCCCACCAGGTGAACTGACAACATTAAGCGAATCGCAGGGGTTCGCTGACTACAGGCAGCCTGCAACTTCGTCCGCGTGGATTACAGTTTTTTAGAAATCCCGCGGGAACCATGGATTTTTCCGGGATGAAACGTAGTCTATGGTTTAATCCAGAGTAAAATCCATTTCAATTCCAAGTTTCAGCCAAATCGCTTCAGTAGTAGCGGCGTTAAACAAACATCCAAACAAACATCCACACAAACTTCCGCGTTTATAATATTTGTTAGATATATGTTTCATCATCATCATCATATCAGCCGATGGACGTCCACTGCAGGACATAGGCCTTTTGTAGGGACTTCCAAACATCACGATACTGAGCCACCTGCATCCAGCGAATACCTGCGACTCGCTTGATGTCGTCAGTTCACTTGGTGGGGGGTCGCCATTCCAGCACTTTGGGACCCCAACGTCCATCGGCTCTTCGAACTATGTGCCTCGCCCATTGCCACTTCAGCTTCGCAACTCGTTGAGCTATGTCGGTGACTTTGGTTCTTCTGCGGATCTCCTCATTTCTGATTCGATCACGCAGAGATACTCCTAACATAGCTCGTTCCATCGCCCGCTGTGTGACTCTGAGCCTTCTTATGAGGCCCATAGTTAGCGACCAAGTCTCGGAACCATAGGTCATCACTGATATATTAATGATGTTCTTTCATTATTCAGCCGATGGACGTCCACTGCAGGACATAGGCCTTTTGTAGGGACTTCCAAACATCAGTCTTGAGATGCCAACATGCATTTATACCTGCTTAATGTCGTCTGTCCACCAAGTGAGGGGTCAACCAACAATGTATGCTTTTCGATAAGGGGTCGCCATTCCAGCACCTTGGGAACCCAACGTCCATCAGCTCTTCTATTTTAGGTTCGCCACCCATTACTACTTCAGCTTCGCGACTTAATGCTTAATCAGTGACTTTATGATTCTATTGTAAGGCTATGGTTTGGTTATTATATACATCAACTTACATAAATAAAAACATTAATATGACCATACGTTGTAATAAAGTGTATAATTTTTTAATTCATTCCTTATCAGCACCGTATAATAAAGTGTAGAGCTATTGTTGTGACCGTAAAGTCGTTAAATACAGTCTCGTGTTTTAATAAACGTTTCCAATGAAGAAATCCTTGATGTTGGTACCAGCTCCGATAGCTCTTTTGAGGTCACTTGCAGGCTGTTATTATGGTTTCACAGTGAACGTTTAATACGCGACGATTAATCTTTTATTTTTCTGTATACTGTTATTCATAGCGTAGGTACAGCGTACGCATATAATAGAAAGAGAATAAATAAATAAATAGCAGATAATGATACTGCTTTTAATGAAAGTACTCAAACGATGCCCAGTTATACTTGTAAAAAGATACGAATGTTTGAATCACTATTGTCGTCAACATCTTCATATAATGAACGTCCACTGCAGAACACAGGCCTTTTGTAGGGACTTCTAAATATGACTATCCTGAGCCGCCTGCAGCGAATCCCTGCAACTCGCAGTGGACGTCCATCGTCTGATATGATGATCATGATTTGGCCTCTGGTATTATACCTAGTTAAAATCATCTTCAGCATCATATCTTCCAATATCCATTTATTTCAATAAGCACCTAATCGAATTGTTCACCCATAGGTCAGGTACCCAATACGCAGGCGCTTTTACCACTCTGTTGGCAAGACTTATCCTTTCGGCCAAATAAGCTCTTGGGTCACCTGACGCATGGATCAATTTGACAGACATAAAAAAAAATGTATCTGATGACCAAGGGTTTAAAGTCTCAAAAGCAATTTGTTAAGTATTTATCATCTGTTTCTTTGCACACAGTGCCGTGTGTTATTGAACCTACGCACGACTCAGCCCTTCGAGGAAGTTCTGGAAGACCTGGGACAAGTCCTGAAAATGAGCGGCGCTAAGAGAATGTACACAATAACAGGACAAGAGGTAACTTTACGTTTCCCATTTAAATACTAAATATTGCCTTTTACCTGATCAACATTTCCTAACATATGTCGATGATGATCATTCACGAGTAGATATAAATGATAGAATCACCAATTACACTTTAAAGTTCACATTAAATTTCTTAGAATATCTAATTCATATGAACAGCGCTAACACTAAAACGCGTGTACTTATTGTTTAATTTGGTCGTTTATTTATATAAATAGAGATATTTACGCTTTCATATTTAACTCTTGGAAACATACAGTAAGACCAATGAACTCACGAAATTGTGTGCCTATTTGCTATAATTTCTCAACGTAACTAATCAAATAATCTAATCATCAAAAGTACAGTACAATTTAGCAGCATGTGAGCGACGTAGCACTGTTCTGTAAAGATGTTTTTTATAACTCGAATTCGCCTGTATCTCTCTATATTTAACACGATAAATATTAGGATAAGTTAGCTTAAGTTCCATATTGTATTCTTTCTCAGAGAGAGATGAATTAGAAATACAATGTTGAGGTATAAAAACAAAATAAACGCTACAGTTTCAAAAACTTTGACTGTAAAAATTTGTAAAGCTAAATTTCAATTTTTTTGCAGGTTCGAAGTTTTTCGCAGCTGCGGAATGAGTTCGCAGATGTGGAGACATTTTATTTGGGCACTGCAATGGTGGCACCTGCATTGAGCCCTGGAATAAGCGCCCCACTGCCTATCGAGTCACCAATAAGAAGGTTAGTTGTAACACAGCAACTACGTCTATCGAGCTATAGCTGAAACAAATTTGGGCCTTTTACTAAGGTTTTTGGATTGGAATATCTTTTAATTGAGGTAGTTAAAACAACTTGGAATATTACATAATTGTTGCTATGGCTCTAGCTTGATGGCAACCCTTCGAAAAATACCTTTAAAGATTAAACTTTAAGGGTCTCGTCTGCTACCTCCCAAAGCTATGTTCCGAAATTTAAAAACGTTGATAAAGGTGATATTTAAGGGTATCTTCTGTTAACTACTAATAGCACCATGATCCAAACTCAATGGTTGCCTGTCGTTATAATTTATGATGGAAGCATAAAGCTTTTATAAAATAACAAATCTTACTATCATAGTCTCTTAGATGTGTTTTCCTTTCTTCTTGACTCTCATCATCATGCCCTTTCCCTTTGGGGAATGTTCTCCTTCTGAGCCTAAAACAGCTCAGCACGCCAAAGTCCACCCACAGCTAGTATAAGAGCTAAACTGTCCAGATCGCGGTCCAGAGGAGCAGTGGCAGCAATGCCAGTGTCAGAAGACACGCGAGGCCGCCGGGCGCGCAGCAAAAGCCGGCCACGGGTGTTGTATGCGCCTGAGGGCGAAATTGTCCGTAATTCAGGTAAATCTGTAGATATTATTATTAAAGTGGTGAGTCTAGGCTCCAAATCTCCTCTACTTTAATGAGAAAGGACAAGCCCAGCCGTGGGCCTTTAAAATAGATTGATGATGGTGATTATTATAAGGAGACTAACTGACTCGGCAAACGTTGTTCTGCCATTCTTTAAAACTAAAATCGTGATTTAAAAATAGAGTGGGGGTAGGAGTGTAACTGAAGTGGGGATAGGCTTACGACCTATTCTAAAACCTACCGAATATACACAAAAATATCATAACAATCGGTCAAAATTCATCTATCAATTTTAAGCTATCAGCGAATAAAAGTATAGAATATACTGTTCCCGTTATCCCACAGAAACGGGAACTATGCAGATGAGACCGCGATGCATTCGCTAGTACAAAATTAACTTCGTAATAACATCTTGAAATAATTAGATGCACTATTCTAGGTACAATAAAAATATTATTTTTTGCCTCAGTTTTAATGATGAAATAGTAGATTGTTGTATTTTTAGGGCCAGAGCCGTAGGCTAGGGCGCTAAAAATACTTTAGCCCCTAGAGCCCAAAATGGTCGTTTAGTCCCGCTGTGAAACGATAATATTACCTACAGCTTTTTGAGAAAGTAGTGATAATAATTATATGTCACAGACTATACTCTACTGGAAGTATTGAAGGAGGAACCTATGAGAGTTACTATCCGTGGTCTGCGACGCACGTTCTACCCACCAATCCACCACGCTCCCATTGACAGCTCACCGCCGGATAAGAAAATGCAACTTGAATGGGTGTAAGTTGACATTTCTGTAACTTTCCTAAGCATAATTGATTTTATGAGAAAAGAGGTAGCCTTGAAAATAATTATTTCAGAGACCAGAATCGTACTAAAGGCTTGTGTAATTTAGGCGGCCATGTGTTGTATGATGGTAATGCAAGAAACATTAACCCGACTGCGTCGTATAGATAATGGAACCCAATATGCGCGGGACCGACTCGCACTTCATCATCATCATCATTATCAGCCGATGGACGTCCCCTGCTGGACATAGGCCTATTGCATGGACTTCCAAACAAAACGATCTCGAGCCGCCAGCATCCAGCGGCTCCCTGCAACCTTCGGTCCACCTAGTGGAGGGTCGACCAACACTGCGCTTTCTGGTCGCACTTAGCAATTTTAAAGACCAATTTATATGTACAACTATCATAGATTAAATAATGCCCCTAGATACGGTTACCGCGGCGCGGACTCTCGGCGCAACCTGTGGGTGCTGCCGACCGGCGAGCTCTTGTACTACGTGGCCGCCGTGGCCGTCATGTACGACAGAGACGAGGAGTCGCAGCGGCATTACATGGGCCACACAGAGGATATACAGTGGTAAGGATGCTATTATTAAAGTTCTGTGTTGATCGTTGATTGCAGAAGAATCATTTCGCAGAGCACATAGAGTTTACATTTTACGCATTTAACTATTGATGCCATTGGGCCTTTTAATAAATTATCAATAATTTATAATTGAAATAAATTTATACGCAATTAGTCACATTCATGCACGCTTCAAAAACTATAAAAATGTTTGGGATTGACAGATCGATAACGAACAAAAACTACCTGTGAAATGAACCAACTCACCTGTACCGCTCAGAAATGACGGCATAGTGCTCAGAGTTATTATCTGATATAGTAACAGCCTTCTACGAGTTATTCATGTAGGTTCATTTCACATGTAACTTTTGTTCAAGGGCAAACAAAGGTTGTAGTCTATACAGTTTCCATTTCTGTAAAACATAGCTTAGTTTACTACGAGTACATGATGTATTGTATGAAGAGCCGTGATAGCCTAGTGGATATGACCCCTGCCTCCGGTTCTAGAGGGTGTGCGTTCGAATTTGGTCCGGGGCATACACCTCTGTGTGCATTTAAAAAAAAATATCACGTCTCAAACGTTGAAGGAAAACATCGTAAGGAAACCTGCATACCAGAGAATTGTCATAATTCTCTGCGTGTGTGAAGTCTGCCAATCCGCATTGGGCCAGCGTGGTGGACTATTACTGGCCTAACCCTTCACATTTTGAGAGGAAACTTGAGCTCAGCAGTGAGCCGAATATGGGTTGATAATGACTATTGACAGCCTAGGCTGTTGACATACAGTTTCCGCTTAGTTTACTACGAGTACATGATGTATTTCACCAGCATGGAGCTGCACCCGTCGCGCGAGCTGGTGGCGAGCGGGCAGCGCGCGGGGCGCGGGCGGCGCGCGCAGGCGCACGTGCGCATCTGGAGCACGGACACGCTGCAGACGCTGCACGTGTTCGGCATGGCGGAGTTCGAGGCGGGCGTGGCGGCCGTGGCCTTCTCTCAGCTTGTACGTTGATGTTACTCGCTACTGCCATTAGTGGAGCTCATCTGTCACGCGAGCTGGTCGCGAACGGGCAGCGCATGGGGCGCAGACGACGCTGCAGACGCACGGACACGCTGCAGACGCTGCATGTGTTCGGCATGGCGGAGTTCGAGGCGGGCGTGGCGGCCGTGGCCTTCTCTCAGCTTGTACGTTGAATTATATCAACCACAGAACATAGATATATGTTATGAAATATGTTGTTCCCGCGGGATTTGTAAAAAACTTAATTCCACGCGGCCGAAGTCGCGGGCGTCTGTTAGTATGTAGTAAATCTGACCATAATAGGTTTCTATTTCTGAACAGAACGGCGGTAGTTACGTGTTGGCAGTGGACGCCGGCCGTGAAAGCATTTTATCGGTTTGGCAGTGGCAGTGGGGACACCTGCTTGGCAAAGTTGCGGTAAGTTTAACATTGAAAACCTTTATCTACCCATCTCATCTAATATATCTATAACATTCGTATGACATGCTGTATTGCCTTAAATAGCCTAGTTTTGTTTTAAAATGAAAATAATCGAGATAAATATGTCATTCAAGTAAAGCTAATAGCAAATCTTTGCTTCTCAGTTACGTTTAGTTCTAATAAGCCTTCTGGTTTCGTCATTATCTGATGAGATATTTAGAAGGTAGTAAATTCATAATAATTGTAGCTAATTATTGGCAGTGAAGCGATTCTGAGGCACTAAACACAAAATTAATCAATCAATTTCATAAAACAAAGATAACTGCACTAAAAGGCGAAATACAAAGGGTGTATCCATTAACTGAAGCTATTAACCTCCTTCTTTAAGTTTCATTTTGTTTTCGCTTTGTTCTGTTCGCATCTCATAACTGAGTATCACTTCTTCAAGCGAATGTTGACGATTTTTTTTTTAAATTCCTACAATAACTCTGATATAATTGGATAAAACTCAAAAGGGTTAGAACCCAGAGCCGCTAACCAAATAATTAACAAAAAACTTAGATACAATCATGAGCTAGGTACGCAGTATTTAATTCTATATCTAATTATAAAAAGTTCATTGCACTAAAAACACCACGCCCACCGCTACGCGCCACTGCTACGCTCATTCGTAGCTCGTAGCAATAATTTTATCATTATTATGCCAATTAAACTTTACTCTATAAGTTTATTGTATTACAGCTTAAAATTGTGTGTTACCGTGTAGTTTACAAAGCTCCGTTGCTTTACAACCAGTTCAATAATCGAGATGGATAGTTTACCTATTGTTTGTTCTCTATTGCGTGATTTTAGTGCATTTATGGCCGGCCACATACAATCGTTTTCCGTATTTGTTTTCGTAATGCGTAATTTCGATTTGGTATTCCGTGAGACTAACGCAGACTTTACGTTTTTCTTCATTCGTATCGTAAAGTTTTTTTTTTTTTATAAAAATAATTTAAAAATAGATATAAAAATGATAACAACATTACAATTTCTTACGGTTTTACGAATACTCCTGTGTAAAGGTGGATGCCGATCCTTTTGAATTGCCAAGTTATGTCATGATTTAAGTGGGTAATTAAAGACGAAAACCTTAAAATTAAAGTCACGAGGGTTCCAATGTATATTGTCGCCAGGGCTCGCATTCGTTACGTTCGCGCAGAATTTAATCCGTTAGGAATAAAACATAAGTACATGAGGACAGTGGCGTGCTCAAGGGTTTTAACTAGGGTATGCACAATTGAAAATTGGAAAATTACTTGTCCGAGTATGTATTCTGTGGTCCAGCATAAGTTTGTATTGAGTTCTATTGGTGTGAAGTGCATGTGCGTCATTTAGGCCGGCCGCATTCGCTCGTTTTCCATATTCGTTTTAATAATGCGCAATTTCGATTTGGAATTCTGTGAGACCGCAGACTTTACGCTTTTCTTCATTCGGAATGTATATTGTCGCAAGGACTCGCATTGTATATCACACATTAACTAAAATCATCAATACACAAATATTTTCCAGTCGTTGGAGTCGAACCCACAGTTGTGGATGCAAAAAGCACTGCACCACGTGGACGTCAAAATATGAATAATAGGTTATTAGCAGTAGCGTGCACTTCATACATGCGAACATTGACTGCCTACCCTGAACACGCATTAGGACCCTGTACAGGGTTTTGGGGAGGGAATTTTCCTATGACGCCTACCCTAGTTAGGGACCTTGTGCATGGATTTTGGGTTTTGGGGAGGGAAACCTTTGGTGCCTACCCTAGTTAGGGGCCTTGTGCACCGATTATTAAACAAGTCAACATAATTCCAGACGTTACAAGAAGAATTGACCGGCGCCGCGTTCCACCCACTCGACGACAATCTCCTAATCACGCATGGCAAGGGGCATCTTGCCTTTTGGAACAGGAGGAAAGATGGCTTTTTCGAACGAACTGACATTATAAAACCTGTGAGTTAACATCTATTTTAATTAAATTAATTATAAGATTAATTAAAAAAATTATACTGAAGTTTACAAGATTTCTTAATTTTATTTTTTTTCAAAATTCGTTTAAATTTTAATTCAAGTAACACTAATAATAAACAACGACAAAAAAAAACTAGTTTAATTTTCCCGCCCATTTACATAACAGGCGTAAAACGCGTAGAACCCGTTGACCTCTATTATCTATAGCTCCTTCTCTGTCATCATAATTTAGTGATGTGAACTAAGTTTACTTGTATTTGGTTTCAGCCTGCTCGGACTCAAGTAACTGCATTGCAGTTTGAACAAGATGGCGACGTGGTGACTGCTGATAGTGATGGTTTTATAACGATTTATAGCGTCGATAGTGATGGGGCTTATTTTGTTCGAATGGAGTTTGAGGTATATCATCAATTATTGTATTTTTGTTGTAATAATTTACTTTGAAAGTAGTCTATAATAAACTGAAAATTAATCCTACAGGCCCACATAAAAGGAATCAGTTCTTTAGTAATGCTTTCGGAAGGTACTTTGATATCTGGCGGTGAGAAAGACAGAAAAATAGCAGCGTGGGATTCCTTACAAAACTATAAACGGATTACAGAAACCAAAGTAAGAAGTGGAAATTGTAAAAAAAATGTTTTAATTGTACTTATTTGATTATAAATAACATTATTTTTACAGTTGACTGAATCGGCTGGTGGAGTTCGTAGTATTTACCCTCAAAGACCGGGAAGGAATGATGGTAATTTATACATAGGTACTACAAAAAATAATATTATGGAAGGATCTCTTCAGCGAAGGTTCAACCAAGTAAGTTAAGGTTCAAAAGTTCTACTTAGTAATGTGAAATGACGATAATCGATACAAGACTTATACGATATCGGTATACCAACATAATTATCGTCGGTTCTTCATATAGAATGGTCGTTTTTAAATGAGGGACATTATTATAAAATAATCAATCCACCTACATCAGTATTTAAGCCACTCCGCCACTCTCCCTCTTACAACTGGATATTATGCTATAAAAGTCCTCGTAACAATGGTGGTTTCAGAAGTCGGTCGAGGAAAAAAGTTCAATTGTGGTTTTAAAAAAATACTTATCGCCATTATGTATACCTACCTAATAAAAACCATTTGCGTTTACTCTTTATTTATCTATTTTGGGTTTTTATTGAAGGTGATATTCGGGCATCACAGACCATTGATGGGCATAGCTGTTCATCCGGATGACGAAATGTTTGCGACAGCTGGTCACGATAAAAACATTGCATTATGGAAAGGTCACAAACTAATATTTGCTACACAGGTAGGATTTACAACGCTTCGCTTAAATGTCGCGTATATTATATCTAAGAGATTTATCCCTTTTTTGCATATAATAGGTAACTAATAAACTTAATATTTATTAAATCTCACCCAACTATATTCGACTAGCGGATTAGGTCAAGCTTTGCTTTGGTGTGTGTCCACTTACTTCTTCCCTACCTCTACTCCTACCATAACTCTACCATAAACCTGCCCTACCAATTCCTTACACGTGGCAACATCACCCCAATGGCTAGTTCAGTTACGCAAGTAACCTATAAACTAATAGCGACAAACAGAAACTTAAGCCGCTTATAATTAGAAATATATTATTTATTTTTCAGGTTGGCTATGAATGCGTATCATTAGCGTGGCATCCTGGAGGTGGGGCGTTGGCTGCGGGTAGTACAGAGGGCCATTTAGTGATTTTAAATGCTGATGCTGGAGCTCATGTTGCTACCCTGAGAGTTTGTGGATCTCCACTTAATTGTTTGCAGTATAACTCAGGTAAACCCAATAATAATAACATAAAATATTTGTATTATAGCGTGACCAAAAATATAAACATCTGGGCTAGAATAATTTTGTCTTTGTAATATTAGTAGGTTAGTAGAAGTTAAATTATTTCGTTATTCGCAAAATGATGACGTTTATTATTTTTTGCTGTAGGCCTAGCGTGCATCAACGACATTATATCGCGTGTAGAAAAATACGTTTTATATTGTCGTATATCTTTGTCACGAGTTAACTCGTGGCTCGCATCTTATGCTTAATGGTCAGGCTATAGAGTATAGAATATAATGTACCTATCAGATTATTTGATTAATTTATCATGTCTTTATATTTTAGCTGGTGATGTTCTTGCGATTGGATCTCAAAATGGAAGTATATATCTATTCCGGGTATCTCGAGATGGCTTTTCATATAAAAAATCAAATAAAATTCGAGGTGCTCAACCACTTGTTCAACTGGATTGGAGCCTTGATGGTGTTTATTTGCAAACTGTTACTGCTGACTACGATTTATCATTCTGTAAGTGAGCCTCCATGGAAATTTTAATATCTTCTTTAACTTTCTTGTTATTTTACGAATACCATCTTTGCAGGGGATATAAAAGCTTTATCACCAGAGAAGAGTCCTATAGCAATGAAAGATGTAAAATGGTTTACATACAATTCTACAGTCGGGTTTCTTGTTTCTGGTAAATAATTTTTATTTATTTATTTATATACTAGCGAACCTGACTACTCTACCCTAACTCTACCCTACCCTTCCGCCTAACCTTCACATACACAACCCTACCCCTATCCTACACATGGCAATTTAACCTCATTGGCTATATAGATAAGCAAGCAACCATTGGTGACAAAAAAACCTTTAGCCGCTTATAATAAGATTGCGCAGGTACTATAAGTTTAGAAACTGCGTCATCAACCCATATTCGGCTCACTGCTGAGCTCAAGTCTCCTTTCAGAATGAAAGGGGTAAGGCCAATAGTCCACCACGCTAGCCCAATGCGGATTGGCAGACTTCACACACGCAGAGAATTAAGATAATTCTCTGGTATGCAGGTTTCCTCGCGATGTTTTCCTTCACCGATTGAGACACGTGATATTTAATTTCTTAAAATGCACACAGCTGAAAAGTTGGAGGTGCATGCCCCGGACCGGATTCGAACCCACACCCTCCGGAATCGGAGGCAGAGGTCATATCCACTAGGCTATCACGGCTCGTGTTTAGAAACTATTGTTTTATATTATATGTGTGTTTTTATTTTTAGGAATGTGGAATAATCGCTTTTATCCTATGACGTCACTTATTACGGCCGCTAGTCGTTCAGCTGCCCACGATCTTCTTATTAGCGGCGATTCTGATGGTTATCTACGGCTATTCAGGTAAAAACATATCGTATTAATTGATACACTTAGTCTTTTGTATATTGAACGAACTTTAAATCTGAATATTCTGATTGATTTACCTATTTCTGATAAATATATTCGTCTCAACTGTAGGGGTGGCCCCAAATATATTGTTGACCCGATTACCTATTATACCTATATACCTACAAATTTTAAGGCAGTAGGGTAGGTAGCTTGATTTTCAAGTAACCATTTTAAATTAAATGTTATTCCCATTATTGCAGATATCCTTGTGCCAGTCCCAAAGCAGAGTACAATGAAGTGAAAGCATACACTGGATCTATATATTCAGCTCGTTTTCTGTTTAACGACCGTTGCCTTGTGACGTCCGGTGGCTCAGACGCTGCTCTCATGCTGTGGGAGCTAGTGGATGATTAGCATCAAGCAGCGCAGGGGCTGCGGCCTCCGGCAGTCGTGTTGGCACCCCCGACTCCTTCCCCACCGCCCCCCGCGCTCGCTTATTACCCTACGTTCCGAGTACTGCAATACGATGAGCTTGATTGAAAGGAACTGTAGAACTGGAGGATATTGATTATGTGACTCATATTAAGGGTCTTTAAGGAATATTATTCCCTCTATCGTAACGTCTCTGGTGAAGAGTATATCACGAGATGTATTACGTTACACTGCACGACGTGCAGTAAAATTTCAAGAAGAATACGCTTCTGAATCTAGAAGATCTGATGAGATTTATTATATTTTATTGTTATATTAATTAGGAAGTATATTAAAGAATATCAAGCGTCATTTCACTCACTGCCATTCTAACTTGCATATTAAAAATAAATAAATGCACTGTTTAATGGTACAACGATTAAGATTTATTTTGTGATAATATTTATATATAAATACACAAATAAATTAAACTTTAATTCTAGGTTGGACTTCCAGATATTGTTTTAGTAGAGTATTATTAAATTTAACTTATTACTTATTAATTATAGTTACAAGATTCTAATAAATAAATGTAGGAAGTTTATTATATGAGAATAGAAGCACAACAGTAATTTATACCCCGATGAGGGTTTATACATTAATATAAAATAAGACGCACTTTTTTACAGCAATAAGTGGCGGGCCACTAAGATGTTTATTAAGCGATTTTCATTTACACTAAACTTATAAATTAAAATCAATACCAATTTACATAATAGGTACAGTAAGATTTTTATACTGTCACCTAACACAGTCATATTAATCTATGTAAAACTTAACACAATCTTACCATCTACACCTAATTTTTAACAATTTGGTGTAGAATTAAATAAAAAAATTGTTATAACATGGTAGGTACATTTTATTTACTGTTAGTAGTTATTTCTTTTTATTTAAAAGTAGTAGTTTTTTTTTGTATTGCTGTATGAATTTGTTATTAATTATGTACCTAGTATCTAATACATATAATATAATGATTTGTCAGATAATAATTCAAATATAATTTTTATACGGTTTTATTTATTTTCCAATTAATTATAGCTATTCGCATAATTAAACTACCTATTATTAAAACAATAAATTGTATTTTATTTCATTACCTTTTTATTTTTATATTACTTTTAGCATTGTAATCATCACTATATAGTTTAAAACAAAGTCGCTTTCAAATTGTCCCTGTGTATACTTAAATCTTTAAAACAACGCAACGGATTTTGATACGGTTTTTTTAGTAGATAGAGTAATTGAAGAGAAAGATTTATATGTATAATAAAATCCATGGTTCCCGCAGGATTTGTGAAATGCTGAAATTCACGCGAACGAAGTCGCGGGCGTCCGCTAGTAATTTCAGTATACAAAACCCTGGTAACGGTTATTTACTTTTCCAAAGAAAGGACATCACTAAAATGACACAGTGTAATCCTCCAAGGTAGAGAACTAATGTGTGTATAAAAGCTTCGTAGATACTCTTAGACGAATTGTATAGGTACCTGCCTCGCTAGACGTTATCTCTGTCAAACTATAAGATCAACGATCTAACTAATCAATTCTTCAGCCGCAACAGCAAAACATCGATCAAGTAACACAGACATAACAAACACATCGCTTAGATTCGTTACACAGATTATTGGATTACTCGATCCATGTTTTGGTATTCGATTGAAGAATCGATCCTTTTTAGATATTGATATTCGACTTCCATAATAAGAGTAGTCTTCGAGTAGTACAAAAAAAAATAACTGTTGTTGTTTTTTATGTGTGTGCAAATATTCGAAGACTACTGAACCAATTTCAAAATCAAAATCAAAATCAAAAAATCATTTATTTCAAGTAGGCTCAGTTTACAAGCACTTTTGACACGTCAGTTGACTATTTGTAAAGATTCTACCACCGGTTCGGAAGGCAGGTCCTGCTGAGAAGATACCGGCAAGAAACTCAACAGTTGCTCTTTTGAAAAAGTCATACAGTATTATAATTTACAATTGATAACAATTACTGTTTACATTTCTTATAGTTTTACTTCCTGTGTGAAGGTGGAAGCTGATCCAACGGCCTCCAAGCATCTTTATCATTAAGGAACTCATCAATGTTGTAGTACCCTCGACTAAGTAAATGTTTTTTAACACATTGCTTAAAGCTATGCATTGGCAGGTCCATCACAGTCTTGGGGATCTTATTATAGAAGAGTACACCCAAACCTACAAAAGATTTTTTTACTCTTTGGAGACGATGTGCTGAAATAACTAACTTATGCCCGTGTCTAGTAAGACGTGGGTTTAGATCTCCTTTTCGTTTGTACAAATTAATATTTTGTCTTACATATACTATACTGTTATATATATATATTGACAGGCTACTGTTAGTATACCTATTTCTTTAAACTTTTGACGAAGGGACTCGCGTGATTTTAATTGATATATTGCTCGAATTGCCCTTTTTTGAAGTACAAATATAGATTATATATCGGCAGCTTTGCCCCACAATAAAATACCGTAAGACATTACGCTTTGAAAGTACGCAAAATAAACAAGCCTAGCTGTATCGACATCAGTAAACTGTCTTATTTTTCTCACGGCAAATGCCGCTGAGCTAAGTTTACCAGACAGTTTTTCTGAAGTTTACAATCCAAGGTCACTCCCAGGAAAACTGTGGAACTCTCCATTTCCAGTGTTTCACCATCGATCATTATAGACTTATCTAGTTTTATAACATTTGGCAATATAAACTCAATTCATTTTGTTTTCTTGGCATTCAAAAGTAGATTATTTGCAGTGAACCAATGCGACACATGCGATATGGCACGGTTTACGTCGTCAGAGTTATCTTTATTTCTGTCGGACTTAAAAATTAAGGATGTATCATCAGCAAACAGTACAATCTCACATATGCCGCTGACATGGTATGGTAAATCGTTTATGTACACTAAAAATAGAAAAGGACCCAGAATTGAACCCTGTGGGACGCCCATTATGGTAGTGGAACCATGCGACTTTATATCATTTATGCATACCTTCTGTGTTCTATCACTGAGATAAGAGGCAATGAGATCGAGTGCAACATTTTTGATGCCATAGTGGCTTAACTTGAGTAGAAGGGTGTTATGGTCAACACAATCGAACGCCTTGGACAGATCACAGAACACACCAATAGCATTCTTAGAACCTTCCCATGCTTCATAAATATGTTTTAAAAGTTTAGCCCCTGCATCAGTTGTATTGCGACCTTTTGTAAAACCATACTGTTCAGGATGAAACAAGTTATTTAAATTAAAATGACATAAAAGTTGATTTAATATGATTTTTTCAAAGACCTTGCTAAGTGTTGGCAATATTGTAATCGGTCTATAATTATTAAGATCTGATTTGTCTCCTGATTTAAAAAGTGGTATCAATTTGCCATGCTTCATTAGGTTCGGAAAAATACCTAAGTCCACACATTCATTAAAAATAATAGCTAAGTGGGGATCAATGATATCAATTATATTAGATATTACTTTCACTGACATGCCCCACAGATCTCCGGTTCTTTTTAATTTTAATAAATTGAAAGATTTTTTAATGTCTGATACAGTTATGTGGTGAAATTCAAAAAGAACGTTGCACTCTTTAACATTGCCTCTTAATAGTCTCTGGGCTTCCGTAGCAGACGAATCTAGTGAATCAGTTAACAAGATAGGAACATTCTGGAAAAAATCTTCAAATGCATTAACAACCTCGATATCAGTGTTTACCTTTTTGTCATTGACAATTAATTCAAAACTCATATCCCGCGGTTTGATTTTTCCTGATTCTCTATTAATTATATTCCAGGTGGTTTGTATCTTGTTCTCAGACTCAATTATTTTCTGTTTGATGTGTAACGATTTCGCAAGAATACAAACACGTTTAAAAATTTTTGAGTAACTTTTTACATAATCTAAATAAGTTCGCGTTTGATTATATTGTTTTTCCTCGTACAACTCGTACAATTTATCTCTACTTTTATAGATGCCTACAGTAGCCCATTCGCTAAACTTTAATTTTTGGCTAGCATTAATGCGTTTAAAGTTAAAAATTTTACTAAACTCTCTGTCTATTGACTTGAAAAGTGTACCAAAGAGCATGTCTGGATGATTATTTTCAAATGCAAGACTTGGAATTTTAGAAATAATTGTGTTTTTAAATCGCTTTAATTTACTTTCAGTTATTGGCCTACACTTTACCCATTGATTGCTATTGGTTTTATTATTTAAGATAGTAATTATTTGACCACTATGATCAGAGCTTAATTTATTTATTATCTTCTTTTTCTCAAGCACACAATTATAAAATATATTATCTAGACAGGTACCTGAAGTTGCGGTTATCCTAGTAGGTTCGTTAAAAGCATGCGTCAAATCAAAACATTTGAATAAGTTAAGAAATCTAACAGATTTTGTGTTTTCTGTTAGAATATCAACATTAAAATCGCCGCAAATCAGTATTTGTTTGGAAGATGTGCACAATCGCCTCATTACATCTTCCATTACCTCTTCAAATTGATCAAAGTCAGCAGGAGGGGGTCGGTACACGCATACTATAATAATTTGTTCCAACTCCACACAAGAAAGTTCAACAATGCATTCCACAGAAAGACTAACTATATCTTTTCTATCCTTACATTTTAAGTTATTATGTAAGAAAATTAAGGAGCCACCATGACCAGCCCTTCTGAAGAACACACTTGACAATGAATAATTATTAATATTAAGAACTGACAGCTGTGAGTTAGTGAGCCAATGCTCCGTAATACATAAAATGTGTATATTGAATTTTCCTACAAATAGTTCAACTTCTAATTCCTTGCCGTTGATGCTCTGTATGTTTTGGTGTACAAGGTTAATGTTACAGTGCATCTCCGTTGTCGTATCTTCTAGTTTAAAAAATTTTCAATTGTAACAGTACCAGGATTGGTACTGCGGTCAGGTATAGAAATATTTGTACTATTAGTACAGGTTGTAAAAATGTCAAAAGACTGCGTTACAATACTTGTAACTGGATCGGTTAAATTACAATTAACAATTGAGACAGTACTATCATTCGTACTCTGGTCAATAATTTGATTTTTTTTTGTTTGATAGGGTTTCCTCTTCAGGTGGTCCAATTGTCATCATATCTGTATCTACTGACGAGATCCTGGAGAAAACGATACAAACCTTCTAAAATCGTAAGGGCGAATGTTAATATTTTCACTAAAGCACTTCAATTTAATGAGGGTCTGGAATCGATCTGATGCTGAAGGCGAAACAGTTACCATATGATTTAGCTTGATTAATTTGCGTCGATGATAACTTTTCAACTAGATGGGTTGTGACTATTATTAGAGGTCTGGTGATAAAGACGTAGAACAGTTAAGACAACTCCTTATCGATTCATAGAAGCTAACTTTTGTCTTACAACGCTATTCCATCCCAGGTTTGAATACGACTCATAGCAATTTTGATGAAATTTTTCTTGCTTTGATCTATGTATCACTACATTTAAATTAGAAAATAAATAAAAAATACAATGTATGTATTAATTTTTCTATTTTAACTCACTATTCTATTTTCTATTTCTATTCTAACTTCTATACTAATTCTATTTTCTATTCTAACTCATCGACTAAACTAAAATGCGATAAATAATAATTTTATAAAATATTTAATAATATTATTTAATAATATATAAACATGACTAAAACGTACGTGTACTGGAAAAATGTGTGAATAGAAAATGAACTTTAAGAACAAGTTTATAAAATATATTTTCGTTTGGACTTTAAGTTTTCGTAGTGAGGCAAATCCGACCTGACGTGTGTCTCGTTATTTCATATTGTTGGCATAAAGAAATCTTTTTTCTTCATTAAAATCTTTCTTATTTATTTAAGTCAACATTGTAATGTTTTTAAATATTTTGCTAGATATACTCAAAATAATTAAAAGAAAACATTATTATTTAAAATTATTTTTTTCAATGACATTTTTTCGTCAATTTGTCAACTGTCATATCGTTTGTCTTAAGCGTTTTTTATAATAGATTCTCTTAGTTATTAGGATATAATAATTTAATGTCATCTTATTAGAGAAAGACACCGGCTACTACTACCCTTCCTGCTTGGTTCGTTTTTACATCGGGAGTATACAGTCCAGTTAGTCTTAATAGGTCTATGATGTACGCGTTAGATCGCTGGTAATATTATATTATACTTTGACAAAGGAGTAACGTCTAACAAGTCCAGGTCCTGATGTAATTAGTCTGAGGTGATCGAAAGCATAGTTCCTTGAGTTTGTCTGAAAGTTTGACAGAAGACAGCTGTGATTGTATTCTTCAAAATTGACATTTAATTTTGATTTTGTTTTGACTTTGACGTGTAAGATGCAACGAAACGATTCAATAATTCAAAAAAATTAATTATTAAATCTTTTTGAAATTCGTCATTATTGATTTTTTTTCACGCAATATTGTGCAATAGTACTGTAAGTAAAATGAAACCTCGCCCTTGCGGTTGCAAAGGATGCAGAACATGTCTGGTTTGCGAAACATATTACGGTGCAAATACTCTGAAAGAAACAAAACCTCTCGATAAGGAGAAAGGTTATGTGTACTGCCCGCTTTGTGATAAAGCCTGGAGCGGCTGGGACATTGATTTATACAAACAGCACCCGAATCACGAAGGTACGAGTATACACTATCCTGGTGTGTACATAAAACTAGATTTTATATCTGTAGACGAAGAAAAGGAACTTGTGAAGAACATAGACGAAGTCCCATGGGATATTTCGCAGAGTGGACGCCGTAAACAAAACTACGGACCAAAAACTAATTTCAAAAAACAGAAAATTGTTGCTGGCAAGTTTGACGGATTCCCTTCCTTTTCAAAGTATTTACAAGATAGATTTGAGAGTATAGATTTATTGGCAGGCTATGAAGTTATAGAACAGTGTTCTTTGGAGTATGATCCGAGCAAAGGTGCGTCAATTGACCCACATATTGATGACTGCTGGGTGTGGGGTGAGAGAATAGTTACGGTCAACTGTTTAGCAGACTCTGTCCTTACCATGACACCTTATAAAGGTGATAAGAAGAAATATAATCTGTATTGTGCTGAGGAATACCCACCGTTGGTTGAAGCAGATGGTAGTATAAATATTGAATGTAAAGAAAAAGAAACAAGTATGCTGGAATTTTGTAAACCTGTTAATGATATGGATGTTATCATTAGGATACCGTTGATAAGGCAAGTTATAAATGCTTTGATCAAAATTAAAATGTTTCAATAGGCTTAGTTTAAGCACATGAAACTTTAGTTTGTCTGTTTTAGTAACTCTATTGAGTGTTTCTGAAGGCAGATCCTATTGAAAAGAGCCAGCAAAAATCTCAGTAGTATGCTCTTGTTTAAGGATTTTAAGTACTATATACATACTATTTATATAAAATGGAAAATGGTTTCTCCAATTCAAGTTTCTTACTAAGTCCTAAGAATAGGCATATTTTTGCATCTATGTAGATGCAAAGATATATTACGCCAGTGCTTACTGATGTGCATTGTTATAGATCAAAATCTCAAAGGTAAAGGGGCTGGACTCATGACCCAAAGGTTGTGGTTCGATCCCCACCTGCTGGATTATTGTTGAAATCCTAACAGTCTTTGACTAGTTGGAGATGAATGGGAATGTTAGTAATATTATTTAAGAGACAAGATATGAGATATCAAAATTAATAAAAAAATAAGAAACAGACTTTAATTATTACCAACAATTATTATTTTAGACATCAACACCAACAGAAGTTCTGCATTGCTTTTTTCAACATCCAGTGCAACAAAAAACATGGTTTATTGTATAAGGCTTTATTAAAACTAAGCTTATAGTAATAACTATATTTTTTTACTTTACAGAAGGTCCCTAACAGTTATATATGGTGAATGCAGGTACCACTGGGAACATTGTGTCCTGCGGGAGGACATACCATCTAGGAGAGTATGCATAGCATACAGAGAGTTTACACCGCCTTTCATGAACAATGGCACACATGCAGCCATAGGACATGAAATCAGAGACAAAGGTAAACAGTTTTGGGATCACTGTGAGAGATATAAGGATACATGTGAAATTTAAAGCTAAAGTATTGCTTCCTCTGTAGTAGATTGCCATGTTGAAATAAAACAATGTTATCGAGAAATTTTAAAAACAAACATTTACAAAAACTATGTATGTATAAACACAGTATAGACATTGGACTATATGAGTACCTTACCCCTGTGTAAAATGTGGACATAATATTTATAAATATTTGAAATAGACCTTAATCATAAATAACATTTGTTTGCCTTAACTTGATAGTTTATTAGTACCTACTTAATTATTTATTATTATTATTATTAATTATTTAGTAGACATAATTAAATGAAGATTGTAATTTGGAAATGAAATTTTAATAAAAGTTAAGGATTTCTTATAAAACTTAATTTTAAAATAATGTAATTTTGCAAAATTTCCAAACATCTAAAACGCTGTTGTCCATTTTTTGATGTCATAATGTTACTTAATGACTGATGTACTTGAACTATTAAGTATGTTACGAAGTAATTATTGACTAATATTTTTGTCAATTTGTATGTGCCGTGATAGCCTAATGGCTATGACCTCTGCCTCCGATTCCAGAGGGTGTGGATTCAAATCCGGTCCGGGGCCTGCACCTCCAACTTTTCAGTTATGTTTCATTCACAGTGTGTGCGTCTTAAACGGTGAAGGAAAAACATTGTGAAGAAATCTGCATACCAGAGAATTTTCTTAATTCTCTAATGTGAATGACGTGTGTGAAGTCTGCTAATCCGCATTGAGCCAGCGTGGTGGACTATTGGCCTTACACTAACCCCTCTCATTCTGAGAGGAGACTCGAGCTTAGCAGTGAGCCAAATATGGGTTTATAACGAACAATTTTTGTCAAACGCTTTGTTTGAACGGGATTTATTATAGTCATCATGAAACGATAAAATATAGACCATGATGGCCTGACAGCAACTTTAGTATTGTCAAAAAAAAATTAAAATTATATGTATTCACGTCTCAAAAAAATATGATATTTTTTTCAAATTTAGTAGAACGATAATGGGGATGATGACTAGGTTTGAATATATTGATTTTTATGATACATTCGGGTAAATAGGGTCAATGTTAACTAATTTATACATAAAAAGCAAAGATTGTCTGGATATCTGCAAAATAAATGAGATTATAACATTTCAAAATTTATTAAAAAACTCTTAATTAGATGAAAATTCATACAGTTTTAGCTTCCTTACATTAAATGTGACATTTTTTAATACTGGAACTATAAACATAAACGCACAAATAACAAAGATATTCGTAATTTTGTTTGAACGCACATACAAATCTAACGATCATTACATTACCTACGACGCGTCATTAGTTCGCGCCTTTTTGTATGGGGCGTTTCTTAGGGATCCGCGGCAGAGCCGCAAATCTGACCCATCAAATCCCTCCGAAAGTAATGATCGCAGATACCCTGTTCCTTTTACAAAATTGCTTTACTATTAGCATACCCCTAATTGATATACAATTTAAAAAACTGTCATCATCCCTATTAACATTTTAAGACCATTTAAAAAAGTGGCAACTAGCCTATTCTAGCGCGAATATGGTGGAGGCGCAATACCATATTCGAAGTTACTTGTAGGAGCGTATTCGTAAATCGGCGGAAGACCTGCCTGGTTCTGGCACGTCGCTATCACCGTCTCCGACGTTGTTTTGTGCTTCTTCACCTGGCGAATATTCCGCACGAGCATAAATGCGAAGATAATACACGCTATCTGAAATGGAGAAACTTGTAGTAGGTAGACAAAAAGTGCAAATGTTATATGTATAAATCTATATTTAGCAGACGCCCCAGTTTATTTACCTGCGTAGTTGATGTTCCTGTAGAAATACGGGAGTAAAGTATAAAATAACTTGGGTAACCGTGGGTGGGTAGTAAAAGAATTTTCAAAATCGGTTTAGCAGATCCAGAGATTACTCAATACAACCTCACAATGCCACAAACTTTACCTCTTTATAATAATACTAGTGGTCCCGATCAAGCTTAGCGTTGACTTATGTGCACTTCTTCCCTATCCCTACCCTACACTACCCCTACCCCTACCCCTACCCTACCTCTACCTTAGTACCTAATAGAAATGTTGAGTTTCTTGCCGGTATCTTCTCAGCAGAACCTGCCTTCCGAACCGGTGGTAGAATCTTTACAAATAGTCAACCGACGTGTCAAAAGTGCTTGTAAATTGAGCCTTGAAATAAATGAATTTTGAATTTGAAACAATGGATTTTTAAGGGAGATTTGTGAAAAACAGAAATTCTCGTGAAAGTAGCGTTTACTAGTACTTAAGTAATAAAATTATTGTTACCTGCATAGTAATACTAATAGGCCCCAATATGTTTAACACTAGTGAATTTGTTGTATGGAAAGAGGCCAAGCCAAACTTGCAACCTAATACCCTCTGGTAGACACGAGGACATTCCTGCGTGTCTATGTCTATAAGTTCTCTTGCCTTGCAGCAAGAACGTGGAACAGTAACTTTTTGTCCGTTGGGCCCACGGAAGATTGCGTAGTTTCTGTATCTGAACACTAAGCCCTCATAGTCCAAATACGATTCTTTGCCGCAGCAGTCTAGCTGAGAAAAAATAATATTGATTAAAAATCATCATAATCATCATATCGGCCGCCGCCGCCGCCGCCGTCGGATGTCCACTGCAGAACAAATGCCTTTTGTAGGGACTTCCAAACATTTCGCCGCCTGAATCCAGCGAATCCTTGCGACTGACTTGAGGTCGTCAGTCCACTTTCTACCAGTCTTGATGTGTCAGATTAAAAATTAATTACATTTAACTAGGTAATAAAAAATCTGCTGACAAATCTATCACGACTAAAATAAGACGAATCTAAAGCTGTGTACCTACGGATAGCGCTTTCCTGTGTAACGCGTAGTTCTTTCTACAAACGCTAACGCTTCGAAAACCAGAAAAATGTATGGCAATGACCATATCCGATCGAAAACGTGATCACGTGACCTATCGATAGCAAATGTCATTCCCATACATTTTTTAATTTTCGAAGCGCAATGCGAATGGCAATGGCTACAGGCCCTACCCCCCTAGCCAAGTGGCACGTCGATTCTCTTTCTACGATCGCTAACGCTTCAAAAACTAGAAAGATGTATGGGAATGACATTTGCTATCGACAGGTCATGTGATCAAGATCTGTCATTCCTATATATTTTTCTAGTTTTCGAAGCGTTAGCGATCGTAGAAAGAGAATCGACATGCCACTTGGCTAGGGGGCTGAGCTTTTCGCAAGCCCCAGTCATTCTGTGTCTATTCATTTTGCCGTCCAAATTATACCCTGTCGTGTGCGTCCTCTTTGACGCGCGACCATAAACCGACAGACCCATCGGTGGTTCGCGCTGTGAGATAGCTCACGTGGAACGCATTGTTATGAGTGTACGCGTAGCTGCATGTATGGATATGACGTTCATCCAGACACGTGTAAACTGACTACGCGTTCCTGTTTCAGTGTACGCGCTATCCGTAAACACCTTTTTAACAACTCTGCAAGTACCTCTAATTCTACAAGTTATTGGTACAAATGCTAGCTGCCCTAGCAGACTTCGATGTCTCGTCGTTATCAACCCATATACGGCTCACTGCTGAGCTCGAGTCTCCTCTCAGAATGAGAGGGGTTAGGCCAATAGGCCACCACGCTGGCCCAATGCGGATTGGCAGACTTCACACACGCAGAGAATTAAGAAATTCTCTGGCGTGCAGGTTTCCTCACGATGTTTTTCCTTCACCGTTTGAGACACGTGATATTTAATTTCTTAAAATACACACAACTGAAAAGTTGGAGGTGCATGCCTTAGACCGGATTCGAGCCCACACCCTCCGGAATCGGAGGTAGAGGTCATATCCACTGGGCTATCACGTGGTTCGATGTCTATAGGTAGGTAATTGTAACTTTCTATTTTCATATTTTTTGTTTTATAAGTTAATTAATAATTATATAAAAAAATCGTCAATAAACAAGAATTGCTCGTTATAGGTATAAGTCAGTAGGTATACTTACAGATTCTTGCAGCAAGTCGATTTGCCTTTCGATTCTATAGTCCGTAACATATTGTGCAATGGGTATATTCACATAGTTCTGAACGGTGTAAGTCGTTACTGTAAACGACAGAATCATCGTAACCAACATAGGAATTACCAAAAAAAACAACAAGAAGCCATACTGAAATAAAATAATCCTGTTTAGTCATAAATAGTTGTAAACTTCATCATCATCATCATCATTAGCCGATGGACGTCCACTGCTGGACATAGGCCTCTTGCATGGACTTCCAAACACAACGGTCTCGAGCCGCCAGCATCCAGCGGCTCCCTGCAACCCGCTTGATGTCCAACACTGCGCGGGGTCGCCATTCCAGCACCTTAGGACCCCAATGTCCATCGGCTCTTTGAACTGTGTGGCCTGCCACTTTAGCTTCGCGACTCGCTGAGCTATGTCAGAATATGTTATAAACATACAGGTAGGTAAATATTGTAGTAAGTAGGTAGGTGCGTGTTATAATTATACTTGTTTAGGTATATGGATGTTCCAACTCTAAATAATGTAACCGTGGTTCATTGGTTAGACTGGGCCGTTTCAGATCCTGTAGTCCTAGATTCGAGCCCTAGATCGGTTAAGAAAACATATCGTTTTTCTCTCTGCCAAGAAATTTAATAGCAGGCGAAATTTAAGTTAATTTAATTCGATTAAGCTTTTAAACTTAGTCAGGGTTATGTTATTGTTGTTGTTATTTATAAATTTTGTTTTGATTTTTATTATTATCTAGGTAGCTATTGTTTTCTACGAATGGGGATGATGACTAGGTTTGAATATATTGATTTTTATAATTAATTCGGATAAATAAGGTCAATGTTAACTCATTTATACATAAAAAGCAAAGATTGCCTGGATATTTGCAAAATAAATAAGATTATAAAATTTCAAAACCTATTATAAATCTTTTATCGTAATTAGATGAAAATTCATACAGTTTTAGCTTCCTTACATTAAATGTGACATTTTTCAATAAATGAACTATAAACATAAACGCAGAAATAACAAATATATTAATAATTTTGTTTAAACGCTCATACAAATCTAAAGAAAAGAAAAAAACATTTATTTCAAAATTTATGTAACGATCATTAATTGCCTACGACGTCATAAGTTCGTACCATTTTGTATGGGGCGTTTATCAGGGATCCGCGGCAGCGCCGCAAATCTGACCCTTTAAATCCCTGTAGCTCCGAAAGTAATGATCGCAAATACCTTGTTACTTTTACAAAATTGCTTTACTATTAACGTACTCTTAATTTATATACAACTAGCGGACGCCCGCGACTTCGTCCGCGTAAATTTCGATGTCAACTTTACTACTACCCCTACCCTACCCTACCCTACCCCTACCCTACCACTACCCCAACCCTACCCAACCCCTACATCTACCCTACCCCTACCCTACCCCAAACCTACTCCTACCCTACCCCTACCTTACCTACACCCTACCCCCATCCTACCACTACCCCCATCCTACCCCTACCCTCCCCGTACTCTATTTCTTTCCTACCCCTATCCCAGCCATAGGTACCCCTATCTCACGCCTATCGTACCCCTACCCTACCACTTCCCTATCCTACCTGTACCTCTAGCCTACCACTACCCTACCTCTACCCCTACCCTACCACTACCCTTAACCCGGCCCTAAACCTACCCTACCCCTACACTACCCCTACGCTTCCCTACCCTGTAACTTCTCTATCTTATTCCTACCCTTAGCAAAATCGGTCCATTCCTTCGAGAGTGGTGGTATGACCAAGAGAAATAGAGACTTCTATGCTAATAATATAAAGAGGTAAAGTTCGTGTGGTTGTAGGAGGTAATCTCTGGATCTACTGGACCGATTTGGAAAATTGTTTTACCAATAGAAAGCTACGTTATTTGCGAGTGTCATAGGCTATGTTTGATCCCCATATTCACACGGGAACGGGAACTACCTAAATGAAAGCTCTGGGCGTCATATAGCGGAATTTCTGCGTCTTTTAGAAATTTTTCTCCGAAACTATTTAAGTAATTAACATACTGTAAAGGGCAAATCTTATCTCCATAATATCCTTGTGATTATTAAATAAATTATTTTAATAAGGATTAAAGTTTAGTTGTATAAATAATGACGTAAACCTAAGTATATAAAATTAATAATTTTTAAAACACAAAAGGTACTATATCTGCTAATATATAGAAGATAGATATATGGTGTCGCGGACTTTTTTGTAGAACTTTTAAAGATACATAAAGTCCCCATACATTAATTTCAATTTTACACAATAGTTAAGGCAGCGCATGCGAATAAGTCTGTTTAAGATCATTTTCAGTCCGACCTGTATGACAAAAACTGTGATAACTCGGCTAATATTATTGATACCAATATAAAATATAGCCTATAGCACTCCCCGATAATGTAGCATTCTACTGGTGAAAGAATTTTTAAAATCGGACCAGTAGCTCCGAAGATTACCCCATTTAAAAAATGTGACAAACTTACAAACTTACAAACTTTACCTCTTTATAATATTAGTATAGATATAGATATAGATTTAAAAAACTGTCACCATCCCTATTTACATAATTATTGTTATTTTACGTAAAGTGGCATGACATTAGTATAATAGTAGGTAGTGGTAGTAGCAAGTAGTATTATAAAATTGTTATTTTCATAATTTAAGTGAAATAATCATGTTAGCTGATCATGAAAACAAAAAATCACTGCCACTTGATGTAAAATGGTAGTCAAAGTCATATCGTTAAAATAACTGCGATAGATTAAAACGAAAATACGATGAAAAACGGTGTATGACCTGAGTGATAACTGCGACAGTGATTGTACCATCAATGTGTGGTATATGAAACACCTCGAGCAGGTCCTAGGACTTGTGACCTTGGGTGTAGGTTTAAGGGATCCCTTTAGAATGCATAAACACTAACCTTCCCTGCCCGACATGTTCTCCATGCCCACACTAAATAATTTACAATCAATAATTACAACACAAAACATTATTTCATAAAATCACTAACGCGACTGGCAGCGTGACGGTATCCACACTTCCGTACAACAACAACTAAGTTCAAGTCATCAAATACCCTCCTATTTATACCAAAACACACGCCCCCCCGGGGCGGGATGTTTTTTGGTTGATGATTGTGCATCCATTTGGAGTTCAAGGCATGTAGCGCTATTTTGTAACGATGTTTTCATAACATCTGTGCGAGACCCGAATTCGTCTCTATCTCTCTATCTATAATATCGTGATATGAGAGATGGAGATGAATACATTATATTATACAAGAGGCACACTGTCGAGAAAATACAAAAATGTCACATACAAACTGGAGCCAACCGGTACACTGTTTATAAACAGCATAGTATCCCAATAGCGCAGCCAACAAAAAAGGAAATCCCATCACAAATACTGTAAGAGGGACTGCGGACACTCCACCGTTTGGTAAGCTGCCGTAGAAATGAGCGTACGGTTGGTAACGCGTGCATATTTGGTGGCCCATCACTATCATTGCAATGGAAAGTCCCTGAAAAAAAAAAACAAAATTAAAAATAAAAATTTCAAATGACAAAAAAATCATTTAACTTATTTCAACTTTAAAATTATTTCAGTAAAACCTTATTTTTTTTTTACTTTATTTTAAAGTAATCGTGATAATTAGATAAAATAGTAATCTATACTTCACACAAACCTCTTTTATATTTCTAGAAACCCCGGGGCGTCTGCTAGAAATATAAAACCAATGCGAATGCTTGGACTATAAAAATTACTAGATGTCATGGAAAGCCAATTCTATAGAAGCCTATATATATAATACTCTCTAACTCAATTAAAGCGTAAAATGTTCTGCGTGAATACTTGTTTTATTTTTTTATTCTTTACAAGTTAGCTCTTGACCACAATATATCCTGATGGGAAGTGACAATGCAATCTTGGATGGATGCGGGCTAACTTGTTAGGAGTAGGTAGAAAGTCTGACACACACACTTCTCGTTTCGGTTTCTACACGACATCGTACCGGAACGCTAAATCGCTTGGCGGTACGTCTTTGCCGGTAGGGCGGTAACTAGCCTAGCTTTCCACCAGCCAAATTCCCTACAAATCCTACATTTTAGTCACGGTGTATGTATGGCTTGGCCGTTTCTTTGATTTTCAACTTATTACACCGCCAACAATGTTTAGCTTACGTAAACCCTTGAAAACCTATATTCCATTATATCTTTGAGTAACGAAACGGCTTTGTATGCTTTCCATGAGATCTCACAGATTTTTTTACAGTACGCATTCGGATTGGCTTTACTTTACACTACATGTTAAGAATTGTTAGTCCACTAATTCTAGTTGACGATACTTTGTACATATTTAATATATCCGCTTAGAATATAGTTAATATTAAGTATATATTAGATTACTCCATTAGTAGGTTATAACCTTTACTTTCTAATCTAATGTAACCCTATGTCATTGATCATAATACCTGTATGTGATTAAGAGTTATCTCTATTTAGATAATTAGTTATAAGAGCAATAATTATTGCATATAAATGCATGCCGATGTAGATTATCTAATAGTGTACTAAAATATCTTTACTATACCATGTTATAACCATGTATTGTTGTTATATGTTTAACCATCATATTCTATATTGCTTTACTACTCTAATATTAACTGTCTCTTTCTGATGTATGTCTATTGTACTATTCTCACAATATTGTTATCTCGCTCTGATTGTATTACTATCTCCTTTAGACATGTAACTCTGTCTCTTTTGTATTGTACACTATTACTGCAATAAAGATAAGGGAATGCGGACGCTTCAAACTCTATATAATAAAGCACCCCATGTATCAACCACACACTTCACTCCCGAAGCCTGAAGCGATCGCACCTCTACTTAACAAGATATACGTGTTTTATTTATACGCGTCTCCCTGTGGTTTGGACTCTCCAAAATCCTCCACACTACAGGACGCCCGCGACTTCGTCCGCCCTTAGACCTCTTTAATCTAGCCCATACAGTAGTATCGCTGTAAAAATGGAGTAACTTCTCCCGTTTTCGTAACATTTCCCTTCACTGCTCTGCTCCTATTGATCGTAGCGTGATGAAAAGTATACTATAACCTACCCAGGACTATGAAGAATAATTGTACCAAGTTTCGTTAAAAGCCGTCGAGTAGTTTTTGTTTCTATAACGAACATACAGACAGACAGACAAAAATTTTACTGATTGCATTTTTGGCATCAGTACCAATCACTAACCCCCTGATAGTTATTTTGGAAATATATTTAAGTACAGAATTGACCTCTCTACAGATTGAATATAAGTAAGTACATTTATGTACGAAAATATTTTTAAGTAATAATATTACTACTATAATTTTATTTATACTTACTTAAGATGAAAAGATAATGGTAACATACCTAATAATAAAAAAAAAACAATAATTGTTTTAAGGATAATCATATGTGGTAAATAAAAAGATAGGCACTTACAAGGCTTAAAGTGTTTGTAAAAACCAAATAACGTTTAAATCCCTTCATCGTAGCTTCAGCCAACATTTTTTTATCTATAAAATTTTATTTTTTTGGTTTTACGTAAGTAACTATAATTTAATCGTATATTGAATACTTTGCTGTTTAACTTTCTTCTACAGACTGAATATAGAATTGAATATTAATGCATAAAATAACACTGATAATAATTCCTGATAATGTGTTTCATTGATTCCTTGGAGTATAATAAATTAAAGATATGCTATAAACCATAAAATTATTAAAGACTAAAGTACCTACCTAAGTTTAATAATATCTTTGTAATAGGTATATAGTAGGTATAGTCAGATGCAAACTTATGACGTCTCGGAAATATGTTGCGGGGTGTGAGGGAGGCGCGCACCCCTTCGTTACCGCTGATACCTAAAATATTCACAATGTTCCGTAACGTCCTGACGTTTGCATCGTTACCCCGAAATGCACTTAACTCCTTATATTTGATTATATATTATATGTGATTTCCGAAAATATACGTATATATTTTTTTTTTCTGACAGAATAGGTATGCATCAGATTCCGAATGTTATTAGGAGTAAAAACAGTAAGTTATTAGGAGTTTGTTTGGCTGGTTAGAGGCTTTGGTCGTGGCTAGTTACCAACTTACCGGCAAAGACGTACCGCCAAGCGATTAGCGTTTGGTACGATGTCGTGTATAAACCGAAAGGGGTGTGGATTTTTAACCTACTCATAACAAATAAGCCCGCTTCCATCTTAGATGGCATCATCACTTACCATTAGGTAAAATTGTGGTCAAAGGCTAACTTATAAAGTATAATTTTTTTTTTATTTGTTTTTTTAGTTAGTTTTGTATCTTGGTCCGAGTCTTCGGTCGGGCTATAAGATATTGTGGTTTTTTTTTTTTTAATTTTTTTTAATTTATTTTGTACCAATATTAGTAACACACAAAAGTAAAAAGAACAACAGTATACAAGGAAACACTTATCTCTATAAGAGATCTCTGCCAGTGACCCTTGGCAGTTTTCTTCCTGTCAAGAATACTCAGTACAGATATGGAGAGCATAGAGTGCAGAGTTGAGTTATTGTTGAGGACTCTGCACTCGAAATTGTAGACGAATACATATACCTAGGACACACAGTCCAGTTAGGTATATGTATTCGTTGTTGACTTGTTGGTCGACCTCCCACTAGGTGGACCGAAGATATCAACCGTGAGCCGCTGGATGCTGGCGGCTCGAGACCGATGTGCTTGGAAGTTCATGAAAGAGGCCTATGTCCAGCAGTGGACGTTCATCGGTTGATAATGATGATGATGATGATGATGAGAGTTGTAAAGTTAGCCGTGATAACATTCAAATTGATCATTCACTCACAGGCCCTTTGAAGTTTGTATTAAACACAAAGTAAATTACAAAGCGCGACATTAGGTAGGTACATCAAATTTTTCAAAATTCATTCTTTTTTTTAAGTTGATATTGTCATGTCGCCACATTATGTAATCATGGTAGTCAATGAATCATTTATGTAAATAGGTATTATTATTTAAGTACATAATGATTCATTGACTATCATTTTGGATATACTTAGTATTTAATCTTCTCGTGTTTTCTCTGTTGATATTTTATCACGGTATAATATTTTTTTTATTGTACCAATTTCTCCTATCATGAAAGTCATTTTGCCTATTTCTTATATTGTTATCGTTGTCTTCCTCCTTATTTCCTCCTTCTCATCGTCATCATCATCATCATCATCATCATCATCATCATCATCATATCATCATCATCATCATCATCATCATCATCATCATCATCATCATCATCATCATCATCATCAGTATCATATAAATATTAATTAAATAATTCATCAGCCGATGGATTTCCACTGCTGGACATATGCCTCTTGTACCTATTGACTTCCAAAAACCATGATCTCGGGTCACCAGCATCCAGCGGCTCCATGGAATCCGCTTTATGTCCTCGGTCCATCTAGTAGGGGGTCGACCGACACTGCGCTTTTCGGTGCGGGGTCGCCATTCCTGCACCTTGGGACCCCAACGTCCATTGGCTATTCGAAGTATATGAGGAAAGTATATTATTTGTTACGGTTTTGTGAAATCAGTTGAAATAGTATAGGAAGACAATTGTGTGAAGTGTCAGAAAAAGTCAAACCATCTGGGAGCTTTTATTTAAAACGCTACCTAAATTTTCAAGATAAAATAAAACGGATTTCCTCGTTCCGGATTTTATCCTTCAGAGAGACTCCTAACATGAAACTCTCCATAGCTCGCATAGCGACTTTAAATTTGTGGATAAGGCCAATCGTCAGTGTCCACGTTTCCGCTCCATACGTCATCACAGGAAAGACACACTCATTAAAGACTTTTGTCTTCAGGCTTTGGGGTATTGACGATTTGAAGACCCGACGCAATTTCCCAAATGCTGCTTCCGGACCGAGGAAATCTGTAGGAGAACGTATATGAGTGAACGAGACGGGCGGGCCATATCTGTCGTAGAACAGATGGCCGCTGGGGCAGACGTGTAGGACGCCCTCCAGCTAGATGGTTCGACGACATCAAGAAGGTAGTGGGAAGTGGCTGGATGAGGAAGGCAGAGGACCGTGTGTGGTGGCGCGCTCTCGGAAAGGCCTATGTCCAGCAGTGGACGAATAGAGGCTGTTGAATTGAAAAAAAAAACCAAAACATTTGCATGGTGGGATATTTATTTTATTTACCTACAAAAAATGTCCGCTACACCATAATTTAAGGGTATTTATAGTTTATAGCATCTACTAAAAAAGTACTATGTATATTTACACAGATATTCTCGTAGACGAAGTCACGGTGCTCCACAATAATATTTATTATAATATAAAAATAACAAATCCAATAAACTGAATCGTCTATTGATGATATTATCATATTAGTAACACAAAAAGGTTCATGCAACATATTTTTAGGTTTTGAAAAAAATTGACATGACTTAGGGCGATCACGCACTGCATCCGATCCGAAGCTATAAAAATATGTTCCGATAAGTAATTTTTGTATAATAACAGTAACACGCGCTGACTTCCGTCATCCGATTTCTCTCATTATGAGATACCTCTTATTCAAATCCCATCCCTCGGGAACCATGGATTTTTCCGGAATGAAAAGTAACTTATTTGTTAATCCTGAGTAAAATACTAAAATCGCTTTAATAGTTGCGCCGTCAAAGAGTAACCAACATCCAAACTAACATCCATTATATAATATTATTATATTAGTAGGGTTTCACAGATTCGGATCGGATGCAATGGGGTAACTAAAAGCAGTTAAATCTACCCAGTAAGGTTCAGTGGGTAACTGCACTTAGTTACGCAATGCAACTGACGTCTCCAGGGTTCTATTATTATTTCAAGAAAATCAAGAATTAACGGTTTTTCGTTAAAATAACGGTACTACCACTATATAATTATATAAAGTAAAAAAGTTAATAACTAAATAAATTCATTTAGTTGAAAACATAATATTAGATGATTCCAAAAATTAAAGTACGATGAAACATTATGTAGTGACTGGAATTGGATTTGAATGGTACACCGAGATATAATAACCCTGCAGATCTCCAAGCTCTCCAAGCTCTCAATTCTTTGACATCCGTCCCGCTGCGAGCTGGGCGGAGATGTCTAATTTGAATACAAGAGACATCCGAGGTATTCTCATAGATAACGAAGAAAAATCGAATGACGGAAATTGGATTTTAGTGCGTAATCTATCATATAAACAGCTCTATGGCTATTTTGAAACTTGTTTCCACGGACTCGGATAGGTTGCACCCTAATAGTTTAACTTATTTACAAAAAAAAATACTTACCTACTATAATAATTTCATAAAATACGCTCGTGAATGATATATAATTAAATATTTTTTGTATTTTATTAATTTGATTGTAATGATATAAATGTACAGGAAAGGGCATCTTGTTTGTCTATTACGTAGCACTGTATGGAGGCGGCGCAAGATCGTCTGTCGCTGTAGCGTCTTGGTGTGTTGGCTGCGGCTCGGGCGAGGTCTGGTTCCGGCGCGCTATAATGATCCGCTCTCTGATGGTCCACGATCTCACGCCTCTCTCGGTCTTGGCGCGCCGGATCCTGCGAGCGAGCACCACTGCGGACATTATAGCCCCTGTCTGAAATCAAGAAACGCCAAAAATAAGAAAAACCAGCGACATAAACAGCCCCTGCATTCTGTAAAGTTACAGCGATGTGACATCGCTCATTTCCATGGCAACTTCGCATTTAGTGACATTTTATTTTTGGCATCCCATAGAAATAAAGTTTAAAATCTAATAAATCTTATTAAACGCGAATTTAAAACAGCGGAATCGCACCCCTGTATAGAAGACTTCATTTACGTTTCATAAATACGACGCACTAAAGTGTTCCAAATACTAAGCGGGGAGCAACTATTAACATCATCATCAACTCGGCTCACTGCTGATCTCGAGTCTCCTCTCAGAATTAGAGGGGTTAAGCCAATAGTCCACCACGCTGGCCTAATGTGTAATTACTGTGAAAAGTTGGAGGTGCATGCCCCGGGCCGGATTCGAACCCACACCCTCCGGAATTGTAGGCAGAGGTCATATTTACGGGATCACGGCTCAAAAAAATACGACCAATACGTAATTAAATTATCGTTACCATCAAAACCATAGAAACAATTCCCAAAGCTCTAATGGCGGAAGATATATCTATATACAAGTTGATCAATGGCATCTGGCACCCATCAGTCCTCCTGTTAATACAAAACAGCGGGCCGTTTGTGATGCAGCAGGACGCAGGCACTACAATTTGCTGCTCATAGTTGCTCGCAGGGAAGACAGATGTGGAGTGTTTAGCCGTAAACGCCATTCCCTCATAGTCCATGTACCATTCGCTGCCACAGCAGTTTAGCTGGGAAAAGTTAAAAAAAACATACTGAATAAAATTATTGAGATTTACATCTAATAAAATCTCAGTATAGTAGCCTTCAGGAAATCGGAATTGCACTTCTATTCCTCGGAGATCACGATTAAAATAATTAAATTGTCATTTGTCGGTTTCGTTCATCATCATTAACATCTTTTTAATAATGTTTTGTATTTTATACTTATATTGTTAAAAGTTAAAAAAAAGAAGTAATAAATAAATGAGAGACAAAAAAGTTGTCATTTGTCGGTTTCGTTCATCATCATTAACATCTTATAGTAATCGCTGGTAACAATACCATCTGAGGGAATGTAATGGATGAAACCCCAAATAAGTGGTCAGGTATTTTTGTTTTAATGTTACTTCTGCAGCGTTAATAATTATCTATACTAGGTGTACCATTCAAATAATGACTCAGCACGTCATTTTTCATAGTATTTTCCATTGTATTTTCAACGAAATGATATTATTATCGTAATTGTACGTAAAGTCGACATTAGTATAATAGTGTTAGTAGCAAGTATTAACGTTATTTTAACGAAATTTAGTTCGTTATTTAAGTAATTTCGTATAAAAATAAACTCACTGCCACTTGATGTAAAATGGCGTAAGGTCATGCCGTTAAAATATGTTATGTGTTGAGTTATGATGATGTTATATGATCACATAAATGAAAATACGATGAACGAATAACGATGTAGTGACTCATTATTTGAATGGGACACCGAGACACATAATAACCCTGATGTTCGTGGCATTTTGCCAGCCCTTCCACCTTATAGCTACACCTGATAATTCGAACATTGCAGAGTCAAACATTCCCTAAACTCAACCGCGTTAAGGCAGAGAGAGTCCAAGCTACAAATTTGTCATATAAAGATTTTTTTTAGTCTTATATTCCAGCAATCTGTCGTGAGACATTCAGCTGGATTTTAACCATTTATATATTAAGGCGCGTTAGGTGTAAAATCCAGTGATTTGTCCAAATACTCATAAGTCTATTTCATGACATCTTGTGGTGCTCGTCTCTTGAGTCTTTTGAAAGTTACTACCAGGTTTCTTCACCATTAGGACCCTTGCAAGTTGATTTGAATTTTTCCGAATACGCTTTGGTATGTTATTATTGTGTGTGCAACTTGTATCATGTAAATATAAAAAACACTTGTCATACTAAAGGCTTATATAGGCACTACCTAAATATGCTGATGATTTACTCGTACTTACGGACGTTTGCAGCTGGTCGATTTCCCTTTCGATCTTAGAGTCCGTAACATATTGTTGAATAGGTATATTCAAAGAGTTCTTCACGGATATAATATCTACTGTGAACGACAGAATGACCACAACCAAATCCAGAATCAGTAAAGTAGCCAAAACGAATGCATACTGAAATAAAAACAAAATATGTGTTCATATAACCTTTAAGGATCCCCTTAATTCTCTCTCAGAGTTTGACTATCCCTATAGAAAATGTCATTTGTTCCCCAATAATTAGGTAATTGCTGTAAATCGTTGAGGAGTTCCCTCGTTTGTGTTTCGGCTTCATCGTGAGACCTACTCCAGACTTTCATGAAATTGTAGGTAGTGCTTAAAATACCTAATGAAAACCCACTAGATGTGCTACGATTTTAGAAAGTTCCCCTCGATTTCTCTAGAATGATATGATGAATCTATGATCAGATCCTGACACGTAGAACCTCCTCCTTTTTGGAAGACGGCTAATAAATACTAACGGCCAGTTCTTTGTTATATCCCTGAGAAACCGTGGGAACCCCGATTTTTTCAGCGATAAAGTTATGTGGCATATTAATATAGGGTCTCATATAATCTATCTTTATTCCAAATTTTGGCCGAAAAGCTTCAGTACTTGCGCCGTAAATAGTAACAATTATCTTACACTCACGCATTTCGCCTTTAATAATGAAACAGATAAAATTAATGAAAATCAACCTGCGTAGATCTGGACCTTATCCTTAAGGATTACATCGGTTATCAAGATTACATTATTAATAATAATATTTAACGGATGGTGAACCTTGTGACCCCAGGTTTCGACCTATTGGAAGTCATTTCCGTACACTGTTAGGCGACCCCCACTTTGATCACACAAAGGCTCGCAGAGAGAGAGAGAGAGAGAGAGTTTGGAAGATCCTGCAAACGGTCTATGTTGAGTACTGGTCATCCATCTGGTACAGGTATGATGATGGTGTTGACAGTGATGATGGTGATGATGATGATGATGATGAGGATGATAATGATGATGATGATCTATTAAAAAAGTCACGTACCGTATTGACTAGACAGGTACTCTCCTTGAAAATACCTACAAATCCAAACAGTGAAGCCAACAGCAGGAGCAATCCCAGCACAAAGGTCATGATCGCGGGCGTTACAATCCCACCACCTTCGACGCCGCTGTAGAAATCCGCAAACGACTGGTAACGGTTGTACATTAAGAAGCATACGACCATCATAATGATGGAGAGTATCTGAAATCAATCATGATCATGTAATCATTCATTATCTTCAGTTATCTCGGAAACAGTGTTTTCTGTCACCTGTGATTTAAGCCTTTTAGGCAAGAGTGAATAGCCAAGTACAACTAAAATCAGCGCCGTGTATTATGCTTGTATGTAATAAACGGCATATTATAGTGAGCTGTACACTCTTCCTTTATAAGGGTTACAGACAGACATGTTGTCATTAGGATAGGATATTAATATATAACCTTCCTAGTGTGCATAGCATCTCTCTTACTGCCATGTTTAAGCTTATTTGCCGCATTGCTTTATGCCGGTCCCAGCATGGTTGCCCTTGCCGGTGGAATTACAGGCATTTATGGCGTAATAACTCAGGCTAATATACACAGGAAGGCACTTTGTAGACTATGTTCCTTGCATGCCCTGCGAAGTTTTATATCGGCGACGGTTCCTTCCCATGGGTAGTACTTAAGCACCGTTACCCATGGTAATATGCTTGGTCCTTCAATAAATATTATAAAAATAGCTAGCTAAAGAATACAAATAAGGAAATTAAGCTAATTTATATATAGTCCGCACGCCTCACCTCAGTCGCCTTTAGTGTAGTGCTGTCCTTTTTTACCTCAGGCCCCGACTGCGTTCAACTCGCACGCTGATTATTATAACTAGACAAATCATGCCCACATCGAATGGTGGCAAGAATACTGACTGCATTTCCGCACTGGACAGCCAGGCTGATTCTTTGCGCAAAGAATGAACCAGCCCATCTATCACCAAATAGCTAAATAAAGCAAATACTTACAAAGCATAATGCCGTTTTCACCAGCGTCATATATCGTAATCTTTCCAAGCTATATTCAGCTCTGAATATAATAATCATTTTGCTTGTTTTGTTACTCGTATATTGCAAAACCACTGGTGTGAAGTACTTTCTCCAATAAACTGTCCTAGTTTTGTTCGGAATTTCGGATGCATTACATACAACACTGATAATAAATTTTGATAACACTGATAAGGATGGACATTGCCTTTCTTTGTACTTACTGGGCATATGTTAAACTAGTGAATGCTACGCTATTTCACTCCCCCTTTAAAGCAATCTTCCTCTGTGGGCCCCCCTATCAAAGAATTAATATTAAAAATGTTAATCTGTACCGTAGGTAGAATATAAATCAATCAACTCTCGAATGTTAAAATTGCTTAACTTTCGGGTGTTGCTTTTTTCTGTCACCTCTGGTTCCCCCGTTGGTGTCCCCCCTATAGGGGATACCCTAAGCAATTGCGTAAATAGCTTGTAGGCTAATTCAGAACTATTATATATATACTACTACTACGAGTATCTCATAAAGATTACTATCCCATATAGGGAATATATATATGGGAATTTCCATATATATTTCCATATCCAATATTCCATATTTCCCGTTCCTGTGGGATACCGGTATATAGCCTATGTTCATCAGAGATCATGTAGGATTCTATTGGTGAAAGAATGAATGAAATAGTTTCAGTAGTTTCTTTCCTCTTAATAATACTCGTATTTGAAAGAAATATTGAAAACTTCTTACAAATCTTTGATATCCACCACCCACGGTCCGATATACCCACATGCTTGCAGCGCTGCTTTACGTCCGGTAAAACTGATCGTGCTTTGGTCGCGATGTGTGAGATGTCTTGAAGCAAAAAACGCGACCAACTCTCGGAAAGTTTTACCGTAGGTACGTCATGCCGTCAGAGCTGCAGGCATGTGGGTATATCGGACCGTATGTAGCTAGCATTACTTAATCGCTCAATGACCGAACGTAGATACCTATCAGTATGTTTGCTTATAGTTTTACACATAACAAGTATAGGTTTTACGGGGATGTAACCGTGAGTTACTAATTAATAAGATAAATTAAACTAATTGTTTTATATTTTCTAGTGGATAATAATAGTTATAATCAATATACCTACTTAGCTTTATGAGAATCCTTGACCGGATACGTTAAAAATTTATATCATTATCTTGTCATCATCATCATCATCATCATCTACATAACAGCCGATGGATGTTCACTGCAGAGCATAGGCCTTTTGTAGGGCTTTTAAACATCACGATCCTGAGCCGCCTCTCAGCGACTCGCTTGATGTCGACAGTCCACCTGGTGGGGGGTCGACCAGCACTGCGTTTTCTAGTGCGGGGTCACCATACCAGCACATTGGGACCCCAACGCCCATCGGCTCTTCGAATTTTGTGTCCCGCCTATTGCCATCACTTCAGCTTTGTCGAGCTATGTCGGTGACTTCGGTTCTTCTACGGATCTCCTTATTTTTGATTCTATCACGCAGAGACATTCCGAGCATAGCTCGTTCCCCCCACTGTATGACTCTGAGCCTTCTTGTCTTGTACTTACCTGTACCTAACATGGACTTTCAGCTTTAATAATTATAATGACAATGGTTTATTAATTTTAAATCAATTAATGTCCGAGACCGACAGCAAACGTGCTCTCCGAGGCACGGGGGTGTAACTACACAGACTTTCCAACTCGGGGCTGGCATTGAGAATTTGATGGAAGTAAGAAAAAAATCCTGGATTGGAATGGAACCTAGGATTTCATCTTCAAAATCTGTAACAATTGGGCCAACGAGATAGTCTATATCGTACTTTCTAATTATCTATGTCGTACTTTTAAACAAATCCAATATTCGCGTCTATCCGAACTGAACCCAGTTCTGAACCCACCCAGAAGTTCCCAGGTTCGATTCCCATCTGCTGCACTATTGGCGCATCCACCACATTCCAACACTCGGTTTCAGTTCATGTTACGAGTATATAGATAGGACATGACACCCAAATGACGACCACGACCACTCTGTCAAGAGTAAAAGGACAAAGAAGAATATAGGATATACCTAAACAAAATGGTAAGCAAAATGTTATCAAAGACCAAGTCTGCAACTTATCTCTATCATATAAGAAAGAATTTCTATATTCGATATCGTTCAAAGAACTTCCGGTTACGTACAAGTAGGTAGCTATAGTATGCGACAAGCTTCGAGCCCGTTCTGAACACGAGGAGTTGAAACATTAGGAACAGAAGACTATGCCTATTGCCTAGTAAATTAATTAGAGATAGATCAAAACTGGAATAGTATAATTAAACATGTAATCAAGAATTTTTGTGTTATTTATTACCTAAGTGTTAAAAGTAATAAATTATAATTAATATTTATTTGACACTAGCATACGCCGCGCGGTTTAACCCGCGTGGTTTTCATTGCCTATAGCACTTGGGGATAGCTTCCCAACAGTAAAAAAAAAATTCAAATAAATTCAGTAGTTCCAGAGCCTATTCAAAACAAACAATGAAATCTTTCCTCTTTATAATATTAGTATAGATTATTTTTAATCTAAAATAACATTCATTTGACTATCAGAGTTTGACATTTTATTAGTACTTAATAATACTTGTAAAAGTCAACTTGAAATTTTATAAATAATATTTTGAAAAGAAAGTTCTGTAAAATTTGCACATCAGTAAAGACAAAACATTGTAACTACCTACTCATAATCTGTTGCCATCTTGTACACATTGTTTGAAGCAAATTAATGTTATATTTTGAATTTGAAGGGTACCCCTTTTGGCTATTTAACCCGGTAGACTGAAAATAAAGTATAAATATTATGAAAGTTCAAGAAATAGTCGAAAATAAAATCGCCTTACAGTTTTAATAAGTCTTTATTTCTTTTTCGTTTAATAACAAGTAACACTATTAATAAAAATTATAATAAAATGTAATGATAATAAACGCATGGCAATAAACTGTGTTGTCTATTGATGATATTACCTAAACAATTCACATTATGAAAATATGCAACATATTTTTGTTAAATAAATAAAAACACTTGCAATCCATTAAAATATTATTTACTTAATTTAACAACCTAAATTATAAGGCTATCGGATTACTTAATTTTTTTTTATTTTGGGGAAAAGTGGGGAAACTTTGTATGAAAGTCCGTTATTTAAAATTCGAAGAGTAAAGGAAGCTGCTAACTAGCTGACCCGGCGATTTTCGTGCAGACAAAAATTTTATTCCAATCGTTCATACAATTACCAGGGGTTAAGTGACAAAAACACACTTGACGTGGTTCCTGAAACTTATGATTTAAACACCTTCAAAACAAGATAAGAGTGATGCATCTTCTAGGTAACGCGCTCCAACCTAGACCGGCATGAATGCTTTTCATGCAAGTGGAAAAAAGGAAAAAACAAAAAAGCACACAGAAGAAATATCTAAAAGCCTCAATAACTCGACTATAGGACCGAAAGGTTCATTGTTTTTTTAAACATAGCAAGCAAGTTAAATATAGACTGAGTAATGTGCCAGATCGTTGTGATTTTATAAAAGCTGACAGTAGGTATTAGGTATCTGTAGTAAGCAAACGTTCAGACAATTGTGGCTTACTATAAAATAACGGTTTGGTCAAATATAGGCTATTAGTTCGTAAGCAGACTAGCTATAATTAGCCATAACAAAAAAAATATTTCGACGAATCAAGAACCTCCTCCTTTTTTAAGTCGGATAAAAAATATCCTGCGTATTTTTAGGTATATAAAGTGACGGGATGATATAGAGCATAGAGCCACCATGCTGCGGGTTGGCGGGCTGGATGGATGGATAAGGATGATAATGTCTTATTCTTTGACGATCAGTATCGATGCTGATAAAGGCTTATGTGCTCTCCGATGACCAACTTTCCAACTTCCATATCCATATGATACTCCATCACCTAAAAGGAGGGAGGCTTTGACCTGTAGTTAAAATGATAATAATATAGGGTGAAAATAGTTATAAATAAAAGATTGACAATGGGGTTAGGTTAGAAAGATAAGAAGAAGAAGAAGAAGAAATATTTTATTGTACACAATATAAAACATGATCAAAATTAAAAAATAATAATTAAAACTAAAAATTAGCATGCCAAGGCGTCCTGATTGCTAATTAAGTTAAGGTTAAAATACGTCAATAAGTAGGAATTTTACTTTTTTAAAAAAAAAAAGGATTTGGTTCCTGTTCATATTGTGCTATGAATCACGGAGCAGCATTATGCATTGGAGCTGCCACTATCATTTGTAATGTCTTGCGTAGGTTGAGCCTGTTGCTGGCGCGCCGCTATTTCTCGCTCGGTGTTTGTCCACGCTATCAGTCCCCTCTCGCTCTTCGCTCGGCGGATACAACGAGCGAGGAGTAACGCGAATACTATGCCCAGCACCTGAAATCAAATCACTTGTAAGCAAATCGTTTGTTTTTAACCGACTTCAAAAAAGAGGAGGTTCTCAATTCGACGCGTATGTTTTTTTTTTAATGTTCGTCATTTCTTAACCAATTTTGAAAATTCTTTTTTTGTTAGGAAGGGTACTCTTGAAGTGGTCCCATTATCATCAATTCAAAAATCGCAAGAACAGCTATAGCGTTTGTTACTTTTTTCATTAGGCACTCTAAAGCACTACAATTTCATGAAGGTCTGGATTCGATCTGATGATGGAACCGAAGGTCAGTAAAGGGAACTCCTCAAGGGTTTACAGTCGCTACTTACATTTTTTTAGAAATTTTAGTTGTGTGATTGCGTTGTGTGTGGCCTACACATTAATTTGTTTGTTAGATTCAAACATATTAATGAATAGGCCAGTCATACAACGCTATTCCTTCCAAGGTTTTACCACACACAGAACATACATACCTTGGGGGATTTTTTTTCTTGCCTAGATCTAATCTAATTACATTAAACATGGAAAAATAATATAAAAATACAATCGACTTCATACATCATCGGGTTAGCACCGCCTTCAAACTGATCAGTAGGTATATGTATGTATAGGTATCTAATAATGATAATGTATCATAATATGATGTTATTTTTCGCTTTTTAGTTAAGTGGGTACGTTTTATGTTTTGAAGTCGGTTGTATTTTTTTATTATTTTTTTTATAGTAATATATAAATACATTATCTTTACCTTCATGATAGTAACAGTAATTCCCAAAATACCAATCGCGCTGGAATTTCTCGTAAACAAGCTCATCAAAGCAGACTGACAACCCATAGTCTTTATGTTAAAACAGTATTCCTGGCCTTCTGTGATACAGCAGGACGCTGGGACTGTAACAACTCCGTTGGGGGTCGGGAATACTGTTACGGAGTTATGGCTCGTGAAATTCATACCCACGTAGTCGAAAAAAGATTCATTTCCGCAGCAGTTTAACTGGGAACATATAAGAAATATTAAAAATGCTGTGTGGTTTAACTTGCATACATTTTGACGACCTCCGTGGCGCTCCCTGGCTGGGGCGATTGAGGTTTTCTTAATTGGTCCAGGTCTGGAGACTTCGGCCGTGGCTAGACCACTCTACCGGCAAAGTCGTACCGCCAAGTGATGTAGCGTTTCGGTAGGTTATCGTGTAGAAACCGAAATTGATGTGGATTTTCATCTCTTCTTATCAAGTTAGCCCGATTTTATTGTAGATTGTATCATTAGTTCATTGAGTCAAGATTGAGATTGTAGTCAAGGGCTAACTTGTAAAGAATTACGTTAACGGGTAAATAGAGCTTGAATCTCTGCTCGATCTGCCCTCTCCTGTAAATAAGGAGGCCTGACCCTAGTGGCCATTAAAATAGGCTGATAATGATCAGTGGCGTGCACTTCATATATGCAAAAATGTACTGCATACCCTAAGAACTCGATACAAAGATATGTTGAACCACAAATACATATAGTATATAGTTCGACAAGGAGTTTTCCAATTTTTACTTATAGTGCTTGCCCTAGTTAAATACCTTATGCACGCCACTGATAACGATGAAGACTGTTTAGTTATTTTTCGTTAATATATAAGTTACACGCATATGTAACATTGCCAGGCGTCCGGATAAAGCCGGACATAGGCTTTTTGATTGCGTGTCCGGTCAAAGGCGTCCGGCTTTTGCTAGGCTTTTTACATTTCATAGAACCAAATTTTTAATAATGACTTAATTTGAATGATTAATAACTATTAATATCTAATAAATTACTAAAACTGGTTCGATTTCATTTATAGTTAATTAAAATTTAACAATGTTTATGTAAAATTTAACGATAGTCATAAAAGCTTATTTTGGATACATTTTTTTTGTCGTATTATACCGACACCTTACCGACCGTACAGAGACACAAAATCCTCGATAATGTGTTCCTATATAGAGTGTCGGGCCTTTTCACCCTAATGTCCGGCAAATCTGACTAGTCTGCCCGGTTATTGGGTTTGGCAACCTAGCAACCCTAATTATATGTATAATGGTATAGTGTATACTGTATACTTACAGATCTTTGCATCCGATCGATTTCCATTTCGATTTCTAAGTCGGTAACATATTTTTCAATTGGTATATGCAAAAATTCCTTTATTGCAGCTGTGTCTAAAGTAAACGCCAGAATGACCACAACAAACTTCATAATAAGCAAAATTGTTAAAACAAGTGCATACTGAAAAAAGAAAACAAAAAATAATAAACTTCATTTATAAATTCGTGAAGTTCATAAACCCTAAAATACAGCACCGGGACTATTTTATCGAGAAATTCATCAATTATTTTTTCGTAAATGAATTTTTTTTAATTAGTAGGATAATAAAGCTGTTACTTTATTATCCTAATACATCGTTTCACGTGGAACGCTTTAAAACCACACTGTCTGTGCGAAAAACTCATTGATATTTTAAAAATTATAGTTAAAAGAAAGCAAATAATGGAGCCAGAACACTGCATGCTTTATTATTCTACCATTAATATTACATAGTCACCTACAAAGCCAAAATCTTAATTTCTACAAATATTTTCAGATTGATTATACCTATTATTAACCAAATTGTTTGTTCCTAAATATTGTATTATGCAATAATAACCAGTGCACAGTAAAACCAACTGTGGTTTGTGTTGCACTATGGTTAGGCTTCATTTCAATGTGTTGTTTGTTGAATAATAAATAAATAAAAAAAAAATGTTACGTACCAAATTGACCAGACAAGTACTCTCTTTTAAACTACCAAAGAATCCAAGCAGTGTGACCAGTAGCAAGAAGAGACCCAGCACGAAAGTGAAGAGCGCGGGAGTAAAGAACCCCCCACTGGTTACGCCACCGTAGAAGAGCGCGAAGGAGTGGTAATAGGCGTACACTGTGAATCCCATCACTATCATGAGGGCGGAGAGTATCTGAAAATGACAATGATATTGTGTCAGTAAGATGACCGTGGGAAAATTAAAAACTATGTATATTTTCGCCACGAGATTATGTCAGAATCATACTTAATTATGACCGACAACACTTCCTAATGACATAATGGCAGGCCCATATTTTCGTGTCTAAAAGACCCTTGAAGACACACACCGGTAAAGAGCCTAATGTGATCTAACTGACTGCTAATAGACTTGAAGGTTTACGATTTCTACAAGTTATTTAGAAAAACAACGTAGATATAAATAAACAAGCAGAAAAATATTTTTATCATTTTTATCTCGTTGTTCAATCGATCATGAAATGTTTGTACATTGTAATGTACAAACGATTGTACATTACAATGTCTCTTACATTTCGTATACTCAATAAATAAATTGAAAATAAAAACATTAAACTTTGGACATACCTATACATTTCAAGGCACTATATTGTTAGATTAAATTTGCCCTACAATCTTGTACCTGTCAATAGTAATAGAGGTTAAGGTTAAGCCTTAATGTACCGATAATTTCAAGGGCACCGGATCTTGCACCGGCCATACCAAAACATTATTAACTGGAGTACGCTTAGATATACTTAACACGGTAGTACTTTTCCGGATGAGGTAAGAGTAGATAGGTTTAGTTTTGCAATGGGACGCCATATACCACAGTGACATTCGTCCGAAGTTAACATTCACCTCACACCAAACGTTTTGCTTTCAAACAGCTAAGTCACCAAACTAGTTCTCAAACCTAAGGCATTATAGTACGCGCGTTAACAACTGAGTCTTAGGGCCATAAATCATTTCTCTATATCTATCTCGCTTGCACTTATGGGTCTTATGGAGCCGTCTAGTGAAGGGTGTAACAATGAAAGACATATTATCGATAAGTAAAGTTTATTATCGTATCTTGTTCACAAAATTAAAAAAATTAACAATATTTGATTTAATATAATACATATTTCATATTATATAATTATTAACTAAATAAAATTAATCTTCATCTGAGTCTTCATCATCAGAATCTTCGTCTTCTGCCAAATTTATTATAAGCGGCGCGTGATCTCTAATTAGAGCTTTTTGTAAATCTTTGTTTTGAAGTTCTTCGGCATGCCTAACACATTTGGCCCAGTCTTCTCGTGTGACATTTTCTATGGCTCGGTGGAGGTGATTTTCGACATCTGCTATCTTGAAGGTATTATTATTCTTCGCAACTTCTCCCTTTACTTGTGCCCAAATTAATTCTATTGGGTTATATTGACAGTGATATGGAGGGAGCCTTATTACTTCATGACCTCGTTCATTTGCCAGATGGTCTAAAGCGTAGACCTTCTGCGGGTTACTGGCTTTTACTTTTCTTATTAATTCTTCAATAATTTCGTTGCTGGAATATGGAATCTTTTTCTTTGTCAACCATTCTTGAATTTCAGCTTTCCTCGTATCTGGGTATCTTTTCCAACTGTATCGAATGATAGCTTGCGTTATCGACAATTATAACTGAGGGCTCTTCAAGTAGATTCAGGAATTCGGAAAACCATGCCATATATGTTTCGCCATCCATTTCTGTGTGGTAATCAGCATCCTTTGATTTCACCGCTTTAAATATTAGCTTCGCATCTGGAACGAAGCCAGTCCTTGCAGAACCCGCATGGCAAACTATTAATCTTTGGCCTTTTCCCACAGGCTGATTCTTGAAACCTCCTTCATCGTTGCTTCCAAGCCACATCCTCTTTCTTGCATGGTTTTGATTAATCCATGTTTCGTCTAGATAGAAACGTGGTCGCTGATCGTTAGTTCTTCTAAGTAAATCCAATTTCCTTAAAAAGTCCATTCTAGCACAAACAATATCAGTTCTTTCCATTAAATATTTACGTCCTTCGCTATTTTTCTTATACTGGAACCCAACCTCCTTCAGTAGTATTCTCATTGAAGTGTTGCCGCATTTAAAATCGGGTAATTGTTCACGGAATTTTTCTAAAATTTTCGCCACGGATGGATACTCTCCATTCTCATAAAATGAAGCTACAGTTCGCTTCAACACACTTTTATCAAAATCGTCAATATTAGTGACGGTTTGTGGTTTCTTAAAATTTGTTCTTGGTATACAGGTACTGCCTGATTGTGATACTTCCGTCTTGATTCGGTCCACTGTCGCTCTGCTCACACCACAAACAAATGCGGCCATTTCACGTGGTTTGTTGAAATTTAGAGAAGCCACTTTATTCGGATCACTTTTCAATTCATTGAGAAACAGGAATACGTTGTGAATCAGTGTTCGAGCTTGAGGGCTAATATCGCCATGTAATTTCTTCAGATCAACGTTAGAAAATAAAGTATCCATAGTGCGCAACGAGTAACACATGAATGTATTTATTTAATTGCAGTAAACACATTTATAGCAAAAAAAATACGCAATGCAATTACATTAGAAACCGACCAATCAGAATCGTCCAAATCATTATTGACTCATCATTAGCACGTGCGCAGGTAGCCGTTTATCGATAATTAGGGTGCGCAGGTAGGCGCGCTGCACATTCCTATCTTTTTTGACTTTTATGACCGGACGACTCAGATGATAACGCGCATACTATAGTAAAACATGCTAGGCATCATTGTTGTGAGGCCCAAGCCTATTAACAATTTATTTATTTCCTAACAAAGAGTACTTCAACAAACTTTGTACTTACAATAAACTTCGATGTTATCATCAACAACAAATATCTCATTGTTTTTAAATTGAATTCAGCTTTGAATTTATAAATCTTCATTTTTAACACTATTTGTTACTCGTGTAACCACTGGTGTGCAGTATTTTCTTCCAAAAACTGAAAATATTCTGACGTAATACACAATAAACTGATAATTTTCGATAAAAGATAACCATTGATACCATTTCCTTTCTTATGTAGATACTTAGTGGATTTATAATAATCGAAGATATTCTATACTTACAATAAATAATGATTATTATTTTTAAGATATTATAAATAGGTAATTGCATACCTATTTGTTTTGATTATTATATCTAAGACTCTTTATAATGACTTTCTTCATTGCACACAAACTATTTTTAACCGACCTCAAAAAAAGAAGGAGAAACAATTCGACGAGAATGCTTTTTCTATTTTTTCATGTTTATTACCATAAAAATCTTCTTCATTTATTAAGCAATTTCAAAAATTCTTTTTTGTTTGAGAGAGATATTTAAAGATTGGCCCCATTTAATTTTCACGAAAATCGGTTCAGTATTTTTGTTAAAATCAAAAAAACTTTTAGTGAACGAAATTGCCCATAAGTGTGGCGTTTACGGTAACTATGCTAGAACACACTAATAACAGAAAAATAAAATCTTTTTAACCAAAATATTATGCTAGATAGGCTCTATTTATTATATTATATCTTTATTATATTATTTTTTACACCGCCTTGGAACCGATCAACAGAAAGGACATAGATGCGATGTTATTTTTCGCCTTTTAGAGTAGGTAATGCATCATTGAAGTCGGTTCAATTTTTTTTTTTAATTTTATACATATATTCGTAACTAAAGAGAGGATGAAATTAATATGAGCCTGTAAGAGCTAGACCTCTGCAGGCGGCTTATACAGTAAAAGTTTATCAAAAAGTGGTGGCTTTGGGAGGTAGCAGGTTTCAAGGGTCATTAATTAAAACTCTTTGTATATATACCTATATATATTTGCTGTGAATAATTTACATAATATGTAAATACTTGTACTAGTCCGAGATCTGTATTAGAAAAGACCTTTACCTATCTGTATACTAGATTAAAGTGTTTTATATCAAGGATGTTAAAAAATATGTTGCGAGTAGGTTGCTTAAAAAAACTCTTGGCTAAACAATCATAAATGATAGTTAATAATAGTTTGGCCAGGAAATTTTTAGGGAACCTACTCGTAATATATTTTTATTGCACTAAATTTGATATAAAACACTTTTCATCCATTAAACAGATGGGTGAAGGTCGTTTCTAATACGGATTTTCTACTACACATAATGGAGCAACTAGATAATTATAAAATATCGATATTTGCATCGCATTTGCATAAAAATAAACTAGATATACGAACATACTGCATAAATATTTACATAAATACTACTTTACTTACTTGATCACTGTAAGAATGCGTTTCACATCTGCCAGTTGACAGCTGAATAAAATAATAACAAAACAGTTGACATAATAAAATCTTTAAAAAATAAGGCTTTCTTATTTACTTTACATTACAGGACGCCCACAATTTCGAATTTCGAATTTTTTTTTAAACCATTAACTTTAATGCCTTCATAATCAAACCAGTTAAATAACATAGCGTCGTCAAAAATCCCAATTTTATTGCCTACAAAGTTCAAATATTTTATTCAACGGACGAAAAATGGCAAACCGACGACATTACTGCAGTTATTGAAGAATCAGACAGGCCTGGGAGCCTGACCGTTAATATATACTCAGAGGCATAAGTGGGCGGATAATTGTGCCTCTGAGTATATAAGGCATGTTGGAAAAGCATTCAAACAGTCACAATTTACATTTGTGGGCTAATAGACTGTGCGATCCAGACCTTCCATAATTTATAAAAGCTGAAAGGTATTTACTAGCTAGCAGGAATTTTACCAGCTCATGTTCTCACCTTAGGTAAGTACAGTTCGTGCGTTTGCCTTGACACTTGGCTCGAATGATGTTTGTACTGTGTTTGTATGGATGTGTTAGGTAGTGGTAGGTGACAAGTTAATACGCACGAGTATATAATTGTAGAGTTTGGATCATGGTGGCTTAGAAAAGAATAGTTCAAAATCAATTAATAATGCTTTACTTATCGTAATGAGACGAATTTTTTTATATTTTTAGCTTCCTAACATGCAATGTGAATTTTATAAATATAAACATAAACGCACAAATAACAAAGAAATATGTAATTTTGCTTGAACGCCAATACAAATATAACGATCAACGATCAAAATGTAGCGATCGATAACGTTATTGATTCGTGCCATTTTGTATGCTTTTTTGAGCGATCCGTGTCAGCGCCGCTAATATGACCCTTTTAATTCCTGTAGCTCCAAAAATAATCATCGCAGATACCCTGTTACTTCTACAAAATTACTGTTAATTCTCTTAATTTATGTACAATTAAAAAAAAAACATCATGCCATCCCATCCCTTCGCATATTATTTAAATACGCTTATATTTGGATGATCTATACCTAAAATCGCCATGATAGAAACTCATAAGTTGCTTAGCTTACTTATTATTGTCAGGTATGGTGGTAGAAGCATAGGCTAACAAACTTTCAACTTTTAAAAAATTACGAAGGTCTGACATCTACAGGCTTTTTTCTAGTGAGTTTAAGCTGTGCTAGACTCATGGGGTGGTATATAAACGCTGTCGTCAACACTTTTGTTGTCATCTTGCTTCTTCGCGTCTTCGCGCGCCATGATCATTTGCTCCTTGATCCGCCATGACATTAAACCTCTTTCGCTCTTCACTTTGCGGATGCATCTGGCTAGCAGTAGCGAAAATATAATCCCCAATAGCTGAAAATATTTATGAATTTATAAACATTTATGATATGAAAAGTTTGATTAATAATAAAAAATTAGAACTGCCTTTATTTTTACAAGTAAATGCAGTAGTATGCAGTAGTCGTCAATAGTTTTTTAGTATCTTCAGCTGACGCCGCGCGGTTTTAACCGCGTGGTTCCCGTTCCCGTAAAAAAACGATGATAATATATATCCTATATATCCTATAGCCCTCCTCGATAAACGGGCTATCTAACACTGAAAGAATTTTTCAATTCGGACCTGTAGTTCTTGAGATTAGCGCGTTCAAACAAACAAACTCTTCAGCTTTATATATTAGTATATATATAGATCGACGAATAAGTAATTATGTATTTATTATTTTGTACTAGTTGATACCCCTCTGATACACCTATGTATATCCCGTTCCAGTTCGAATACAATTTTGAGTTTATTCTACACGTTACATACAAAAATGCTTATATTTGCACTTCATTTTATTTATTTTCTAAAGAAGTAGCTATATTGATTACTAGCTGACGCCCGCGACTCCATTCGCGTGAAATTGACTTTTCTACCAATACCGCGGGTATCATCAATTTTCGGGATAAAAAGTAGCCTATATGTTAATCCACAATAAAATCTATGTACATTTCAGATTTTAGCCAAATCGGTTCAGAAGGTGCGGCGTAAATGGCTGATAAAATATACGTACACACACACAACCTTTCGCCTTTATAATGTTTAGAGCCTCAATAGCTCAACGGTAAGAGCGGTCGGACTCATCACCGAGGGCTGGTGGTTCGATCCCCGTCCCGTTGTTCTAATCTCGTACCCACTCCTATTAACCCAGATATGGCAAATATTCTTTTAAAAAAATGTGTGATTACCTGTATAAACATAACAGACACTCCCATCACACCGATCACTGTTGCGTTCTGTGAGAACAGATTGACCAGCGCGGTTCTACAGCCGCGTTCCCTGTGTCTGTGGCAGAACTCTCCGCCGGGCGAGACGCAGCAGGACTCAGGCACTACAACATCCATAGGCGGCCCTACAATATTTGTGCTCACAATAGTTGTAGAGTGGTTGCTTGTGAACGGCACATCGATGTAGTCAAACACCGAGTCGCTTCCACAGCAGTTGAGCTGAAAACAATAAGCAAATACAAGTATTTGTCCGTTTTGCAGTGGATTCCCTTTATTATGTCACACGTAAGTAAGTAGCAAGGTAAACAGGAGCATTGTAAATGCACCTTGGTACATTCAAAATGACGTTATTCATCAGGACCTTAAAATTGAAAACGGCGACAAAATAATTCAAAGAATGTCTCTTGCTCATGAACAAAGACTTCACCATCACGTAAACATCGAGGCAATCCAAGTGCTACATGGAAGATCACGTGAACAAAGTGAAAGACGTAATAGTTAGTGAAAGACTAAGATTAAGTTATTGGACATTATCTTAGTATAATAATAATATATTATATTATATAGTTTAGTTTAAGTTAAGTTACTAATTAGTCACATAAGTAGACTAGATCGTAATTTTATGAAGTACATGAATGAATGAAATTTTATGAAGGACATAGGCCTTTTGTTTTGATCAAGCGAATCCCAGCAACTCGCTTGATGTTTTCAGTCCACCTGGTGAGGGTCGGCGAACACTGCGCTTTCTAGTGCCATTGGTCAATGGTCACTCTTCCAGCACCTTGAGACCCCAACGTCCATCGGGTCTTCGAATTATGAGCCCCGCCCATTGCCTCTTCAGCTTTACGACTTGTTGAGCTATGTCGGTGACTTTGGTGCTTCTAATCGTCTAATTAGCTAGCTAATTTGACTAGATGACTGCGACTAATTCGACTAGATATAATGAAAAATAAAGCCTTACGGATATTTGAAGTCGATCCATTTCCATTTCGATCTCAGGGTCTGCCGCGTAATCCCACGCTGGTATGTACATCATGCCGTGTATTGTGCTCGAGTCTAGCGTGAACGCCAAAATGATTACCACCAACTTCAGAATAAGCATTATTGCCAAAATCAGTGCATACTGAAATGGTACAAAGCATACTCTACGTTAAAAACCTCAAAACACAGACATACAGAAATGTATTTGGTATGTTAGATACAGTTCTCCCTTATTATTTTTATGCATAAAAAATAATATTTTCGACTTGCGGTTCATCGAAAATCCCGTACCTACTTCAATCCATAAAGAAAGTGGATTTTGGATTGCCTAAAAAAATACGCCCTCCCTCAATATGATCAACTTGTAGTGATGTCGGTTGGCTTACTACCCAACTACGGCGAAGCCAAAAGGAAGTATAATCTTTTGGCAATCTATGCACCGACATGGTGAGATTATATCAGAAAAATTCCATTTTAAAATAATGCTAGGTATATTATATAACGGCTCTACCGTGACCATTTTTGTTCCTATGTATTTTTCTATTTCGATCTGAAATATGTTCTTGTTTCTTTTTTTTTAGACCCTTTTTCATTTTACATATTGAGTCCGATTCTTATAATTATGAATTCGTATAACTGAGGTCTAAAATATCAAGTTTTAACTGTATCCATTTTTAAACCTGCCTTCCGAACCGGTGGTAGAATCTTTACAAATAGTCAATTGACGTGTCAAAAGTGCTTGTAAACTGAGCCTACTTGAAATAAATGATTTTTAATTGATTTTTAATTTGATTAAAGTCAGTGCTTTGTTTACGTACCAAATTGACTAAGCAAGTGCTCTGCTTCAAGCTGCCGAAAAATCCAAACATTGTGACAATGAGTAGGAACATCCCCAAGAGAATGCAGAGCAAGGAAGGAGTGAACAATCTCCCGCTTTGGGCACTCTCGTAGAAGAACGAGAATGTGTGGTAATGGGAGTACACTGAGAATCCCAACACGATCATCAGAGCGGCAATTATCTGAAACCAATAACAATGCTATTTATTAGAATCAAATTTTTAACCCTTGACTACAATCTCACCTGACGGTAAGCGATGATGCAATCTAAGATGGAAGCTGACTAACTTATTAGGAAAAGGTTGAAAATCCACACCACATTTTCGGTTTATAAACGACATTACGACACGCTAAATCGCTTGGCGGTACGTCTTTGCCGGTAGGGTGGTAACTAGCCACGGTCGAAGCCTCCCACCAGCCAGACCTGGACCAATTAAGAACTCAATCGGCCCAGCCGGGGTTCGAATCTAGGACTACCGTCTTGTAAATCCATTACGCCATGGAGGAAGTCAAAAACCTACCTACAGAGTGCCAAGAATAGTCTCCGTGAGTTTAGCTTTTTCAGAATTTTGCATGTTTTCTAAATACTCCTAATTATTTGCATGGACTCATTATATTTAAAAAAAATACATGACAAATACATAAATTTTACCTCGTTCTGTTTTATCTTTAAATGAATAAGTCCTACAGCGAGACAACGACATAGATAAGACGACAAAAACAATGGCTAGATAATAATTAGATGGTAAAATATGTGTATTTTGCTTACAACATGGTACTTACAATAAACATTGATGTGATCGTCAACAACAAAAATTTTACAGATTTCATGTTGTACTCCGTTTCCGTTTTGTTGAACTTCATTTTGCGTGGTTTTGATACACCTGTTGAAACTTCGGTATTGTCTCTAAAACTGACTTTAGGTAGTGAGGTACCTGTTTTCGATACACAAAATATCATTGATAACACTTTTTTCATAGATAACGATTGACGTGTTAATGATTATAAAGCAGAATGTACATTATGTTATGAAGGTTATATTGTTTTACTAGCGGACGCCCGCGGATTAGTACGCGTGAAATTCTGTTTTCACAAATAAGACGGGATATAAAAATTACCCTGTATGTTGCTCTATAATGCAAGACTCATTAAAATTGGTTCAGATGTTCCAGAAATTACCCAGGACAAACAGAAATACAGTCAAATATTTTTATAAATAGCTTGATTATGCTTTAGTATTATGTAAATAGCTATAATTTATGATAGCACAATAGAAAAAACACGGTTATTTTGAAATCACAGACAGACACTAAATTTTTAATTACACGTATTATTGATTATTGAAGCGCGCTAGCATGTACTAGTATAGGCATACTAGAATTTGCCTGCGTCATTTCGCATACGTTAAAAAACCCCTTCTAAACATGGTTGAAGAAAATCATCTTTAGAAAATATATAGAGATAGAAAAAATTATCTCGACTAAGCTTAAATAGCTGACTTGATAGCCTTGAAGTCGGGGATTGAACCTGAGACCACTACATCTGTTTATTTGAGCCCTTGATCGCAATGCTAATGAAACTTCAAATAATTCATAAAAACAAAAATGCATGAAGGTAAGTACTATAAAGCATGGCATTAAAAAAATATAATTCTCGGAAGTAATCAATTAACTGATTACAATAATTAGGTATTATATCAAAGATTGTATTATATTTACAATTAAGAACACAACTACGATAAATTGAAGCATGAGTAATGTATAAATCAACGTATATAGAGACTGGTACACATTTAAAAACACACTGAAGAAAAACAAGTGGTGAATTTGATAAGATTTATAGGTATTTCTCTCACAAATTAACATTGATCTTGACTGGGTTTGTAGTGGCCGTAGAAGGTTTGTTCATAATAGCTTTAATTACAAGTTTATGACCATACTTGTTCGTATCACCACCATCAAAGTAAATATTATAAATGTCAAAGTTTGGATGATTAAATTGTATAGATGTTTGTTACAAAATTACGGTTTGGATTTGGATGATAGAATGGGGTGATCTGGATGGATGTAAGCACAGAGAATATATTAATCACGATTCAAAACGAACATATTCACACTAAATGGTAACGATTGAAAAAACGTAACTCTCTAATGACTAAAATATTATTTCAAGAAATTCGTTTTCAAACAAATATAACCGAAGTACACATTAGAATTAGAACACATTAGAATTATTTAGCGTGTACTGAAGTAAGGCAAGTTGAACAAATCAATAGTGGTATGTAATATTGATGTAAAGCTGCCTGCACATTGGTTGTTAATGCCATGATGAGGCTCCTAGCACTGGGCGTTGCGTGGATTACCCGAGGTTGACTGGAAATTCGCCGCCCTGGGTTGACTGGACATTCGCCGCCCTGAGTTGACTGGAAATTCGCCACCCGTGGTTGACTGGAAATTCACCTTCCCCCAATTTCAATTACTACTTTAAAATCAAGACGTTTAATTCAAGGGACCTAATTTAAATCTTACAACTTATTGAAACTCAAGATTAACCAGTGATTCAGAAGGAGTAACGAGAAGAGAAAACCAACCGCGCTAGACCAACATTACGGCAGGTTCGAAGAGTTTATTTTTCTTGCGTGCGAACTACAATTTTTATTTTCGATTGATAAGTTCATTGCGCTGCCCCCTTTTGTATGTTCTTAAACTTGCGTTTAACTAGTGCAGGCACTATACGTTCAAGTAGGAAAATAATATGGAAAATTCGTTCTCTTTCATATTTGACATACTTAGTTATGTAAGTAACTTAGGTTTGTAATGAGTTCTCGGGATAGGCAGTGCATTTTTGTATGTATGAAGTGCACTCCACTGTGTATGCCTACAAGAGTCATGTAGTACTCTCCACTCTCGAATCCCTTTAGGACATGCTTTTCGTCCAATTGAAAGAGATATGGAAAATAATGGTTATGATGAGTAAAAATGTTACCTTACCTCTTTCTGTTCCTTTCTTGTAAAAAAGTCGTTCAGACAGAGTTTTCTCCTTGTACGTGTGCAAGCCAATGTGCGACTAGCGTAATACTTGCCTACGTTGTAAACATTCATTTGCATAAGGACAAACAATCATCTTAGACAAGCGAACCTCTGCATTATCTACATCCATTAAGTAAACAAAGACATCAGTGAAGGCTGAGCCTTGCTACACTCACAGTACGCGGCCTATAAGTCGATCTATGCGCAGAAAAATATGTAGCGATGTACGGACGAGTAACCATAGCAACACTTTGACAACACGTATACCTACTAATCATCTATACCTACCTTTTACCCTTAATATTATAAAGAGGTAAAGTTTGTGGTTTTGTGGGGTAATCGAATTACGATGAGATGATTATCATAATCTTAGATTATTAGATATTGTAATTATCTTTTTGTTAACCAAAATACTTGTTTTAGAATTTAAACTGTCGTGAGTGTTATTCATATTAATTGATTATGAAACACGGCTAAAACTCACGTCATATTAGGTCGGAGTATGCCCGCCTATGACTAAGGGCCCCGTATGGGTCCGAAACTAGTATACAACAATTAATATAAAATACTTGTTCTTTGTAATTAAAATTTGGATTCGAAATGTATCCATTTATATTTTGTTGAATGAAGTAAAGTTTGTATTTTGTATTAAAGGTAAGTGGCGTTAGTTGGATTAATTTCTAACGTCATGTAATATAGACACTTACATAAATTATCATTTATTTTAATTCAAAGTTACCGCCCGAACGTAATAAACTCAAAACCTGATAGGAAATGAATTTTCATATGGTTTTCCCTAACCCAAAGGACAGAGTAAACAAGAGAAAGGTTTATTATTATTATACTCACCTAATTCATTATAAGATTTTCTCTATATTGGCTAATATCGAAATATTGAGACGGATATCCGAAAAGTTACTCTTGGCATGCTCCGTATAAATTGCTAGTTATAGCCTTTAATTAAGGCAGCAGGCAGATAGGACATACGAGAAAAAATTAGGCTTACCTTTAAATACATATATTCTACTAGGACATACGAGAAAAAATTTGGCTTACCTTTAAATACATATGTTCTACTAGGACATACGAGAAAAAATTAGGCTTACCTTTAAATACATATGTTCTACTAGGACATACGAGAAAAAATAGGCTTATCTTTTAATACATATGTTCTACTAGGACATACGAGAAAAAAATAGGCTTACCTTTAAATACATATGTTCTACTAGGACATACGAGAAAAAATTAGGCTTACCTTTAAATACATATGTTTTACTAGGACATACGAGAAAAAATTAGGCTTACCTTTAAAGACATATGTTCTACTAGGACATACGAGAAAAAATTAGGCTTACCTTTAAATACATATGTTCTACTACATGTGCGAAGTTGGGGTGAATCATTAGTTAATAAATGAAATTAGACACTGATATAATTAATTTCTTTATTCACAACACAGACCGCTATCACAATACTTATCTGTTTAACATTTTCTTAGATATAACTAGATACTATAATTACTTATTATTTCGTAAGAAAAAAGCACAGAACCCTACGTCATTATTGTTCTGTGTAAAAGGCCGTACGTGATGAGGGATTAAAATATTTATTTGTATCAATAGCCTAAGAATTAAAGTTAGGGAGCGTTTTCATTGGTCAAGAGCTGGAGATACGTGGCATGTAAAGACTCTAGGTATTGAAACAACGAAAAATGTGTTAGCTGGTTGACTGTCAAAGGATTTGGTCATAAAGCACCGATCATTGACATTCAACGACATTCAAATTAGGCAAAAATTTAAAAAATCCCACACCCGTTTATGTAAATACTTTTTTTATGACATATTTTATGAAATCAAATAATATGAAATCGACCAATGAAAGTGCTTTTCAGAAAAAAAAGGTGACATACGAGTAAGTGATCTATGTTCAATAGGCATACAATTTAGAAATAGCTTTCAATTAAAGTGCGACTATAAAATATGCGTTTTTTGGCATGCGTTCTGAAAATCGAAATGCTTCCTTAGATAAAATAATGCCATAGATACCTACATAAGCAATTCAACAAAAATCATAGGCATAAACAATTTAGAAATAACACGTTCTCATATTACGACTAACATAATACTTCTTACGGCATGCGTTTTGGAAATCGACCAATGAAAATGCGTCCTTAGATTAAAGGTGGCGACTGACTAGCCAATCTTACGCAGTCGCTTGCCCTTGGAAGGGGACGTACACTACGGGCTTCTGCTCCTTCTCGGGGTTGAGGGAGGTGTAGGCGTTGATCATGCGTTCCTGGATCTCCCAGCGACGACGTTCGCGGTCATTCTTCGCCTTGCGGATAGCACCGGCCAGGGAGAAGGAGAAAACTATGCCTATGATCTGAAATTTAAACATAACAAGATCACGTTACAGAGTCTAACAATATAACCTCAAGCCTGTCAACCCGCATTGGACGATGTAAACTATATAAATTTCCTCTTCCATTATAAGAGAGGCCAGACCCTGCAGTGGGTCATAAAATATAAGCTGATAATGATGAGTTTTTAAATTTTCATCATCTGTTCTCGGCATACATTGATATGCTCTCAAAGAACAACTCGCGCCCAATATTTGCTACTCAGCCAAGATTCATTGCTATTACACCATTAGAAGGAGTTTTTTTTTTCAGATTTTTTAAACAGATACCTAGTAAGCGCATCTAACCTACAAATATCATTAGATACCATTTGATTATGATCGTCACCGAGTCATGTATTAGAAAATCATGTATTAGGTCCACAAAACCTTTGATATTCCTTACTAGTGGACTCCCTTGATACCGTTAGCTTGAAGCTCTGTTTTTTTACATAAAACGCGGGAGCAAAGGACTTTTCCGGGATAAACAGTAGACTGTATATTCTGCTACAAATTACAATTTATCTCTATGCTAAGTTGCATCCAAATTGATTTAGCGGTTGAGCCCTGGGAAGGTAACAGACAGACTTACTTCGGATATATAGTAAGTATGTATGGAAGTATACTACAGATGATATAAATGTGCTTAGCACAGAATATGTGATAGTCATAGAATTTTGTTTACTTGTACCGAATCGTAAATCTATGGTGACAGCACAAGTTCAGAATGCCATTAACAATAGAGCGATTATAATGATCATAAAATACCTGAATGAAAGCGATGGTCAAAGCGCCAGCGCCAATAAGCCCCGCGCTCTGGTAAATCAGGTACGTGATCCTTGGCAGACAGCCGTTGGCGTACAACTTGAGGCACTGCTGCACCTCGGTATCGCCCAACACCTCAGCGCTGGTCTGCGCACAGCACGAGTACGGCACGGTGATGTTGGACACGGCGATGCCGGCGTGACCGTTGGACGGAACTTCGCCCCAGTCCAGGTAGCTGTCCACGCCGCAACAGTTCAACTGAAATGTCAGTTACTCATTAAAAAAATGTCACAAAAAGAATTAGACGTTACTTTGCAGAAATCTATAATATAAAAATGAATCGCAAAATGTGTTGGTAAGCGCATAACTCAACAACGCCTGGACCAATTTGGCCAATTCTTTTTTTAAAATGTTCGTTGAAGTTCTAGGATGGTTTTTCGGTGTGAAAAATTATAAAAAAAAAATATACTCCAATACAAACGATTCGTAATAATTTGAATTTTAATATGTACTTATAGGGTACGGGTAGGGTAGGAGTAGGGTTGGAGTAGGTAGGGGTAGGGTAGGAGTAAGGTAGGAGTAGGGTAGGGGTAGAGTGGGGATAGTGTAGGGGTAGGGTAGACGTACGATAGGTGTAGGGTTGGAGTAGGGTAGGTAAGAGTATGGAAGAAGTGCACAAAAGTCAAAGCGAAGCTTGACCGGGTCCGCTAGTTCATTATAAATAGTGAACAATTGATTTATTTGTCTACTAATAACGCAATTGTTAATATCAATGTTGAGTCAGTCTCCTGAGGTTGCTTTTTTTGCGGACAATAGCAAAGTAAAAGTAAATTTGTCACTATTTATTTAACGGTTCCATAATTAACAATAAGGTACTCGCACTTTATCCTTCTCTGAAAAGTATTTTGTTTATTATTTTGATGTTAACTGACCACAATTCCCTGTCGGCACAATTTTATTATATTTTAAGCAATAATCATTTTCCCTGTTCGTTCAGAAAACTAACTATACCTACTGCTTCGCTGTTTTCTAGATATTAGCCAAACATGACAACCTACCCTGGACTGAATGAAGTCAAAGCCATCCTCCACTTCAGAGTTGGTGTAGTAGTAAGGCAAGGTGTTGCGCAGGTTCTGGTCCAGCATGTCGGCCACCTGCGCGCGCAGTACGTACGCTGCAATGGCCGCCGATAGCTCCATCACTAGCACCAGACTAAGGACCACTGCGAACTGGAAATTAGAGCAAGAGACATTTGAAAAATTTACCTAAATTTACCTCTCTTTTTTACAAAGAAAATATTAACCATAATGTATCTAACTAGTTGGACCGAGGCCATCAAGCGAGCTACAGGAAACGACTAGACACTGGCGACTCAAGACTAGTATTTGGAAGCCCATGCAAGAGGCTTATGTCCAGCACTGAACTTCCATCGGCTGATGATAGAAATGATCTAATTATGACTTTCATCTCTAATTACTCGTAGGTAGTCGTAAATTATTAGCAAAAGGTACGACAATTATAGTCCAATGAGGGGGTCGAATCCATAATCTCTCGCCTTGTCGGCGTTGGACGCAATCCGTAACCGAGATCCGTAGGGAGTTATTTATATAAGGTCTTTGATTCCTAACGATCTACCTACTCTGTTATAATGAATTTAAACTATCGTGAGTGTTATTCATATTAATTGATTATGAAACACGGCTAAAACTCACGTGATATTAGTTCGAAGTATGACCGACTAGTTTAGAACCCATACGGGGTCCTTAGTTTAAGGGCATAATTAATCTGTTATAATGCTTAAAATATTGGTGTCTTCTAAAACCTTGCAGTTTTTCTAGAACGATTTTTTTTAGATTTATCAAACGGTATAAAAACTAATAATTTCATCACTCCACTGATATTTACATTATTATTGATATTTCAAAATGCCAACACTTCCACTGTATTGCGAACTTCTGTATATTATATTTGTGTTTTATTTTTATCCTTATTCTTATTCTCATTCGCTTATATCTCCTTTATTTCGGAAATTCTTTCCAAAAGATTTATTTTTAGTTTAAAATGAGCTTTTACATTTCACTTACAATGTTGACCAAGCAGGTGCTCTCCTTCAAGGCACCGATGCAGCCAAACAGCGACACGAACAGCATGATGATGCCGATGACGATAATGAAGGTGGCCGGCGAGAACAGCTGCGAGTCCAGGAAGAACGACACATCGTAGTAGATCGCGTATATCGTTGTGCCCACTGAGATGATCAAGGCTGATGTTAACTGGAATTAGAAGTAATTAAGTGCTGTTAGAGATGTTTAGAAACTGGAGTAAAGTGTAACCATATGCGTGACCCTTTTCTTCAGGGACAACAGATTGTTTGAATGTGTCCTGAAGTCAGCATACAAAAGCGTTATCTTTAGCGTTCTATATTCTGTGGTACAATGTATGTCATTGCGTGGAGTAAGTTAAGATTAACATTTTTAGGCGAGTGCATGGCCAAATACAGATTGGACTGGATTAAAATAAAAACATGACAAAACTCAAAGTTTCAGACAGCTAAAACAATAATCTAACAAGAGAGAATGAAATCCGAAGATTGTGTCCGAGGCCAGACGCCGTATTCTTTGAACGACTAGGTCTCTAATTAATATTAATCAGCGTATTGTTTAGTAAAACATCTTGGAAATTTTTCTTGTAACCATTGCAACGATAGTACATTAATTTAATAGGATACATGTCCAAAATGACGACGTATTCCTTTCACAAGTGGCTCCTATGGCGTAGTTTTTAATTTCCATAGTCTTAAACAAACAAGCTATATTCTGCCACTTACTGTGGCTTCGATCGACGGCCTCCGTGGCGCAGTGGTATGCGCGGTGGATTCACAAAACGGAGCTCCTGGGTTCGATCCCCTGGGTTGATTGAGATTTTCTTAATTGGTCCAGGTCTAGCTGGTGGGAGGCTTCGGCCGGTACGATGTCGTGTAGAAACCGAAAAGGGGTGTGGATTTTCATCCTCCTCCTAACAAGTTAGCCCGCTTCCATGTTAGATCGCATCATCACTTACCATCAGGTGAGATTGTAGTTAACTTAACTAACTAACTAATAAAAACTTGTAAAAAATAAAAATCAGCGTATTGTTTACTAAAACATCTTAGAAATTTTGCTTGTAACCAAAAATAGTAAATTAATTTTATAGGATACATGTCCAAAATGACGACGTATTCCTTTCACAAGTGGCTCCTATGGCGTAGTTGTTAATTTCCATAGTCTTAAATAGTCAGGCTATATTCTGCCACTTACTGTGGCTTCGATCATAAAGGCAACACGCTAATAGCTTGTGCCAAGTGTCCACGACCTTGGCGACCGCCGCACAAGGACACGCGCCTGTGGTTAACCTTACCTTACGTGTTGGTATCGATTTTATTCACCCTTGTCCAGCTCTTGTGTATTGCTGTATGTCTATTTTATAAAAGTAAACAGAGGCCGAATGAATTCAATGTACGTGTAAAGGTTTTGTGTGAGGGACCTCCTTTTATTAACACGATGGCAACTTTACTATGTTTATTAAAAGTCTTGAATCAAGTTAAATTAAAGCTCTTTCAGGAGACCTGCATGAGCTAATCCACCATTATTCCTACTGCCAAGTAACTGGGGAGCCGAAGAGGGATTTCAGGATTTACTTTAGCTCATCAGATAAGCATTAGAAGAACCTTTCATGCTGTAGAATACCTCCACCAAATATGAACCCTCGATATTGGTGGGTAGGTACGGTTAGACCAACCAAAAAAAAATACTTCAGAAATACTCAACCAGCACATCAGTTAAGGGTGAGGTGGGTAGTTAATATTTGAAAAGTATGTATTCCAAAAGTTTTCAGTATTCAAAATATTTGGGCGTATCCCAAAGAAATGGGAAGCTTACAAAGTTGCAAAATGTATGGTTCTTAGTTCTCAGTTATGGCTCTTGAGTCTTGACTCTTGACATTAAAGACACAAGAGGCTAAATGTCAAGTTAATGGGCGCATAACAGCTGTTTGTAGCTGTAGTTAGCAGTGAGCTGCTTTGTTGAAGATTAAGTACTTGACAAATCGGCTAGTTTCTCTCCAAATGACAAATCTTCTATGAACGACTGACTTGAACATTTTATATTTATGGAATGGGCTCCAAAATGTTTTGTACTCAAACACATAAGCATGATATCTATATCATAAGTATCATAAGAGGAAAGATGAGGAAGGCAGGCAGAAACAAATAGTATATACTTTTATACATTGGGTCAGGGTTTTGCACATCTTGGGATCAGGTAAAAGTTGCGATTTAAACACTTTAACAAAAGTATTAGTAACCACTAAACTTGTCAACGCTTATCATTATTATCAGAACATGGTCCATTTATCAAATAGGAAAAAGAAGTCATATCAATGACGTCATAGATTAATGAATAAAGACATTTTGTTCACTGTATTAGTCAGTCTGTAGATCTATATTTGGAACTGTAAATACAACGAATTAATAGTTTCATGTTAATTACCATATAAGCGAGAGTTATTTATCTTTGAGATGTTCAACATTGCTGCTTCACTTAGTTATATAAAAATTGTATTCCATAGCATAATTTCTTTGGTTAAACTACACATTTATATATTCTACATGAGGTAGCACTAATGATAAATCCTGGCTTCTTACCTGGACCCTCAATAAATTCGTGGTACGGTTTTGTCGAAAGGAAAATAATAGGCTTTATTTTCCTTTCGACATTCAATTAGACCCAATTTTGAAAATTAAAATTGTCATTCATCGGTAAAGGAATCTACGTTAAAACTATCTTAAGTTAAAAACACAGCATGAAAATCTTAGGAAAAATTGCAAAACAATGCCAATAAAGTATCGTAACTCAATTAACGCATTCTTAACAATAGGTAATATCTACCTGTTAGTTACCAGTAAATACAATGTTTATCTCGACAATAGAGGTCGCTAAATTGTATTGTAACCTTCAGATAATGTAATAACAAGAAAAAAGCATATTTAAATATTTATTTAGAAATGCATTTTCCTCAATTAGGCAAATGCCACACCGACTCGAAGTATTTGCGTCCACTTTGAGATTTAGCGTCCTGCGTCAAAACATCTGTTATAAAGTATGAATGGTTAGGGCAAATTTATATTTTAGGGCACATTATTATTCTATTATCGTGTGACAATAATTTATTTTTCACGACATAAATAAATATAATTATGTATTTCAATTAAAAAAACGAAATTTCTTGACTAATACATTTATTACTAACCACTTAATTTATTAGTGCTTATCAGTTTAATATCAACACTCCATTTATCGAATACGTTAACATAGTAGGTACACTAAAATCCAGTTTGAAACTTATAAGGCCAATGATCCATATACGGTGTACCAGAAAGGTTGACGAAATACTTAATACACAGAAAAGTTAAGTACGCAGTACAATACTTGCGAGTATACATTCAAGGATATTTTATACTAAAGACAGGGCACTAGTGCATCTAAACTGAGACGGACAAATGTGCATAATTGTCTTAATTTCATTTAGACGCTTATTAAACCACTAAACTAACTAAACCTAAACATTGTATTCAATGTCGAGTTGTGTGTTTAGGAAGTGTTAAAATTATATATACATAAATATATAATGTAAGTAAACACAAAGTTGTGTGTGCGCTCGGTGGAGTCGGAAAATTCGGATAATTTTTTACAGTGATTTGGTAGGCACGTAACATATCTATAATATAAAATAATCATTGGTTTACCTGAAAGGTTGTTGAAATAGTTATTATACAGAAAAGTACCTAAGTTAAGTACCCAGTATTATACATACGAGTATGTATACGATATTGTAATCTACACAAGCGAAATGCATCGATACGCTGTAACAGATAGATAACAAGGCCTATTGGTATAGAAGTACCGTGATTTGACGCGTAGAAGCCTATTAGTTTACCTATTGAAGTGTGACCAATTAGACAAAGGACATTTTGTACTTCAACTTACATTGGTGTTTCCCTAAAGTTGCCACGAAAAATGTTTGTAGGTATATAATGTGCAAAGACCAATAACCTAGCTCACAATAAGAACTACTACTTTGACGGCCGCGTGGCGCAGTGGCTTGCTTTCTGCATCCACGGCCGTGTGTTCGATTCCCACAACTGGAAAATATTTGTGTGATGAGCATGAGTGTTTTCCAGTGTCTGTGTGTATTTATACATTATATAAGTATTTATATGTAATATATAATTGTATATTAATATTATAATATCAACTATCTTAGCACCCATAACACAAGCTACTCTGTATGCTTACTTTGGGGCTAGATACTGATGTGTATTGTTTAAGTATATTTATTTATTTATTATTATTTATACTATAATTTTATAGTAACGCTGAAAGTAGACTATATAAACGCATCTAACATGCGTACACTGAGGTTTCTTGTGACCGGTCTTATTCAGGACGCATAGACGTCACGGTGGACGCAAACAGCGCAGGTGTAGCCTTACCTTAACATGCCTTACATAAAAAAATGTATCAATATACCTACTCAGTATTTATGTACCTATACAGTTTATTGTAATCTACACAGGTATATGCGTCACATTTAGATAACAAGGTAAAATATGTCGCAATTTAAAATAGAAGCTTACCACAAATATGGCAGTGACACAAAGTAGCATGTACTTTATGCATCGCATGCCCAATTCCAGATTGTTCCGTGCCATTTTAAAACACCTTTATAATTTTGGGAATTTAAACTTGCACTGCAAGTGAACACCTTTTCACGATGAAAGTGAACACTACACTGAAGCGATAATACTTCTGCGGTGGTTTTCAGATCGTTATCAACGATTGATAAGGTAGAGCCACTTATTCACTTTTAAACACTTATCTTTGGTATGCACTGTTAACAGAATCGAGTAATGTATTAGGCGAAAATGACGTATGTTGTTTTAGGGAAAACATATACTCGTAAATTAATAAATGGAAAAATGTATAAATAGATAATCGAGCTTATGTAGGTACGTGCGTAATTTCAGAATGGCTGGAATGATATTGATGGAATTTTTTGGTGTATGACATAGTATAGATTTACAATTGGATCCAGTAGATGGCGATCGATATTTAGGTTTTTTTTTACTTGAGCTGACTTAAATCACCATGAACAAATACAAGTTCTATAGACTGTTTAAATTATTTTATTTATACAGCCACAAACTCTTTCTATACGAAACAATTCTGTGATAAGATTATTAGGCCCACTGGGTACGAAATGTCGAAACAATAAAATTTAAAAAAAATTAATAAATTAAAAATTTATTTATATCAATTAGGCTCAGTTTACAAGCAGTTTTGAAACGTCAAGTTATGTCATGATTAATAATGGTGGTAAGTAAAGTCGAAAACTTAAAGTTAAAGTGCCTAGGTTCGAGAAGAGAAATCGAATAAGGTCCCTGAGGACTATATTTTCAGATGATGAATATAATACTAAGTAATATATTACACAATATTATCTTACAATAGTAGAAAAGTTACTAAAACTTCATAAAAAGAAATTGTCGGGATCTGACGTCACGTAGACTACAGATACACTATGTACACCAATCTCGACAACAACGCCATCTATTGAAACCAACACTACGCCATCTTGTAAACTGATGGTATCTAGACAATTACAAAACAAAATCAGTATGAGCTCTGAATTAGTATGTGCAAATTCAGTGGTTTTATATGTTATGGTTTAAATAACTACATATATTTTGAATCGATTTGAAAACTAAGCTTATTAGCGTGCTATTACAGATTAGCTACCGCATGGATCGACCTCACTTCTACGACTGTAGTGGAATGAAAATAACTCGATTTTTCTTTAGCCAATTAGTGAGCGTATGGAAGTGCGATGGTAAATACACCGTCACGTTACATTAGTTCACTGTTCATGGCTTGACCTTGAATTTATGACGTCACCACGACATTTACACGAAATTTACGAGCACACGAAGCCTATGCGGCTTATTTGAAAATAGTATTTTATATTAAAAATGTTTTTGAACAAAACTTACAACTACAACAAGGTAGATAAGGAATAAGTAATGATTCTCTATTCGCCTCTATGCGTAGGTATGTTTCAACAGTAGGTAGATATGTACTTATATTTAGCAGTTTAGCAGAGTGTTTTGTTTAGGTACCTATTATAATTCGTTTATTCCCATATAAGTCTTAGATTCACTAAAAAGGTAACAACTAAAGCATAAAATTTTTCAGATAGCATGGGTACGGTGACAGTCGCGTGTACGTAATACGTAGATTGACGATTGATTGATTGATTGATTGATTTGACGGCCTCCGTGGCGCAGTGGTATGCGCGGTGGATTTACAAGACGGAGGTCCTGAGTTCGATCCCCGGCTGGGTAGATTGAGATTTTCTTAATTTGTCCAGGTCTGGCTGGTGGGAGGCTTCGGCCGTGGCTAGTTACCACCCTGCCGGCAAAGACGTACCGCCAAGCGTTCCGGTACGATGCCGTGTAGAAACCGAAAGGAGTGTGGATTTTCATCCTCCTCCTAACAAGTTAGCCCGCTTTCATCTTAGACTGCATCATCACTTACCATCAGGTGAGATTGTAGTCAAGGGCTAACTTGTAAAGAATAAAAAAAAAAAGATACTATTATAGTGAATTGCGGCAAACTTTCAAGAGTGAAACGAACTGTCACCCGCACCATCCTACATGAATCCTGTAATAACAACTTCCGGATATACCAGAAAATCAGATTAAGGACCGGACTACCTACAGTCAGCCGGATCAAGTACCAGGACTTCATGAAACATAACAACTTACTTGAGAAGAACATCAATCTCGTTCCTCAATCAAAAAAATGACAGTAAATAGCACTTAATAAAAAAACCTGGTGCAGGAAAATAATTGTGTGTGCAAAATATGAGGACCGATATCCACGAATGGATTTGAATTAAAAATACCTAGATCATACATTAATAATACTTTGCAAATAATTTTTCACACACCTTTAATCATCATCATTCATTATCAACCCATATTCGGGTCCTCTCAGAATGAGAGGGGTTACGCAGTTAGGCCAATAGTCCACCACGCTGGCCCAATGCGGATTGGCAGACTTCACACACGCACAGAATTAAGAAAATTCCCTGATACGCAGGTTTCCTCACGATGTTTTTCCTTCAGCGTTCGAGACATGTTATATTTAATTTCTTCAAATGTAGGTACACAAATTGGAGGTGCATGCCCCGGATCGGATTCGAAACCACACCCTCCGGAATCGGAGGCAGAGGTCATATCCACTGGGCTATCACGGCTCTTACACCTTCAATATTGTACGATAATTAAATAATTAAAGTGACATGTTACTTCATAACACGTTTATTTTATAATTAACAGAAATAAATTAATTTAATTAAATAAAATAAAATACGAGTATTAAGGGAACTCCCGCTCTTGCCTCGTTATATTCGCTAACCAGACCGCGCCTGCAACTGCCAGAGCCTGAAAAAAAAACCATTAATCTTAGTTTACTCATTAATAGGTACATCAAAACATAACTAAAATTGAATCATCTGTCTGGTGTTTTATAACAGTTAAGTTTTCACAAGTACCTACTTATAGTTATTTACATAAGTAAGTTTTTTAAATTTTTCTGTCTGTCAGTTTGACCAAGGCAATTTCTGTAGCGGCTGGACCGATTTTAATGGGTTCTTTCACTGAAAGATAGAGGAAGTCATAAAACAACATACTATTCACACGGACAAACTACTAAACCACATTTCAATTTATATTATGCATAGCTTGGGACGAGTGTTTTGCAAACCAAAATGGGGATAAAAAGTCACCAAAAAACCAAGACCAAAATTAGACTTATAACTACTCGCTTTCAAAAGACTAGAGAAAGTCCCATCTGGGACAACCATGCTCAGACCAATTATTGTATAGGACCTGCCTCGCTAGACGTTACTTTTCTGTCAAAGTATATGATCAACGATCTAATGCGATTATAGAAACTGTCTCTATAGTATCGATGTTAAATAGTTGTAATCGTGTTCGTTGGTTAAAGAGCTCCGTAAAAATACCTTTTTGTGTAATTTAATTGTGTAAAAAACAGGCAAAAACTTCTAGTTTAGTATAAGATATATACCAAATCTAAGCTCGTTTTCTTCAGAAAATGACAGACAATTTTGTTCGTGACTATGAGTGCGATACAGGTCCTTCTGTAATTGTTCTGAGCAACCATGGCAGCTGGCAGCTTACCTGCATCAACACCAGAACGATCCCCGATATGCCAATAGCACCCACGTGTTTCTGCACCCAGCCACCGAAGGCGTCCCCACACCCTTGCGAGAAGGCATCAGTGGTGTTGCACGTGAAGGTGGTGATCGTACCCCACCGGTGCTCGCAGCAGCTCACGGGGACGCCCCCGGATTGGTTGGTTCCCAGCGGGGTCAACCAGTCGCTGGGGCCAACCACGCCGCAACATGAGAACTGGAAAATTGAAATATAAAGTTTCTCAAGTCATTTCTGATATTCGTGTCATTTAACTCTCATCAGGTAACTCATAGGTAGGATATTTTAATAATCCGCTACGGTACTTTTTTTTTATTCCCTACAAGTTAGACCTTGACTACAATCTCACCTGATGGTAAGTGATGATGCAATCTAAGATGGAAGTGGGTTAACTTGTTAAGAGAAGAATGAAAATCGACACGCCTTTCCGATTCTACACGGCATCGTACCGGAACGCTAAATCGCTTGGCGGTACGTCTTTTCCGGTAGGGTGGTAACTAGCCACGGTCAAAGCTAACCAAAAAGCTCATAAATATCCTTGTAATCAGCTTATTTTGCGGTTCACAACCTGGCCAGGCTTCCTTTTATAAGTGAGGGAATAAGGAGTTTAAACCCACTACGCTGCTCTAATGCGGGTTGGCAAGTTTAAGGTCTTGACTGCGATCTCACCAGGATAATGACAGATCCGATCGACAACTTAGTCACGTGACCATATGGTATTATACCTTGGTCGATAGCAAATGTCATTTAAATACATTTTGCTAGTTTCCGAAGCGTCAGCGTTTGTAGAAAAAGAATTTACGTGCCACATGACTACAGGCTCTGATGTTAATTGCCGATGCAGACTAAGACTGAAGCAGGTTAACTCTAACTACCTTTTTATCCCGACTTTTTAGCTCTAGGAATAGGATCTTAGCGGGCGAAAGCGTGGCATAGACAATATGCTAGCTGACACTTTTTTTTTAAATGGTCTTGAATACTTCATCGTTCTACTGATTACTGAGACGTAATTATCTACATGAAAAGTTTTTAAATATGTTTATACCTATACGAGCCAAAACGCCTGTCGGCCATGATGGTCTGTATTTCAACTGTTTCATGACGTCACTGTAACGAATCCCTTACAAACGGAGCGCTTGACAAAAATAATAGCTGACAATTAGTTTGACGTTTAGTACATCAAGTAACATTGTGACGTCACAAAATGGACGACAGCGTTATTTGACGTTTAGAAAATTTGAAAAAATCTTTTGAATGAAATCCCTAACTTTTATTAATAAATATCGATTTTTCGGATCCTTATTCTATGTACTATGTGAAATTAATATTGTTTATATTAAATTTTATATGAGTCAACTTCCCTATTACAAATGAATGTAACCAATGATAGTTTTATACTTTAAATAGTTTACGTCCCTACAAAATCACCGCAACAAGTGATCCGAATTTAGCGACTCCATTTCATTATATACTCGTATTTATCTATATAGTTTTTACACTTCCTGAACACACAACTCGACATTGTAGACGATATCTTAGGTATTATTTGTTTAAATAACGTGCGTTGTTTAATAAGCGACTAAATGAAATCAAGTCAATTTTCCACATTTATCCGCCTCAGTTTTGATACGCTAGTACCCCATCTATACTAATATTATAAAGCTGAAGAGTTTGTTTGTTTGTTTGATTGAACGCACTAATCTCAGGAACTACTGGTCCGATTTGAAAAATTATTTCAGTGTTAGATAGCCATATATTATCCCCGTATTCCACGCGGGTGAAACCGCGCGGCGTCAGCTATCTCTATTATAAAATATCATTGAATGCAATGCAAACATTACATCTCTCTGCACTTCGTCCCACAGCGTGGTGACGGCGAGGTTCTTGTGGGGGTCGTACAACACCATGGTGTTGAGCAGCTGCTTCTGCACCAGCGCCACAGCATTGCCGCGCAGCACGTATCCACCGATGCATGCTGACAGCTGGAAGATGAACATCAGCAGCATGGACGCCACAAACTGGAACAGAATTATGTATTACTGTAGCGAATCTCGAGATTAGAGCCTAGAGATGACCTCTGCCTTCGATTCGGAGGGTGTAGGTTCGAATCCGATCCGGTGCATGCACCTCCAACTTTTCAGTTATGTGTTCGCATTTTAAGAATATCACGTCTTTTTTTTTATTCTTTACAAGTTAGCCCTTGACTACAATCTCACCTGATGGTAAGTGATGATACAGTCTAAGATGGAAACGGGCTAACTTGTTAGGAGGAGGATGAAAATCCACATCCCTTTCGGTTTCTACACGTCATCGTACCGGAACGCTAAATCACTAATACGTCGTCGGCGATACGTCTCTGCCGGTAGGGTGGTAACTAGCCACGGCCGAAGCCTTCCACCAGCCAGACCTGGACTAATTGAGAAAATCTCAACCTGCCCAGCCGGGGATCGAACCCAGGACCTCCGTTTTATAAATCCACCGCGCATGCCACTGCGCCACGGAGGCCGTTAAAAACTCAAAAGGTATCTCAAACGGTATTTCAAACGGTGCCGCATTGCGTTAAGTGGATTAAGGCCTAACCCCTCTAATCCCGAGAGGAGACTCGTGCTCAACCGTAAGCCAAATAAAGGTTGTTAATGATGATGATGATGATGCTCCAGCAATTGCTTTGAATCATGCGGCACAATGCAGAGCTGATTCTTAGGCTCTTCTTATTTCAAGGTTGTTCCAAATATGACACAGTGGTGTTTGATGCTTCTACTGATGACCGACAAAGACGTACCGCCAAGCGATTTAGCGTTCCGGTACGATGTCGTGTAGAAACCGAAAGGGGTGTGGATTTTCATCCTCCTCCTAACAAGTTAGCCCGCTTCCATCTTAGACTGCATCATCACTTACCATCAGGTGTGATTGTAGTCAAGGGCTAACTTGTAAAGAATAAAAAAAAAAAAACTGATTGAGTTTTGATCTTGACTTACTCAAGTGGTTCAACATCAGACAATAGTGAAGTATTGTGATGTGTGGCACAACTTTTGAAATAATCTTTTGTTTCTTTCGTTAAATATTCTTTTTGCTACTGTACCAGACCATTGCCAAAATTTAAGATTCTACGTTTCATAAAGCTAAAGCATTTAGTTTAGGCATCAATCTAGCATTCCGTTGCGAAAATAGGCCACAACGTCTGAACAATAAAGGGTTATTAGTACCGTCTAATTCCGTACATGTTACAGTTTGGACGAATGCTTTTAGCTACGGACCAGCTAAATGTATTTAAATAACACTAGACGATATAAACTTACTAATAGTATAGATAATACCATGCGTTTCAAAGCGTTTCAAACAATTTTGGGTTACTTAACCTTTTTATACGCAAGGTACCTTGTAATGTCCTTCTAAAGTCTGTTTTCTTGATCTCTTTGACTTGGTTAACTTGGCGTTGATTGTGCAACGAGTATTAGTACAGTAACAGTTGAACATTATATTGCATGGGGGTAATCTCGTGGGTACGATCCAAGTATTTTGTTATTATTTTTCTTATTCAGCTTTCACCAGATTATCGTCATGGAACTACATACCAGATAGGAGAGATTAGGGGCCTTAGCATTGGGTACGTCGATTCTCTTTCTACAAACGGTAACGCTTCGAAAACTAAAAAATGTATGGGAATGAAATTCACTATCGACAAGTCACGTGATCAAATAGTCGATCGGAACTGTCACTCCGCTGTAGATCACATCTCCACTGTAGAAAAAGAGTCGACAAACCACATGGCTGCAGGCCATATTCGTTCGTTCCATTTTGTATCTTTGACTTTGTCAGAAAGTTGTGGTCGCTATATTCTATGGTGAATTTATGAAAGAGTAAACTTTATTTTACTCTTCATAAATGCACCTTAAAAACCCACGTGATCAAGAGGTAACTCTAGCAAACTTACCGCCATAATAACGTAATAGTTCTCCATAAATGCACCATAGAACCCGGCGAAGGCGATCAGGAATATGATGACGCCGGTGGCGATGCAGAAGGCGGGCAGCGAGAAGAACCTCTCTGATAGGAAAGCATGGTACCCGTTGTAAGCTGACTGCACTGAGCTACCCACAGACAATATAATAATGCCTGTTATCTGAAACATATTTAGTATCGGGTTATTCAAGCCATCCTATTTCCTACTAATATTATAAACGCGAAGGATTGTATGGATGTTTGTTACTCTTTAACGGCGCAACTACTGAACCGATTTAACTGAAATTTGGAAAGAAAATTGATTTTACTCTGGATTAACGCATCGGCTAATTGTCATCCCGGATTCCATGAAATCCATGGTTCCCGAGGGATTTGTGAAAAACTAAATTTCACGCGGACGAAGTCACAGGCGTCAGCTAGTAGTGTAATATAATCGTGATCGAAATTGACAAACTCTTCTCATCTTTATAACGAGGCAATTGTAATTGAATATGTTTGTCCCTTTTGATCACGACCTGTCAGAAACGTAATCTCTGAGCGGCTGGACTTTAAGACCCATCACACTGCTCCAATGAGTATTGGCGGGTTAATAAGCTAAGAGAACATTTTAAACTTGTAGAGCATGTTAATCGGAAACCTTCACCCATATTCTGTATAATGGATGAAAAGTATTTTATATCTTTAAAACGTAGGAACTCGAATGTTAAAAAAACAAATCTAAATCAAATCTAAATCAATCAAAGAAAGAAAAAAAAGAAATCTAAAAAATTCCAGGTGGGTGAAGGTCGTTTCTAACTTGGGTTTTAGATGTCACTATAGTTAAGAAACACAAGTTAGAGTCACTGATAAAAAATTGTATGTCATCATGCATTCAATTATCTGAACGCCTGCGAATGCATATATGCGTGAATTACAGTTTTTCCGAAATCCCGCTGGAACCATGGATTTTTCGTCATAAAAGTAGTCTATATGTTGCACAAATAACCTCCTCTATCTTCCAGTGACAGTGTTTTTAAAATCGGTTCAGAAGTTCCCGAGATTAGCCCGGACAAACACACAGACAAAAATTAAAAAAAAAATCTTTCGGTATTTGTATTTACACGATAACTAAACTAAAAGCACTTGAGAAAACACAGTTATTTTGTATATTACATATCACAGACAGACACTTCAACATTTCTATATGTATTATCGATGAAAGTCCAAACCAAACTGGGTCCGGTTGATCGAGTTTCCACAGCATACACATTTCCACTGCACTTACCACGAATAGAAAGTTAACTGTAACCAATGTATATTTAACTGTGGTGAATATTTTAGCCAACATTTTGTCCGGTCTGTTTGCAGCTCTACCACGTGACGATTGACGAATAGCTCGTTCACTTGTGTGGTTTTCACCGAGATATTTTTATCACTAGTGTAATCTTGATAAGGAAAACAAGCGGATTTATCTCATGATGCTCACGCAGTGCGCTAGCTCGAGCATTCATTTGACATCGTTCGATGAATAGACTTAACTGCCTTTGATTTTTAATGTATCGATAACAATCTATACGAGTATTTACATAAAATAAAACTGTAGCAGCTCCATCTCTGTGTACATTGAAGATATTTTGAATTTTTTTTGTTTGGGGGGGGGGGGGCATTATATAATCGATATTGAAGCCTAAAATACTTTTTTTTATTTTTTGTCTGTCTGTCTGTCTGTCTGTCTGTCAGTGTTTCACGTGAAGTCTGCTAATCCGCATTGGGTCAGCGTGGTGGACTATTGGCCTAACCCCTCTCAAAAAAATCATAATTTTAGTCAAAATTACTAGAAAACATTGTACTTCTTGTAGGACTTCTGTAGATACTGTTTACTAACAAACAATTTAGAAATGAAGGTAGAAAACGCATGTCATTTCATAAGTTATTTATTTTAATTTATGTACCTACCTATTGTTTGTTTAATCAAGTTTATTTTCATTAATTTAAGAATAAGTTAACTATAATTATTATTAGGTGTGAAATAACTAGCGATTAATCTCATTTTATCTCTAATAAGATATCTCATTTTTAATTTCTTTGTTGATAAACATTACACGCCGACTAAAAGTAAAGCTTTGAGATGTAGCAGGCTTGAAAGTATGACATGATTTTCTTATATTATTTTCTGCTGTATAATATGATGATTAATGATGAAGTATTCAGTCAGATTCGAACAATTATCAGCTCCTTTAAAATTGGTTACCTGGAAACCATCATGTCCCAAAATAACCAAGTAATGACCCAAATTAGGTACATAGTTGCCTAACGCACTTACTCGTACCTATGGTAGAAGCATAGGCCGACAAACTTTTAGCAGGTATAAAATGAAGAAAGTCTGGCTACTACACTTTATCAAGACAATATTACGAGTATGTCACTGCACACACATAGAAGGAAAAACCCAGGCTGCATTGTCATTAACTTTTAATTGTTGAAACGATTAGTTAAACTTGAAATCTTAAAATGAGAGCAAATATAAACAATTTTCTGTGTTCATTCATGAAGGTGTAGTATAATTTTTTGAAAAAAAAACATGCATAACGTACGTAGGTACTCGTAGTCGTATGTACCTCTAAATAAATTGCGCCTTTTGATTTAGTGAAGCAATACTCGTACGACGGAGATTGTTACAACTCACATCAATCAATCAATTAATCAAAATTCATTTATTTCAAATAGTCTTAGTTTACAAGCTCTTTCGAAACGTCAGGTAATATTATACTTAAGATAATGGTGATAATAATTATTCGAAAACTTAAAATTAAAGTTACGAGTGTTCCAAATGCGCCTTGATCCGAGAAGAGTCCACAACAAATTCAGCCAGAGTTATCCTTTTTTATCACCATTTAACAATAGGTATAAAAGTAGCCTGTCATGTAGTACATTTCCAAGCAATTTTGTCGTTTACGTAATCATTAACACTTTAATACAACTTTTCTTTAAGCTTGCGTTTAATAAGAACTTTGAACTTAAAGATAGACATGCCAGTGGTTTTATGTGGCAAATGTGGTTATTATAAAAACGTATACAATTACCCTTAAAAGAATTACTAATTTTTTGTAACCTAGTGTGATGTGCAACAATTTTATTTTTATTTCTGACATTAATATTATTACAATCACACCTTTTAAAATTGCCTACGTTTTTATGTACATATACAAAATTTTCAAATATATACTGTCATACACAGTCATTATTTTTATTTCTTTAAATTTCTCCCTAACGACTCTAGGCCCCATTTTATATGTCGCACGAACAGCTCTCTTCTGCAGAACAAACACACTATCAATATCAACAGCATTACCCCATAGTAAAATACCATATGGCATAATGCTGTGGAAGTAGCTTGAATACAATAGTCTAGCAGTGTCTATGTTAGTCATATGACGGATTTTTTAACTGCATATGCTGAGTCCATTCGATAGCTTAGCATCTAACGTAATTCCAAGAAACACAGTGGTGTCAACCAAATCTAATTCATCATTACTAAGCTTAACATTGGTTTTTACTTGCTGGACGATAGGTAGTGTAAATTTTATGCATTCTGTTTTATTCTTATTGAGCACTCAATTATTAGCTTCAAACCAATGTACCACTTTCTTGAGAGAGTTGTTTACAATGACTTGATTTGACTTCTAACTGCGTTAGTTGCAAAATGCTTTGTTATAAGTTATAACGAGTAATTGCAAATGTTCGCAAAGATAATTTTGTGTGTTAATTAATCGTAATACAACTATTACAAATTAATAACACTGTTACAATATGAAATTATCATTGAATTTGAAACCGTAAATTGAAATTGAAAATACCTAACTGTCACTTAACATTAATGCAAAAAATAGCTTTCTTGTAAACATTTTACACACTAAACTATACCTATATTAAAAACGCAATATTCAAATTATTTAATACGATAAAACAAAAAAATGGATTTGAGCTGAAAACATACATTAAATGAAAATTTTAAATCTATACCTACTTATAATAAATCTGTAATAAATACATAAAATACGCCAATAAGAATTTTATACTATCTATGTACTTTCTTTTGTTTATTCCGGTTCAATTTGATAGCCTATCAGTGATTATGATACTTTCTTGTCGTGACTATAACTCAAAGATAATATGTATGTATCTCTGTATAATATTTTATGACATGACTAAAGACCAAACATCGTCAGCCTCCGCCATGAATGCATTGTCAGTGGCACGGACTAGTAGTATGACTAAGATAAGCAAGCAGATAAATTACAAATACCAAGCCTTAATTTATTATTATTTACAAAAAAAATCGCTGAGTGTAGAGAAATTCATATTTTTCAGTTTTCTGAAAATTTTCAACATACCGCCTGGTGTTACGGTTTATTTCGTACCAGACATCTATTTTTACAAATAAAACCATAGTAAAATAATCTCAATTCTTTTATTTCATAAAAACTAGTAAACTATACTCTGTTAGTATTAAAAAATGGATACTATAAATCACACGTACAAAGTTAAGGAATAGGATAAATGAAATTGAGAAATATCATCGAGTAAGTTAATCAGCTTCTTTTGTGATGCTCCAAGTTTAGCCATACGTAATTTTTAATGCCTTTTTAAAATGCATAACACTTTTTTCAGTGGAAGTAAATGCTAAGATTAAACCTTTCTAAAGCGCTAGTTGAATCATTTTACAAGAACGCATCGGCAGTTAGCGCTTAGTAGAAAAACCTTCATTTTTCTCTATAGAGCTTAGAGTATTGGTGGTTGGACCTACATACGTTCATCCTCAAGCTCCGGGATGCAAATTAAAGCCTTGGGTTATTCGTTAACTTAGTATCTTTCAGATAATTATTTTTAGTACATTAAGCTCGTCGTCTCGTCGTCTTGTCTTTGCCGATTTGGCAAGAGCGACTGGTGACTCTGGCAGATCACACGCGGGCTTCGATCATGTGACTTATGTACCCTATTTTTACGCGGAATGTCCTAGAGCAGGCAGGACAAGATAGGGTAAGTACATTAAGGTAGTTAATAGTTGATGGAACAAACAGATTGTTTTTTGTAAATGTACAAAAAATGTTATAGTTGTAATTATTTGTAAACAATTAGCCATCTGTCATTCTCATAAACTATATGTGGCAATAGCCACCTGATGTTGAGTGGTAAACCACCGCCTATTTTTCAATACGAAGTATAAACATAAAGAAGAAGTAGTAGGAAACGTAGAGGAAGAAGAAAAATATAAAACAAGTATAGTACGCTCGTAAGGTACGTTATGCATATTTATTGATTAAAAAATAAGCGACTAAAAGACAATAGAAAAAGTAAAAGCTTAATTATAGACCAAACCCGAATATTATTTTCATATCTTTAATATTTTGAATAGTCAGTCACCACTCGTGTCGGTGCTACAATCTTTTGCGAGTCCCTGTTAGCATTGGAAGGTTTATGTTTTAATCTGTGGGTCATCCAAGCAGACAGGCCTATAAATATAATCTGAAACAGATAATTAAATTATCAATACATATAAATAAAATTGAAGTGTCTGTCTGTGATTTCAAGATAACTGTGTTTTCTCAAGTGCTTATACTTATTTTTTGGACAAATGAATGATGAAATGATGATGAAAGCGATGCTACACCAAATAGGCTCTTAAAGTTCATTTTGTTTTTTTTTTTTGCTTCACCTTCAAACCGATCAATAGAAAGGACTACATACTGAACGAAGAGGAACTGAAAGAAGGAAATACTGTATGATGTTATGTTTCACCCTTTAGTAAGTAATTTTTGTTAAAAAAAATTGACTCAACCGATTTTCGTGAAAATCATAATTTTCAAAACTGGGTAATAAATGACGAAGTTATGAGGTAACAAACATAAAAACAACATACGCATTACATTGAGAAACTCCTTCTTTTCTTAGGTCAGTTAAAAAGAGTTATACCTGAAGGGAACCGATGACTGCCCCCACACAAAAAAAAGTATACAAATCATTGGTGACACCCGAAGTAATTACAGTATCGCATCGAGATCTGTGCGAATTTTGAGATGTGCATTCAAAGGGAGAAATCGCTCCGGAAGGAATAGGGCAGCAGCTAATAGGCAGGACAGTAGCATCGTTGTCCCAGTTTCTTTGCAAGCCACAACACTGTAACTAAAATACAAAAAAAAAATTAGTGTGAATTGCGAAATACTATATTTCTGTCTCAGTGTAACTTACTAGATAAAGAGATTAACATGAATTTGAAACTCACACTCTCGAGCTATAAAAGTATTGTTTCAGAATATTACATTTTCATTAAGTACTTGGCAATTTAATAAGACCACATGCTCATGGTCTAAGATACGGCATAAGAAATAATATATACCCTCGTCTGTTATTTATTAGTGACTAGCGAATGTCTGCGACTTCATCGGCGTGGATTACAATGTAATGTAAACTTTGAACCTTTATTTCACTACCTTCTACTTATATTTTTGCATGTGTCATGTATGATAAATAGTCTACTAATCGTTTTACAAATGACTTGATCTTGACCTTGATCACACTAGGGATATTTTCAAAACTGTTCAAATCAGTTTTAGATAATTAGGTGGTGTATCTACCATTAGCGTTTTATCCAATAATTATAGGACACCCTGTATCCCTGTACCCTCCAACAAAAAAATTAAAATATCTTTAATGTACAGAATTGGACCTGCTATAACATTTATTATAAGTATAGATAAGAAATAAGTAATAGATAATACATTGCAAATAGGTTGCCTAGTTAAATTGCGCCTGGATACCTAAATTATTTTACACACAAAATCTAGGAAACTATAAACAACTTTTTAATAATGCAACTTAATATCATTGATGATACACAAATAAAATAAAATTGAAGCTATGCTACGCTATGCTTTCAAAATGACTGTATTCTTCAAGTGCTTAAACTCGTAGCTATAGGTATACTAAAATATAATCAGCTTTTTTAAATTGCCTGTCTATCTGTCTTTCTGTTTGTCCGGGCTAATCGCTGGAACAGCTGAACTGATTTTAGTGGGAATTCCACTTCACTAACAGGGCAAGTTAAATTAAAACCTGTAAAATACTAACCTCCCTTTGCATATTGTCCCAAGCAGCTGTCGCACGTCCTGGATTGCTCAGATCAGAATAAGGATTTTGTATGTACATGCGATAACTTATTAAAAAGCTAGCAACATCAATATAAAGGAATGCGTACACGATAAGTGCTATTTCACACGCTAATATTGGTACTAGCAACACGGTATACTGTAAAAAAACAGAATGCAATATGTATTAATAAAACCAGCCAAGTGTTCCACGCTTCGTACGGTTCCGTTGATTTGTGGGACATACGAGAAAAAATCATCCTCACTGTAGTATTAGGTAAGGAACAATTTATAGACGTAAATTAAAACCCATGCAAAAGTCCAGCTTTCTAGTTTTGCTAACAACTTTATCTAAACAATTTACGACGGAATTTGTATGCACTTTTCGTGCTCCAAGTACGTTTTTAAGTTGGTTGACTACTGTTTTAGTTTTCCTTCAAAGTTCATTAAATATCTGTGAAATATTTTACGTATTTTACAAATGGATCCCTGAAAAGAAAAATAGTGTTTTCAATCCAGACCTACCATATTTTTAGAGACCTTACGATATCCAACGATAAGAGACACTATGAGATAAACGAGTAAAAAAAAATCATCTCCACTTTACACGGGAGGTCATATTTTACGACTTTGTCGACTTTTTTGATGACATATGAACGGGCATGGAGAAACTATAAGGGTTCCTTGTTGACGACGGAACCGTAAAAATTGTAACCTTAAATCGATGGATGTTAGTTATTCACCCATTTTTCACAGGCTGGTAAAAAATATTACTTACCCCAAGAACAAATTTATATTTTTGTGACTTCACTCCATAAAAACCAAGCGTAGCTATAATCAAAATAAGAATGGATGTCGCTAACCCAAATCTGGGCACCATGAAGAAAAAGTCTTCATTAAACGTTCCGTACGTTTTCCATCGTTCCAGAAATATAATGCTCTGTATGAAAAATGTTAGTCCAGTTATCTGAAATAGGTATCAAAATCAACTCTTAATTTATAGGTATCCTGTCTTTCATATCTATTATATACCCTCATCCCATGTACCTACTATATAAAATTAATATTGATTATAGCATTAATGTTCCAATTTTGTATGGAGGCTAGGCCTTTATTCCGAGTGTCAAGTAACCAGAACAAATTATTTGAATCTTAAAAGAACATGAACTTTAAACCTAAACTGATTTTTTTGGAACCCGCGTTATTTTATTTTTAAATTAATTAAAACCGCGGTCCAGTGAAGTGATTGTGAATCCATTGATCTGCAGCATCGAAAGGTAAGGTTTGCTCATTATAGCCTTCATTTCGGTGGTGAAAACCTACCCTAGATTAGTAAAAGAAACTATTGAATTCGCTAATCACCTAAACAGTCCAAAAATCTACTTCTGTGGGAACATTCCACACCGAGTGCTATTATGTAACGATGTTTTTTGTAACTTAACGGAGTCATCCAAAAAAATATGTCCAACAATTAAAAGCTATAAAATATGTACTTAGATACTTACAGCAAATAATAGTGTACTGATCGACATTATAAATCCACTTTTCTTCATGTCCGCACACTTGAATCTTTTAATACGAAAAACAATTCGGTGGAAATCGTCTTTCAACCACGAAAATCTTGAAGAGCTTGTATTGTACTCCGCTTCATTACTGTCTAACCTCATTTTGCGGACTCACTTACACGAATGATTTAGATATGAACATATATTTTAAGGCTCACTGATATTTTTAAATAAGTAGACCCTTACGAAGAAATTAGGTCGCGCGCGATTAGATGATCGTTATCGAGTATAGAAACAAACGTCATGTGTTAACTTATGTTGGTGTAAACTTCTATGCTTAAAGCTTGTAGCGAAACGAATGTAAAAGATTCAAAAAGAATATTAAAAGAAGGACTCTATCACTGTGATATTTAGGTGCATTTTAATTTGACGTAACAATATTTCGATACTAGAAAACGAGAGTTCGATGGTTTACGTGCAAAATTCATACTAATGGTAATAAGATAACAGATAAACTTATCATAACAATTTATGAATAATCAATTTTGTCTTTAGATTACTGAGTGAGAATAACAAACGAAATGATTTATATTTACATTTAATACTCAAAAAATACCCAGTAAATCACTCACACTCGAGCTTTTTTCTCTTCCACTAGTAGCAATTGTAGACCTGATAGGTTGCCATTCAATAACTGTATTTTGATCTTTAAATCCGCTTCTGATGTCAACCCGTCTCCAACACGTGCGTGCTATGGGGTGTCAGATGGGGAAACTAATCTGTAAGGTTAGTTCCCCCCTCTGTTGGCGTATCGGTCAAGGATTATCTCTCTTTCAGACAGAAGGTTTTTATTCTTGAGACGACGCGTATTGTGACAGGAACCTCCATACGCTAGAGCTTACACATTACTAGATAAGTACTACACGTGCAACATACTTAAAATAGATGCCGTATACTTACTAATGGTGCAGCTTAGTGTGCCGTTTAGAAGCAACAGCACGTTACATATGGAGCTTGTATACAGCATAGTGCGGGCTACAGCGTAAAAGTGTCTGTTACGTATTTCAAGCATGATGGCCCAGGACTTCTTCCCTATTTATTCTGAGGAAGTAGGTATCAATATATCGTCTTCGAATGCGTACCTACGTGCATAATATTCATAACAGATTTTAATTATCTAAACTTATCATTTATCAATAATCAATTTTAGCTTTAGATAAATAGATTGCCAGTATGAATGAAAAAATGAAATGCATATTGAAATACTTTTTTTTTATTCTGATCGTGAGAGAAATAAGACTCCATAATTACTATGGATTAGTGTAGGTTACTTACATTGCATGACCTATTTATTAGGTACTAAACTTAAGTGAAACAGGACGTCGCTAGAAATGGTATTCCAAAATATCTTTTACTTTTTAATCAGCGTTTTAGTTTAAGCATTCTTATTCTGTTAAACATTACGATTTGTGGGTGAAAAATGCACACTCGACACTTGCTGATTGCCGCGAAATGCGATGAAAATGCAAAACACTTTATTCAGTTCAAGTAAATGCTAGGATTAAACCTTTCCAAAGCGCTAGTAGAATCCTTTTACAAGAACGCATCGGCAGCTAGCGATTAGTAGAAAAACCTACATTCTCTATCGGGCTTAGAGTATTAGTGATTGGACCTACATACGTTCAACCTCAAGCTCCGGGATGCAAATTAAAGCCTTGGGTTATTCGTTAACTTGGTATCTTTCAGATAATTATTTTTAGTGCATTAAGGTAGTTAATAGTTGATGGAACAAACAGATTGTTTATTTGTAATTGTACAAAAAATGTTACAGTTTAGTAAATTTGTGAACAATTAGCCATCTGCCATCCTCATAAACTTGACGTGGCGATAGCCTCCTGATGTTGAGTGGTAAACCACCGCCTAGCGCAACACTTTGCAGGCAGGTAAATATAAAATCTTAACTATTAAATTTCATGTGCCTTTTCTAAATCAAATTCTTAAATAAAATTCATAACACGAATTATGACTAGGTTTGAATATTTTAATTTTTATAAGGCATTCAGGTAAATAAGATCAATATTAGCTTAGGTATCAATACATAAAAAAACAAAGATTGTCGGAATGTTTGTGAAATAAATGACATTAGGTATAAAATTTCAAAATTAAATCTTTTTTCGTAATTAGATGAAAATTTTTACACTCACAAGTAAAGTAAAATGAGATTTTCTTTAATATGAAGTATAAACATAAAGAAGAAGTAGTAGGAAACGAAGAAGAAGAAAAATATGAAACAGGTATAGTATGCTCGTTACGTTATGAATATTTATTGATTAAAAAATAAGCGACTAAAAGACAATAGAAAAAGTGAAAGCTTTTTATTATAGACCAAACCCGAATATTATTTTCAAATCTTTAATATTTTGAATAGTCAGTCACCACTCGTGTCGGTGCTACAATCTTTTGCGAGTCCCTGTTAGCATTGGAAGGTTTATGTTTTAATCTGTGGGTCATCCAAGCAGACAGGCCTATAATTATAATCTGAAACGATAAAATAATTAAATTATCAATACATATAAATAAAATATAAAGTGTATAAGTGCCTGTCTGTGATTTCAAGATAACTGTGTTTTTTCTCAAGTGCTTATACTTATTTACATGATACCATTACCCAAGCTTTATTAAATTTTTGTCGGTCTGTTTGCCTGTCTGTTTGTTCGGCCTAATCTGGTATCTGGCAGATAAAGGAGCTACTTTTATCCTGAAAAATCCAAGATACCCGCGGGATATAGTATAAAAAACTGAATTTCACGAAACATTTGAGGGTGTCCGCTAGTAATTATTTGGACAATATTTCGCTTTTTATAGTAAGTAGTTGATTAAATTTTTTTGTTAAAAAGATTTAATTTTTCTGTTTTAGTGTGTCCTAGCATAGTGCCCATAAACGCCACAGTATTGGCAAATTCGTGAAATTGACTCAACCGATTTTCGTAAAAAACATATTTTTCAAAACTGGGTAATTAATAAGTAAGTTATGAGGTAACAAACATAAATACAACATTCGCATTGCATTGAGAACCTCTTTCTTTTTTTAGGTCGGTTAAAAAGAGTCATACCTGAAGGGAAGCGATGACTGCGCCCACACAAAAAAAAGTATACAAATCATTAGTGACACCCGAAGAAATTACAATATCGCACCGAGATCTGTGCGAATTTTGAGATGTGCATTCAAAGGGAGAAATCGCTCCGGAAGGAATAGGGCAGCAGCTAATAGGCAGGGCAGTTGCATTGTTGTCCCAGTTTCTTTGCAAGCCACAACACTGTAACTAAAATCAAAAATATTAGTGTAAGTTGCGAAATACCATATTTCTGTCTCTGTGTAACTTACTAGATAAAGAGATCAAGGTGAATCACACTCTCGAGTTATAAAAGTACTAGCGGACGCCCGCGACTTCGTCCGCGTAAATTTCGATGTTAACTTTACTATTACCCCTACCCTACCCTACCCCTACCCTACCACTACCCCAACCCTACCCTACCCAACCCCTACATCTACCGTATCCTATCCCTACCCCCACCCAACCCCTACCCTACCCCTACCCCTATCCTACCCCTACCCTCCCCGTACCCTACGCCTTTCCTACCCCTATCCCACCCGTACCCCTATCTCACGCCTACCCCTACGCTTCCCTACCCGTACCCTAACCAGTAACTTCTCTATCTTACTCCTACCCTTAGCAAAATTGGTCCAGTCCTTCGAGAGTTGTGGTATGACCAAGAGAAATAGAGACTTATGCTAATAATATAAAGAGGTAAAGTTCGTGTGGTTGTAGGAGGTAATCTCTGGATCTACTGGACCGATTTGGAAAATTGTTTTACCAATAGAAAGCTACGTTATTTGCGAGTGTCATAGGCTATGTTTGATCCCCATATTCACACGGGAACGGGAACTACGTAAATGAAAGCGCCGGGCGTCATATAGCGGAATTTCTTCGTCTTTTAGTAATTTTGTATTATCTCCGAAACTATTTAAGTAATTAACATACTGTAAAGGGCAAATCTTATCTACATAATATCTTTGTGATTATTAAATAATTTATTTTAATAAGGATTAAAGTTTAGTTGTATAAATAATGACGTAAACCTAAGTATATAAAATTAATAATTTTTAAAACACAAAAGGTTTTAAAAATACATAAAGTCTCCATACATTAATTTCAATTTTACACAATAGTTAAGGCAGCGCATGCAAATAAGTCTGTTTAAGAGGATTTTCAGTCCGACCTGTATGACAAAAACTGTGATAACTCGGCTAATATATATTATACCAATATAAAATATAGCCTATAGCACTCCCCGATAATGTAGCATTCTACTGGTGAAAGAATTTTTAAAATCGGACCAGTAGTTCCGAAGATTACCCCATTTAAAAAATGTGACAAACTTACAAACTTACAAACTTTACCTCTTTATAATATTAGTATAGATATAGATATAGATATAAATTGTTTCAGAATATTAGATTTTCATTAAGTACTTGGCAATTTTCTGAACTTCAAAATTACGCTTATATGATAGTATGACCACATGCACATGGTCTAAGATACGGCATAAGAAATAATCGTCTGTTATTTATTAGCAACTAACGGATGCCCGCGACTTCGTCGGCGTGGAAATCAATGTAAAATTTCAACCCTTATTTCACCCCCTTCTATTTATATTTTTGCATGTGTCATGTATAATAAATAGTCTACTAATCGTTTTACAAAACTATAACTCAAAACATGAACGATTTTTATTAAAAAATTTCAACCACCTTTTAGTAGTAGATTTTTGAAAAATCTCGAATGATTTTCAGTAGGTTTTTAGTAGTACACATACCAATTTTTACAAAAAGTGTAACTTGAAAAATGGAGGGCTTTCCACACAAACCTTGATCACACTAGGGATATTTTCAAAGCTGTTCAAATCAGTTTTAGATAGTTATGTGGTGTATCTACCATAACCCTGTAAAATACTGACCTCCCTGTGCATATTGTCCCAAGCAGTTGTTGAAAGTCCTGGATTTCTCGGATAGAGTATGTACATGAGGTTTTTTATTAAAGAGCTAGCACCATCAATATAAAGGAATGCGTACACGGTAAATGCTATTTCAAACGCTAATATTGGTACTAGCAACACGGTATACTGTAAAGAAACAGAATCCAATATTAATAAAACCGGCCAACTGTGCCATGCTTCGTACGGTTCCGTTGATTTATGGTATATACGAGAAAAAAATCATTCTCACTGTAGTAATTGGGAAGAAACCACAAAAGGCTTTTTTTCGAATTTCATTTTTACCAATAGACGTAAATAAAAACCCAAGCCAACATCCAACTTTCTAGTTTTAACATACTGTGAGTTGTCTTGCTAACATCTTTATCTAAATAATTAACGACAGAATTTGTATGCAATTTTCGTGTTCCAAATATGTTTCTAAGTTGAGCGACTATTACGCTTTAAATGGCAATCGCTACTAAGCTGTTTTAGTTTTCCTTGAAATTTCATTAAATATCTGTGAAATATTTCAGCATTTGAGAGTTGGACGTCAGGGAGGCGGCCGGTCATAAAATCACTAGCCAAAGCCATTAAAAATATGTCAAAACAAAAGGTTGACATAAATTTTCCAACCCCACGTAAGTGGGATAAGAGAAAGGAGATGATGATGATCTGTGAAATATTTCACGTATACATAAGCAACCGTTTAACTGGCTAACCTTAGATCGATGTTTGTTAGTTATTCACCCATTTCACAGGCTGGTAAAAATACTACTTACCCCAAGAGCAAATTTATATTTTTGTGACTTTACTCCATAAAAACCAAGCATAGCTATGATCAAAATTAAAATGGAGGTCGTTAACGCAAATCTGGGCACCAGCAAGAAAAAGTCCACAAAAGCCCTGCCGTACGTTTTCCATCGTACTCGAATTATAATGCTCAGTATGAAAAGTGTTAGTCCAGTTATCTGAAATAGGTATCAAAGTCAAGCCTTAATTTATAGTCTTACATATCAATCGAGGTATACAGGTAATAAATTAACATTGTGTTATCGCCGTTTAGTGTTGGAAATAGTAGTCTGTGACGGATATGACGTCGCTCGATCTCGTGTTGGCTTCAGTATGCTCGAGGCGTTCGAGCCGTCCACATCTATTGTTATGTAATTCTTTATGGGTTACTTGGAATAGGCGGGGAGAGTGACTTGAGTGGAAAAGGGGAGTGTTTGATATCAGTAGCCTTTAACCCTACACACATCGTTCACAAGTACGTGACTCCACTCAAAGTCATTCTCTGCCATTCTAGGGTCTTATTTTGGTTACAGTTTGATTTGTTAATTAAGTAGTCCTGACAAGTGTTGTGAATCATAACCTTTGTTCGACATTAGTTTTCTTATATTTGTAATCACCTTTGAGTCCACTAAAAATTGATAAATTAACACTGTCGTATCTTTGATACGTCGGTACTTACCACGGATGTAAAAAAACATCAGCTTTAACGTTTTAATGTTCAGTTCTGTGGTATCTACCACCATTGTGGTGGTACTAGTGATGTTCGAAAATACCCATATTCCAATTATTTCTTTTCAATAGTTAAGATTAAAAATAATGATAATGATTATTTTATAAAAATAATAATGATTTTATAAAATTAAAAAAAAGGATCAAGACTGAGCAGTGGCGTCAAGTAACATCGTGACTTCACAAAATGGAAAATTGAAAAAAATACATACACATTTGTAAATTGAATTTCCTTTTATAAATTAATATCGATATATTTCAGACCCTCATTCCATGTACTAAATAAAATTAATATTGTTTATAATATTGAATTTCGTCGTTATCAACCCATATTCGGCTCACTGCTGAGCTCAAGTCTCCTCTTAGAATGAGAGGGGTTAGGCTAATAGTCCACCGACGATTTAATACCGCTATTGTCCAGGTTTATTTTTACGTATCGTGAGAGAAATAAGACTCCATAATAATATTAGATATCCATCTCTCTTACCGATCTCCATAATAATAAATACATCATGGACATCGGTAAGTAAAGTCAACATATTAAAATGTTTTTCCTTATCGAAAGCGGCTTAAACGACTAATCTCAAAAAATAATAGCCAACAATGCAAGAGGTCAAGTACGTGGTCAAGTAAGTATACACACATATGTGCATCTCGCACTGGCTTATCACTAGTTTCCATACATTGTATGACCTATTCATTAGGTACTAAACTTAAGTGAAACAGGACGTCGCAATTATATTCCAAAATATCTTTTACTTTTTAAACAGCGTTTTTTTTAAACATTCTCCTGTTAAACATTACGTTTTGTGTAGGTATGTAAGTAAAATGCGTAACTCGACACTTGCTAATTACCGCGAAATAATAACGATAATTAGGTGGATACTACTTTCAAAATTTTGATACAATAGTTATTAATTTAGTTCTTTATCTTAATTGTACAAGTAATATGATTTTCTATTTATTATAGGTACATATATATTTTATACATTAAGAAATAAATACACTTTATATTATAAATTCATATAAATCATCATCATCAGGCCGCGGTCTAGTGAAGTGTTTGTGAATCCATTGTCAAGATCTGTAGCATCGAAAGGTAAGATTTGCTCATAATAGCCTTCGTTTCGGTGGTGAAAATCTACCCTAGATAAGTAATGGAAACTATCGAATTCGCTAATCTATACTAATCTATACTAATATAATAAAGCTGAAGAGTTTGTTTGTTTGTTTGTTTGTTTGATTGAACGCGCTAATCTCAGGAACTACTGGTCCGATTTGAAAAATTCTTTCAGTTTTAGATAGCCCATTTATTGAGGAAGGCTATAGGCTATATATTATTCCGGTATTCCCACGGGAACGGGAATCACGCGGGTGAAACCGCGCGGCATCAGCTAGTATTATATAGCTGAAGAGTTTGTTTGTTTGATTGAACGCGCTAATCTCAGGAACTACAGGTCCGATTTGAAAAATTCTTTCAGTGTTAGATAGCCCATTTATCGAGGAAGGCTATAGGCTATATATTATCCCCGTATTCCTACGGAAACGGAAACCACGCGGGTGAAACCGCGCGGCATCAGCTAGTCACCCATAAAGTCCAAAAATCTACTTCTGTGGGAACATTCCATACCGAGTGTTATTCTATATATTTTTGTAACTTATCAGAGTCATCAAAAAAAATATGTCTAAGAAAAATGTTTAAAAAGTTGTACATAAACACATAAAAGCTATCTAAGATGTACTTAGATACTTACAGCAAATAATAGTGTACTGATTGACAATATTAATCCAGTTTTCTTCATGTCCGTCCACTTGAATTTTTTAATACGAAATAGAATTCGGTGAAAATCGTCTTTCAACCAAGACAATCTTGAAGTGCTTGTATTGTACTCTGTTTCACTACTGGCAATTATTTTTAAGTTCACTGGTATTTTAAAATCAGTAGCCCCTTAGTAAGAAACTTGCACGCGCGATTAGGCGATCGTTATGGAGTATAGAAACAAATGTGAATAGACTTAATGTGCTATCTTAAATTCGTGTAAACTTCTTTAATGTACTTGAAGTTTGTAGCGAAACGAATGTAAAAGAATCAAAAAGAATATTAAGACTATGACTGTGATATTCAGGTTCATTTTAATTTAACGTAAAAATATTTTGATACTCGATAATAAAAAAATACAACCGACTTCAAAACCTAAAAACGTACCCACTAAACTAAAAAGTGAAAAATAACATCATAATATGTTCTACCTGCTGATCAGTATGAAGGCGGTGTTAAGCCGGTGATGTATTAATTCAAGCCATGTGAGAATATCTTATAGCTGTAGATTTTGCAGTGTTGTTTCCTGTCAGAAATAGCTTAAATTAAGACAACACCGGCTAAGCACCGCCTTGGTGGTTTGGGTGGGTGGGTGTGGTTTAATGGGGACTATACCGTTTCAAACAAAAAAGAATTTTTGAAATCGGTCCAGGCGTCTTTGAGTAATCGACCGAAAATACCGACCGAATTGAGAACCTCCACCTTTTTGAAGTCGGTTAAAAACGAGAATTCGATGGTTTACGTGCAAAATTCATACTAATGGTATTAAGGTAGACTTATCATAAGAATATATTATAATTAATCAATTGTGGCTTTAGATTACCGAGTGAGAATAACAAACGAAAATGCAGATATACATTTACATTTACATCTAATACAAATATCCAAAAAATTATTGGAAATACCATATTTTTTCACAGGCTTCTCTGAAGGGTGAATTTTCCGATACCAAAAAATGCGTGAGGTCGGCTTGTGTCATCACGAGAAGAGATACTACGAAGTATTCCGTTAGTTATGTGGGGAGCAGTGGGAGACTGAGTGCTGGCTGTATAGGCCACTAGCTCCTTCCTCTCGAGACATTCCATCCGTCCATATCTTTTGTTGGATAATACATCATGGAAATCGGTAAGTAACGTCAACATATTAAAATGAAAGCGGCTTAAACGACTAATCTCAAAAAATAATAGCCAACAATGCAGGAGCTCAAGTACGTGATCAAGTAAGTATACACACATATGTGCGTCTCGTCTCTGGCTTATCACTAATACATTGCATGACCTATAAATTAGGAACTAAACTTAAGTGAAACAGGACGAAAATTACACGCGCAAGATAAAGAGGCTGTTATCGAGTAGGTATACAAACTTTTTATCATCAAAGCAAAATAGATCTAATTTTTTTTATTCATTGTGTAAAAGTGTACACAAACTTAAATTTATACATTTAGGAAACTCAGAAATAAGAATTTTCGTTATTTTAAAAAACCAGAAAAACTAATGTTGAACAAAGATTATTCACAATATGTGTCAGGACATCTAACTAACACGTTAAAGTGTAAATGTAACCAAAATAAAACAGAGTTTACTGCTCGACACATAGAGAGATTCCCCCTGCCTAGCCCTGAGTAATCCAGAAGGGTTACTCTACAAGAGATGTTGACGGATTGGCCGGTACTGGAACACTGACTGACCCGACCGTACGGAGAGCGCCTTGTATCAGCGGTCACTCCCTTTTGATTGCTTCCACTCTCCAACACCCACTTTTTACGGAAACAACTAGCGCCACCTAGCGTAAGAGCAAGCCAACTGAATGATTACAACAATTTAGTCGAGTGTCATCATATCCTTCTCAGGCTTTCTTTCCCAACTATACACTTAACATTTGTAGCGAAACAAGGTTAAAATTAATAATAAGAGGATTCTAATTCCATTAATTATAGAGAATTAATAATGTTCAATACACAGAGAAAATAAGCTACTTACGTAAGGAACTTACACATAACTAGATAAGTACTACAAGTGCAGCGTACTTAAAATAGATGCCGTATACTTACTAATGGTGCAGCTTAATGTGCCGTTCTGAAGCAACAGCATTTTATATATGGAGCTTGTATACAGCATGGTGCCGGCTACAGTGTTTGACACTTTTCCTATTTATTCTGCAGAAGTATCAATATCATATCTCGGAAACGACCATTGGCGGGTGAACTAGCATACGTTTAACCTCCAGCTCCGGGATGCAAATAATAGCCCACTCATTCGTTATCTTTCAGAGAATTATTTTTAGTATAATTAATAGTTAGTAGCCTTTATCAGAGCAACACTTTGCAGGTCGCCGAAATTAAAAGATGGACAGTTCAGCCAGTTTGGCCTGACATTTGGGTAAAAAGACCTACATTATTGAGGATTTTGTGTACATCAGTATTAATAGTTACGTGTACGAGTATTTTTTTTAATGTAAAATTAAGTATTCATCATTATTACCGTAAATTTTGTTTCTACACACACTAGTCGTTCGCTCGTTTGTTAAATGTAAAGCCTAAAAGCCGGACTAACCGGAAACCATTTATTTCGGCCGGACACGGTTTAGAAAAGCCCAACTATGACCGGTTTTATCCGGACACTTGGCAATACGAGTATGAATTAGTCTCTATCTTTTTCTGTCCAACGCGATAATGCAAGAGAGAAACTATTTTACATCTTTAACGATTCTTATAGATAGAGAGAGATATAGATCAATTTGAGTTTCACATTATTGAGTTATATAAATTATAAACAGCATTATATACGAGTAATACTACAGACTACACACTAGCGCTACAGAAGGTGACCACCGTCCACCAGATGTTATTGCAACCAGTATTTGTAATCTCTTAGGCAGTATCCGATATATGATATGATGATATGATGAGCCGTGATAGCCCAGTGGATATGACCTCTTCGCCTTCGATTTCGGAGGGTGTGGGTTCGAATCCGGTCCGGGGCATACACCTCCAACTTTTCAGTTGTGTGCATTTTAAGAATTTAAATATCACGTGTCTCAATCGGTAAAGGAAAACATCGTGAGGAAACCTGCATACCAGAGAATTATCTTAATTCTCTGCGTGTGTAAGTCTGCCAAACCGCATTGGGCCGGCGTGGTGGACTATTAGCCTTATCCCTCTCATTCTGAGAGGAGACTCGAGCTCAGCAGTGAGCCGAATATGGGTTGATGACGACGACGATAGGCAGTATCAGAGTCTATTATGAGTAATATATTGCTATACCCTATTGCTCTTAATACTGTCTGTATATTTACTATAGCAGTTTTTTTGGAGAAGTAGGAAAAGAAGAGGAAGAAGAAAAGTATCAGACATTATACTCTGCTCGTTACGCTACAAAATTTATTAATTAAAAAAGCAAGCGAATATAAGACAATAGAAAAATTACAAGTTTTTTTATTAAAGACCAAACCCGAATATTATTTTCATCTCTTTAATATTTTGAATAGTCAGTCACCACTCGTGTCGGTGCTACAATCTTTTGCGTGTCCCTGTTAGCATTGGAAGGTTTATGTTTTAATCTGTGGGTCATCCAAGCAGACAGACCTAAAATTATAATCTGAAACGATAAGGTAATTAAATTATTATCAATACATATAAATAATATTGAAGTGTCTGTCTGTGATCTCAAGATAACTGTGTATTCTCAAGTGCTTATACTTATTTACACGATACCAATACCCAAGTTTTATTAAAATTATTATCTGTCTGTTTGCTTGTCTCTTCGTTCGGGTTAATCTGGTATCTGATAGATAGAGGAGCTACTTTTTATTACGGAAAATCCAGGGTACCCGCGGGATTTATGACATAGAACAGACATAGGTACGATGTTATGTTTCGCTTTTTAAAGCGATAATAAAGATTTTATTTTCTGTCTTATTATGTTCTAAGCGTTAGCTTTTAGCTAACTCTTAACTAGATCTCTGTTCTAGCATAGTGACCGTAAACGCCACAGTATTTAAATTCAACAAAAGGAGAAGGTTCTCAATTCGACGCTTTGTTGATGTTGTTGATTTTTTTTAATGTTTGTTACCTCGTAACTTTGTCAGTTAGTAACTAATTAAAAAAATATATCTTTTTTAAAAGAGTATACTGCCAGATTGGTCCCATTTAATTTTCATGAAAAAAAGTAATTTTGTGTTAAAATGAAAATAAATGAACAAAATTTCCCATACTGTGGTGCTTTCGCGCACAACTTCGTCGTTTATGAACCGATACTGATTATTATTTTTTGTTGGAAAGTAAATGAACCGTGGGTGGTACCATGACAAGAAAACTAGGATCTAATGATGGAATCCTGGAGAAATCGAAGGACACATTCGGAAAACTTAAGGCCAACTATAGGTTAGTCTATGTTACGTGATTACCAAACAATTCGTTTTTTGTTTGGTGATCCCATTGTCATGATGTTAGGATCTGATAATGGGATCTTGGAGAAATTGAGGAGAACTTTCAAAAATCGTAACGGCAACTATATCGTTTGTTCATTCTTTCGTTAAGCACTTCAAAGCACTACAAAAGAAAAAAAATTAACCGACTTCAAAAACGTAAAACGTACCGACTACACTAAAAACCGAAATCATCATCAAGTGATCAATTTGAAGCTAAGCCGGCATCGTCTTAATTTAAGCCGTCTCTGAAAAAACACTGTCTGGAAAATCTAAATCTTAAAAATTAATACATCATCGGGTTAGCACCGACTAGCAGCAGCAAAGCAGCAGGGACATAATATAATATTATGTTTCGCTTTTTAGTTTAGTCGGTACGTTTTACGTTTTTGAAATCGTTTAAATTTTTTGATTTTAACACAAAATAACTGAACCAATTTTCGTAAAACTTAATAATTTTCAAAATGGGTTAATAAATGACGAAGTTATGAGTTATTTGTTACAAACATAAAAAAATACGCGTCGCATTGAGAACCTCCTTCTTTTTTGAAGTCGATTAAAAAGAGACATACCTGAAGGGAAGCGATTATTGCGCCCATACATCCTAAAGTATACAAATCAATGGAGACACGCGAAGAAACTGCAATATCGCATGGAAATCTGTGCGAATTTCTAGATGTGCATTCAAAGGGAGACATCGCTCCGGACGGAAGACGGCAGCAGCTAATAGGCAGGACAGTGGGATCGTTGCCCCGGTGCAAGCCACAACACTGTAACTAAAACAACAATCATATATACAAAAGCATTTATTTTCAGTGTGATTTGCGAATTAGTACATATTTCTCTCTCTGTTTAACTTTGCAGTAGATAAAGACTAATTTGAAACTCACACTCTCAAGTTATAAAAGCATAGTATCAGAATATTAGATTTTCATTCATTGGAAATTTTCTGATTTTAATTGTCAAAGCAAATTAAGATCTGGCATAAGAAAATAATATATACCCTCATCTGTTATTTATTAGTGACTAGCGGATGCCCGCGACTTCGTTCGCGTGGAAATCAATGTAAACTTTCAACCCCTGTATCAACTCCTTCTATTTATATTTTCGCATGTCTTATGTATAAAAAATAGTCCACTAACCATTTTACAAAACTATAAATCAAAACATCAACGATTTATATTAAAAACCTCAACCCCCTTTTTAACCCTTTTTAACATCGTCGTCATCAACCCATATTCGGCTCACTGCTGAGCTCGAGTCTCCTCTCAGAATGAGAAGGATTAGGCCAATAGTCCACCACGCTGGCCCAATGCGGATTGGCAGACTTCACACACGCAGAGGATTAAGATAATTCTCTGGTATGCAGGTTTCCTCACGATGTTTCCCTTCACCGATTGAGACACGTGATATTTAATTTCTTAAAATGCACACAACTGAAAAGTTGGAGGTGCATACCCCGGACCGGATTCGAACCCACACCCTCTGGAATCGGAGGCAGAGGTCATATCCACTGGGCTATCACGGCTCTCCTTTTTCCTTTCCTTTTTAACATGTTTATCAATTATCTTTAATGTACAGAATTCGAACTGCTACAGTTCTATTATAAGTAGGTATAGATAAAAATCAATCTATACTAATATTATAAAGCTGAAGAGTTTGTTTGTTTGTTTGACTGAACGCGCTAATCTCAGAAACTCCTGGTCCGATCTGAAAAATTATTTCTGTGTTAGATAGCCCATTTATCCCTGTATTCCTACAGGACTGGAATTGGAACCACGCGGGTAAAACCGCGCGGCGACAGCTAGTAATAGATAATAATCACATTAATACACTGCGAATAGATTGCCCAGTTAAATTGCGCCTAGATAAATTATTTTACACACAAAATTTAGGAAACTATGAACAACTTTTTAATAAGGCAACTTAATATCATCAATACATACAAATAAAATTAAAAGTGTGTCTGTGTTTTCAAAATGACTGTATTTCAAGTGCTTATAGCTATTTTCACTATATATACTAAAATATAATCAACTTTTTTAAATTGCCTGTCTATCTGTCTTTCAGTTTGTCCGGGCTCTCTCTGGAACGGCTGAACCGATTTTAGTGGAAATTCCACTTCACTAACAGGGCAAGTTAAATAAAAACCTGTAAAATACTAACCTCCCTTTGCATATTGTCCCAAGCAGCTGTCGCATACCCTGGATAGCTCGGATCAGAATAAGGATTTCGTATGTACATGTGATTCCTTATGTCAAAGATAGCATCATCAATATAAAGGAATGCGTACACAGTAAGTGCTATTTCAAACACTAATATTGGTACTAGCAACACGGTATACTGAAAAAAAAACAGAATCCTATATTAAAAAACGGCCAGTGCTACGTGGCAGTATGCCCTATTTTGTACGGTTCCGTACCCCACCCCCAAAAAAACTTTTTTTTTTGATTTTTTTTTCACTTTACATATACGTAATAAATAAATAAATAATATACCCATGCCAAAGTCCAGCTGGCCTATTTCCTATTTTGGTCTTAATTATCAACCTATTAAAATACGCAACAAATAAATTGACAAAACGTCATTCTACGTACTAAAGAAACGTACGTTTTAAAGAACTAACGATATCCATCGATAACAGACACTATGAGATAAACGATTTAAAAAATTCATCCCCTCTTTACACGTAGGGGAGGTACTCTAAAAAATAAGACAAGATCTGATTTTACGACTTTGTCGACTTTTTGATGAAAGATAGACGGACATGGAGAAACTATAAGGGTTCCTTGTTGAGGACGGAACCCTAAAAATAGGTTAATTTCGATGGATGTTAGTTATTCACCCACCTTTCACAGGCTGGTAAAAGTACATTATGATACAAGTGAATTTCAACGGTATGTTGAAAATTACAGCTATTGTAACCAGAGGCTGTAATTATAAAGCGCGTGTATGTCATACGACGTTTTATTCACACTTTCTGAAAATATTTGCATCTTTGCCTGTTTTCCATATGATGACATTTTGATACGCTTGCCGTTTTTGCACACATAGCGAAGAGCGCACACCAGCTTTTCTTTAAGCAAATGCACTAAAAACAGCCAGTATTACTCAAAAAGTAAATTAATATTTTTTGTTTCTGTTAATTATAAATGGTTGTCATATATTGTCAAAATTATTAAAATTAAAAATTTATTATATTTTATCTCAGAAAGTAAATTTTATTCATAAAATTTTGAGCACTTTCTGGTAAAAAAACTTTTTTATACGGATGATAAAGGTTTTATATTACGGCACATGTGCATTTTACATTACATTACGGCACGTCTGCAATACATTACGATATTAAAATTTGTGAAATAAGAGATAATTTATGAGCAAATGTGTTATAAACAATATTACTTACCCCAAGAACAAATTTATATTTTTGTGACTTCACTCCATAAAAACCAAGCGTAGCTATAATAAAAATAAAAATGGAGGTCGCTAGTGCAAATCTGGGCACCATATAGATATAGTCCACTATAAACGTTTCGTACGTTTGCCATCCTTCCAGAACTTTAATGCTCTGTATGAAAAATGTTAGTCCAGTTATCTGAAATAGGTATCAAAGTCAAGTCTTAGTTTATAGGAATCCTGTCTTACACATCTACCGAGGTATACAGGTAATATTAATAAATTATTCACCTATGGTATCTTCAATACGTCTGTACTTACCACGGCTATAAGAAAAGCATTATCATTAGCGTTTTTATGTTCTGTTCTGTGGTACCTACCACCGTTCTCTACAGAAAAAATGAACTTAAATCGGACCACTGTTCGAAAATATCCCTATTCCAATTAATTCTTCTCAACAGTTCCTTGATCTGACTAGATTAATCACTAATTTGAGGTTAGCGGTCGATCATTAATTTAGATACATTAGTAAATATTAATTCTTTAAAAAAAAATGAAAGCTTGGCTTGTCGAGAAGGCTTTTTATAGCTACAACGAATTTCTAGAAAATAAAATTTTGTGACATTTAGTTTGTTATTTATGTATAGTGTTAGTACTATAATGTATAATTATTTTAATAATATATTTATAATTTATTGAGAAAGATAATTTATAATTAAGTATATTAATAACTAAACGAATTAACACATATCTAGACTTACAACAACCACCAGAACAAGCAGGATTTTTATGTATTTTATCTGTATAAATAAAAAAATGTATATATTGTATCTGTGACGTCACGTAAACACTAAACTGTATAGTAACAAGACTGAGCAGTCAAAAAATTGGATATGCCGTAGTTTGACGTTTATTTCTCTAGTATATAGTGTATATCTCTAGTCTCATAGTAGACATCAAGTAACATCATGACGTCGCAAAATGGATGACAGATGATGAAAATACATATTTTTAAAAATTTTATATAAGTAATCCTTATATTAATTAATATCGATATATTTCTAATAAAAAAATAACTAAACAGAGTCATCCAAAAAATATGTCCAACAGTAAGTATTTATGCAAGAAAAATGTTTAAAAAGTTGTTTATAAAAAAATGAAAGCTAAATAAAAGATGTACTTAGATACTTACAGCAAATAATAGTATACTCATCGACAATACAAATCCAGTTTTCTTCATATCCGCCCACTTGAATCTTTTAATACGAATAAGAATTCGGCGAAAATCGTCTTTCAACCACGAAAATCTTGAAGTTCTTGTACTGTACTCCGCTTCATTACTGTCTAACCTCATTTTGCGGGCTCACCTATACGTTTGATTTAGATATGAACAAATATTTTATAGCTCACTAATATTTTTGAACCCTTAGTAAGAAACTTGTACGCGCGCAATCAGACGATCGTTAACAAGTATAGGTACAAATGTCAATAAACTTAATGTGTTAATTTAAATTCATGTAAACTTCTATACTTAAAGCTTGTAGCGAAACGAATGTAAAAGAATCAAAAAGAATATTAAAAGTAGGACTCTATGACTGTGTTATTTAGGTGCATTTTAATTTGACGTAACAATATTTTGATACTGGAAAACGAGAATTCGATGGTTTTCGTAAAAAATCATACTAATGGTAATAAGATAACAGGTAGACTTATGATAAGAATTTTTGATTAATTAATTCTGGCTTTAGATTATTAGTGAGAATAACAAACGAAAATGCAGATGCATTTACATTTACATTTAACACAAATAACCAAAAAACCATTGGAAATACCATATTTTTTCTCAGGCTTTTCTGAAGGGTGAATGACTTCAGTGGAAAAAGGGAGTGATAACTAGTTTAAAAAAAACGTCTTTAATCCTACATACAACGGTCACAAGTCCGGGAGTTCACTCAAGTATTTTCTCTGTTACTAGTAGGAATTGTTAGACCTGATAGGTTCCCATTCAATAACCGTGTTTTGCTTTTTAAATCCGCTTCTGATATCAACCCGTCTCTAATACATGCGTACTATGGAGCGACGGAGGGGGCAACTAACCTTACAGCGTATCGGTCATGGATGTTGTCTATCTTTCAGACAGAAGGTAGTTATTCTTGTGACGGCGCGAATTGTGATAGGAACCTCCCTCACTCTGGCGTCCTGGCCACTGGTTGATTGGGCACTCAAGTGTCCCGCACCGGGAGGGTTGAATTGTTTTATAAAAGTTTAATATATTAAGTATTCTATTTTATTAACATTGTAAAAAAATAAATAAAAGGACAAATAAATAAATGAGAGTTTAACAATAAATTTTAGGTTTAGATATACCTACTTATATTTAACGAAATGATAAGGCCAAATAATTTATAATTACAATTTTAGATCAGATTTATAAGAAAATGATAGATCGTTCGAAACCGAGTTATGTTCAAACTCCATAGTTATTTTGCACAGTACTTAGTAGATACTTATTTATGGTAGGACCCACAGATATAAGAGGTAACTAGATTTATAAAGTGCCAATTCTTTGTATTGAACGTGGCCTAAATGGCTGTTTAATATTTAGTGAAAAACGAAATATGTCACCCTTACTTTAGAGTTGAATATTATTTATTCCTTTTGTCACAGAACAAAACAAGACAGCTAGTACATGCGCAGACACGCTTGCGATATTCCGCACACCCGGGTATACGCGGGCCACGCCCCCTTGCCACTTCTATTGCTAAAAGCGTTAGCTTTTAGCGTTGTCTCTTTCTGTGGTAGGACCTATATACCTTACCTACATAAAAATCTCTGGAAATCCATATAATTCAGTATTCTGCCGACTGTCCTGCCTGCCCTGCCAACCCGCAAACATATTTTTTTTTACAAATAAAACCATAGTAAAATAATCATTTTTCGTTTATTCCTTAGAAACTAATTATTAAACTCGTATATGTTATTATTAACGAAATATATACTTATCTCTAAATCACACCCACAAGGTTTAGGATTAAGGATAACACTAAATATTTACGAGTATGTAAGAAATTACATATATTTTGTGATGCCACAAGTTTCACAGTAATTTTTTATGCTTTTTCATACATTTAATCAAGAAATCATTATTAAATGTATATAAAACTCTTCAACACATCACTTGAAAGTTCTTTCAGTGAATAAAATTGCCAGGGATCAGCTATTCCAAAGCGCTAGTTGTAAAAATCGTTTAGGCAGCTAGCGCTTAGTAGTAAACCCTTTAAATTTCTTTAGCGGGCTTAAAGAGCATTGGCAGTTGGACGAAAATACGTTCAACCTCAAGCTCCTTAATGTTAATTAAAGCCCACTTATTCGTTATCTTTCAGAGAATTATATTATTAATAATATTAATTAATAGTTAGAAGCCTATATCAGAGCAACACTTTGCATGCATGCACAATAGGGTTGCCAGGTCGCCGAAATTAAAAGCCGGACAGTCCAGCCAGTTTGGCCTGACATTTGTAAGAAAATCTTATTGCAACCAGTATTTGTAATCTATAGACAGTATCAGAGTCTTTTATGAGTAATAATACCCTATTACTAATACTTAATACTGTCTGTATATTTTCTATAGCAGTTCATCTGAAGAAGTAGTGGGAAAAGAAGAGGAAGAAGAAAAATATCAGACATTATAGTTTGCTTGTTACATATTGATTATAAAATAAACGAATATAAGATTTAAGAGAATATAAGTAGTACAAGCTCTTTATTTAAACCAAACCCGAATATTATTTTCAATCTCTTTAAAATTTTGAATAGTCAGTCACCACTTGTGTCGGTGTTACAATCTTTTGCAAGTCGCTGTTAGCATTGGGAGGTTTATGTTTTAATCTGTGGGTCATCCAAGCAGACAGGCCTAAAATTATAATCTGAAACGAAAAGATAATTAAAGTATTATCAATACATAGAAATAACATTGAAGTGTCTGTCTGAGATTTTAAGATAACTGTGTTTTGTCAAGTGCAGTTATTTACATGATACGAAAACAAGCTTTTGTTTATGTCTGTCTAAGTAAACGGCTTAGGCTATTGAAACGGGGTTTTCACTGGTAGATAAAGGAGCTACTTTTTATTCCGAAAATGCGGGATGTACTCATTTATAAAAGCTGAATTTCACGCTAACGAAGTTGCGGACGTTCTCTAGTAACTATTCTACAGCCCTACTCGATGTGTACTGTTTAAATACATTTTGTGAATCACACAAATGGTCCACAAAATCTATTTATACTACAAAACACACATCACTATTTTTGACAGCCTCCGTGGCCGTGGTATGCGCGGTGGATTTACAAAACGGAGGTCCTGGGTTCGTTCCCCGGCTGGGCAGATTGAGATTTTCTTAATTGGTCTAGGTCTGGCTGGTGGGAGGCTTCGGCCGTGGCTGTTACCACCCTACCGGCAAAGTCGAACGACTACCGGCAAGCGATTTAGCGTTCCGGTACGATGCCGTGTAGAAACCGAAGAGGAGTGTGGATTTTTATCCTCCTCCTAACAAGTTAGCCCGCTTCCATTTTAGACTGCATCATCACTTGCCATCAGGTGAGATTGTAGTCAAGGGCTTACTTGTAAAGAATAAAAAAAAAATACTATCTAGTCCACAAGAAAGCATAGCCTACTATACTATGACTACTAAGATAGCTGATTTCATCATACCCAGGGTCACTGGAAAAGTATAGCGATGCCTTTAAAGGGTGATAGTAGCAATTATTAGCTATTCAATTGCATTATGGGGTAAAAATGTACCGATTTCGAAACTCTACTTCAAAATGGTTTATAAAATAAAACTTACGTATTTCGTGGTTCTTTTTGGTGTTTTTAGATTGGTAACCTATTACTTAGTAATAATACAAAAAAGAACAAAAATGTTTTTGAGTTATGACTTAGACAATCTAAAATTGTCAAAATATTTTTATGTAGGGGTTCTATGACTAAATGCAAATTTATTTCAAAAAATTGCCCACTCACGTAGTACTTATCGTATTTGAATTTGGTGATTCGCTGGCGCGTACTCGACACATAAAGAGACATACCTGAATGGAAGCGATAATTCCGCCCACTAACCCTAAATTATACAAATCAAGGGCGACACGCGAAGAAATGTCAACATCGCAATTTAATCTGTGCGAATTTCGAGATGTACATTCAAAGGGAGACATCGCTCCGGCCGGAATATGGCAGCAGCTGATAGGCAAGACAGTTGGTTCTTTGCCCCAGTTTGTAATTAAGCCACAACATTGTAACTAAAACAAAAAAAAACATGAGTAGTAAAAATACCTCGTAGATAATGAGTCTTTTTAGCCCCTTGTATAAATATCTACTATTTTGACACTCTTTTTGCTCAAAAAGTTCGCCGGTGTACCGAAGCGGCGAAGTAACATTAGAAATTGTATTATTTTATTATTATTACTAGCGGACGCCCGCGACTTCGTCCGCGTGAAAATCAATGTAAACTCTCAAGTCCTATTTTATCACATTAGGGGTTGTATTTTAAAAATTTTTGAATCACATTATACTTTTTTTTCTGATTAATGAACAAATTTTTAAAACTTTAACTCTAAAAATTAAGGACTTACAAACACAAACAAACTTTCAACCTCTATTTCACCCCATTCTTATTTTATTTTTGCAATAAAAACTATCCTATAACCTCCTCCATCTTATAAACGGCACGGTCTTAAATCGTGCTAAGTTTTATTTGAATTCATTCAGTGGTTTCAGCGTGATGCCCGGCCATAAAATCAAGGGCAGACACACAAAAAAACTAAAAAAAATATTTTTGGCTTCAGTATAGATTATATGTATAATGGAAGAAAAATTTCAAAATATCTTCAATGTACAGAATTTGACCTGTTACAGTTTTATTATAAGTTCTAGATGGCGCTAGTAGTTAGTTATGGCACGGCAATTTTTGGTGTTACAAATGGTATAAGTAAAATCTCAAATTGCGAATTAATGTAGGTACAGAATTTGACCAGTTTTATCTATACTAATATTATAAAGAGGAAAACTTTGTTTGTATGTTTGTTTGATTGTAATGAATAGGCTCAAAAACTACTAGACCGATTTTAAAAATTCTTACACCGTTCGAAAGCTACATTGCCCACAAGTAACATAGGCTAAATTTTATTTTGGAAAAAATAGGGTTCAGTAAGATATTTAGGTTTTACGGACACAAGGTGTAAAAAATCAACCAGAAAAGTAGGGTAGGGGTAGGTAGGAGTAGGGTAGGGGTAGGGGTAAGCTAGGGGTAGGATAGGGGTAGTTGAAGGTTTACATCGAGTTTCACGCGGACGAAGTCGCGGGCGTCGGCTAGTTATAAGTGTAGATATAGATTTTCCAGGTGGTTCGTACCTTGTTCTCAGACTTAATTATTTGTTAACTTAACTTGTCTGAAATAGACTTCTCCTTGTGGATACTTGGATACTTTAACAATAATTTGTGTTCTTCCAAGATTGACCCAAACGAACTAACAGGGCAAGGTAATAAAAAACCTGTAGAATACTAACCTCTCTTTGCATATTGTCCCAAGCAGCTATCGCATAACTGCCTGGATAACTCAAATCTGAATAAGGGTTGTTTAAGTACATGTGATTCCTTATTGTAAATCTAGCATCATCAATTTTACCGTATGCGAGCACGGTATATGCTATTTCAAATACAAATATTGGTACTAGCAACACGGTATACTGTAAAGAAACAAAATCCAACATTAAAAAAAAGCGGCCAAGTGCCACGTGCTTAAGGGCTGATTAAATTAGGCACTTTAAACCCACACTATGAGATATAAGAGAAAAAAAGCATCCTCACTCCTCCTCCTTCCAAAAAAACTATTTTTTTAATTTTAATTTTACCAATTTATAGACCTAAATAATTTACCCATGCCAAATTACAGCGTTCTAATTTTAACAGACCCAGAGTTACTCTTATCTAGATGACAACTTTTTCAAAATAAATAACGATGGAATTTGTATGCAGATTTCGTGCTCAAAGTACGTTTTTAAGTTGGTCGATTTTTAATTCTTCAAAGGAGACGGTCCATTTCAGGTCCACTCTTGTACCCCGTATCATTAAAATTAAAAAAAATACAAGGATCTTATTAAAATTTATTAAAGTGAATAAATGTAAATAAATAAAAAGAAATAAATAAAATTAAAACCTAAGTTTTCGAGTTATATCAAGATGGCGCCCATACAGAAACTATGACATGACAATTGACAGCAAACGTCAAATCGATTACTGCATTGAAAACATCATCAATCCGCCATTATTACCCCTAATAATGTTGCATTTCTTGGGAGATAATGAATATTCTTTCAAAAGAATAATAATCAAAAATAGTTTAATAAATATTTTCTTTTATTTCCGCTAGGGTACAATGACTGGACCTGGACTCCATACAGTTTTGGACCATCTCCTTTCATTAAATTTCTGTGAAATATTTCACGTTTCCCTAAACAACCGTTTAACTGGTGGGGGGGAGATTACACTTGACTCTAACAAAAATTAGCACTTTAAACTTCAAAACACATTTTACAAATAGTATTTTCAATCCACACCCATCATATTATTAAAGAGAAGATAAACGAGTACAAAATATTCATTCCCACTTTCAATGTAGGGGAAGTAAAAATAAAAATTGTAACCATATATATATATATATATATCCATCGATGTTAGTTATTTACACATCTTTTACAGGCTGGTAAAAAATATTACTCACCCAAAGAACAAATTTATATTTTTGTGACTTCACTCCATAAAAACCAAGCGTAGCTATAATCAAAATGAAAATGGAGATCGCTAACGCTAATCTGGGCACCATGTAGACAAAGCCCACAATAAACATGTCTAACGTTTGCCATCGTTTCAGAACTATAATGCTCTGTATGAAAAATGTTAGTCCAGTTATCTGAAATAGGTATCTAAGTTAAGCCTTAATTTATAGGTATCCTGCCCTATATATTTACCGAGGTATACAGGTAATATTAAGTATATTAATAAATTATTCACCTATCGTATCTTCGATACGTCGGTACTTATACAGGGTGTCCCATAATTAATGGAAAAAAGCAAATGGTAGACCACCCAATTTATCTAAAACTAATTTGAATACTTTCGAAAAAATCTTTAGGGTGACCAAGTTATATGTTTTTTTCGGATTTATATCTTGTATCAGTTTTTCAATGCTGTAGCTACTGTAGTTAATATTTTAAAGATCTTATTTTTTAATCCGTAATGTTTAACGAAAAGCAGATCTTTAAATACAAATAAAATCTATATAAAATGTACTTATAGTAGGAGGATTAATTCCAATCAAATGACTGAAAAACTGTCACTGAAATGTTATTTTACTAGTAAAATGACATTTCAGTGACAGTTTTTTTTAATAATCGTACTATAGATACTTACAGCAAATAATAGTGTACTGAACCACAATACAAATCCAGTTTCCTTCAAGTCTGCCCACTTAAATCTTTTAATACGAAAAACAATTCGGTGGAAATCGTCTTTCAACCACGAAAATCTTAAAGTGCTTGTATTGTACTCCTCATTACTGTCTAAAGTCATTTCACGGGCTCACCTATACGTTTGATTTAGATACGAACAAATATAATAATGCTCACTTATTTAGATCAATAATATGCCGATGATATTTTTATTTTTTTATTAGAATATATAAGTAGACCCTTAGTAAGAAATTTGCACGCGCGAGTCGGCGCGAATGAGTCATTCTATCAAAATGTTCCGTGAGTTAGGTGGGGAGCAGTGGGAGACCGCTCAGGAGGCCTGGCTCATTCTTGTTGTGACGATCGATCCGTCCACACCGATTGTTGGATAATCCTTCATTTACTTTAGAATAGACGGGGAGAATGACTTCAGTGAAGTCCCGGACTTGTGATAGAAAGATGTAGGGTTTAAAACGTCTTTTAAAACTAGTTAACACTTAGTTTTAAAAGACGTCTTAAACCCCACATCCTTCAGTCACAAGTCCGGGACTTCACTCAAGGTTATTCTCTGTCATTCGAGGGTTTATTAGTAACATTCTTGGTAGGAATTATTAAACCTGACTGAATCTAAATGTTTATAGAAACAAACGTCAATAGACTTAATGTGTTTTTCCAAAGACTTAATTTCTATACTCAAAGTAAACTATACTTCTATACTCAAAGCTGGTAGCGAAACGAATGTTAAAGAATCACCAATTAAAGTAGGACTCTATGACTGTGATATTTAGGTGCATTTTAATTTGACTTAACAATGTTTTGATACTTGAAAACGAGAATTCGATGGTTTACGTGCTAAATTCATACTAATGGTAATAAGATAAACTTATCATAAGTATTTATGATTAATCTATTCCGGCTTTAGATTACGTTTCTGAATGAGAATAACAAACGGAAATGCATATATACATTTATTTACATTGTGAAATACCCAAAATATTATTGGAAACTAGCGGACGCCCGCGACTCCATCCGCGTGGAATTCAGATGTGATAATCCAGGCTATAATCTATATCCATTTTAAATTTGAGTTGATTCGCTTTAGTACTCGTGGCGTGAAAAAGTAACAAACATTACCACCATATATATACCATCAAAATCATCAATTTTTTGCAAATTTCGGGAAACCATGGAATTTTTGGGACAAATTGTATTAAAAGTAGTAAAATCTATTTCCATTCAAAATTTCAGCCAAATTGGTTCAGTAGATTCGGCGTTAAAAAGTAACAAACATACAAACTTTCGCGTTTATAATATTAGTAGGCATAACCTACCAATTCATTTTCTCAGGCCTCTGATGTTAAATTTAAGCCTTCGTAGATAAAGCAACACTTCACTCAGTCATGTTGTTTCGGAGGAGTGAGAGATTTTTATATACTCACTAGCGGACGTCCGCGACTTCGTCTGCGTGAAACCGTACCTCTACCCTACTCCTACCCCTACAATCTAATTTTCTTACAATCTACCGAATTTGTGAGCAGTGTGTTGCGGTTTATAATCTATCGACAATTTACAATCTCGCGAGATAGATTGTCTATTTTACGATGACGTTCTATCTAACGGTATTTGCAATTTTACGGTGACAAATAGATTATAGATTATTCCCGTACCTATCATGTAATTTTATCTTCTACGTAACGTATGACGTAGATGGGCACTTACAAACAACAAAAGAAAATAGAAAGTACCTAAATAGTAATTAATACCGGTCTAATTTGATAAGCCGTATCAGTAAATAAGCTACCTTTCTTATAAATGAAAGATAATGTATTATAATTTTATTACATATCAATCGGTAAGCCGGAAATCAGCAGATTATTTAAATGTGCTTATTTGTTGTTCTGGGATTATATCCTTCAAATTAAAAAAATAAATCTCGCTCTGACTCGAGAATAGAAAGACAACGGTTTTATTTTGCTACTGTGTTCACATTGTTTTGGAATACGCCACCGTAAATACGACGTCATATTTTCGAAATTCAAACTATAGCTTGGCAAATTTGTTCGTAACACACCTGATGGTCCGCGCAGTCCTTCCCTCTGCCCCCCGAGAGCTCGACTTAACACCAACGCAGTCTGTTCCCCCCGTCGCCCACATATCATGTGTCATCAACGAATTTGCAAACATATAACCCTTCTTACCTTAATCTGATGTGCAGGTTGATTAATTTCTAAAGTATTTTTGTGGGTTGCCCTAAACGTAACCACCAGAATGAATTCATATTAAAGGTAAGTAACACTTTAATTGGTGGAATTGAACAACAAGCAAGCTATATCCTCAGTAATTAATCTGCTACGCTCGAGTAGGTAAATACCAAAACTCCATCTTCGGCTAAACCTACTATCGCTGAAACATCGTCGTTGTCTCAACAGATGCAATCAACGATAAATAAAATCTCTTTATGTTTACAAAAAAATAATTTAAGAACATCTTTTAGAGCTACAGAAACAATAACCAAATATGTGCCCTAATCAAAAATGCACGATAGTGGTTTTTCTTTTTTTTCTTTATTGCCCCTACTGTAGTTATTTATTGAACTTATTTTATTTTTTGTTTTTTTATTTCCATATAATAGTAATGTTTGTCCTTCTCTCCTATATAATTAAAAATCTTGTTTGTCAAGTAACAAGAGAACACTCGTAAATTACCCTGCATTGTCTTGGAAAGAGAACTTACTATTGATATGTGGATACATAGTGATACATCATAACATCGGCATAACTAATATTTTTAAAACATGTATCCCCAACGAAACATCCTACATGAGTGCTGCTGAGCCTCACAATTAGCTCATTAATATACAAATTGAACAAAAGAGGAGAGGATATGCCACCCTGCCTTACACCTTACACTTAACTAAAGTTTTATATAACGATGATCTTATAATTCCATATAGTACGTGAGTTTCAAATTCGTCTCTTTCTTTCTATAGTATCATGTTATACAGATATAGGTGGATTCGAGACTCGTTTTGATAAAAACATCGTTACAGAATAGTGGTAGTGCTAATGTAGTGTTACGCTTCGGCCATCAAACATCAGTAGCACTATTCTGTAATGTTGTTAGTAACTGGATAGTGTGAGTTTGAAATTCGTCTGTATCTCTCTCTGTCTAACATGATATACTTAGAAAGTGGGACAGACATATACGAAGCCCGTGTTGTTCAGTTTTAAAACAACTACACAGAGTGGTGCTATAGTTTTTACAAATGAAACCACAAATTAATAATCTAAAAACTTTTAATTATACGATAATTAACGATATTAATGTACTCGATTTCGATTAATGTAAAATATATCTTTAATTTACACAATTTTTATGAAAAATATTAAACGTATGAAGGCTTCTTCAGAGACAAATCAAAAACGATATCTTAAAACAACTTACTCCAAGCCCTCTAAGGTAGCAGATTATGAACGCGTTTATCTCAGGAACTACTGGTCCGATTTAAAAATTCTTTCTGTGTTAGATAGCCCATTAATCGAGGAAGGCTATAGGCTCTATACTATCCCTGATTCTTAAGGGAACGGGAACCACGCCGGTAATACCGCGTGGCGTCAGCTAGTTGAGTTATATAAATTAAAAATAAAACATCATTTTAAGATAGCGCTACAGAAGGTGACCACCGTCCACCGTACCACTGACCAGCCACAAAAGTTCTGTTACTGGTCCTGGTCTGTGGTTCTTTTTTCACTGGTTACATTGTGAAAGATCTTATTGCAACCAGTATTTGTAATCTATAGACAGTATCAGAGTCTATTAAGAGTAATTATACTTTATTACTCTTAATACTGCCTGTATATTTACTATAGCAGTTTTTCTGAAGAAGTAGTAGGAAAAGAAGGAAAAAGAAAAATATCAGACATTATAGTTTGCTCGTTACACTATAAAAATTTATTGATTATGAAATAAGCGATATAGCATAATACAATAGAAAAGGTAAAAGTCTTTTATTATATACCAAACCCGAATATTATTTTCAATCTCTTTAAAATTTTGAATAGTCAGTCACCACTTGTGTCGGTGTTACAATCTTTTGCAAGTCGCTGTTAGCATTGGGAGGTTTATGTTTTAATCTGTGGGTCATCCACGCAGACAGGCCTATAATTATAATCTGAAACGATAATATAATTAAATTATAAATACATATAAATAAAATTTAAGTGCCTGTCTGTGATTTCAATATAACGGTGTTGTCTCAAGTACTGCTCGTACTTATTTACACGCTCCCAATACCCAAGCTTTATTAAAATTTTTGTTTATCTGTCTGTCTGCCTGTCTGTTTGACCGGGTTAATGTCTGGAACGGCTAAGCCGATTGAAACAGGACTATCACTGGTAGATAGAGGAGCTACTTTTATCCCGGAAAATCCTTACCCGCAGGATTTATGAAAAACTGAATTTCACCCTAACGTCGTTGCGTGCGTTCGCTAAGTAATTAAATACAATATTTGAATAGATCTGGCTGACAGACAGACAAATGAACGAAAAATAAACGAAAAAATATATATTTGGTTTCAGCATCGATTAAATACATACTAGGTACCCTCCAACTAAAATTTTTAAAATATCTTCAATGTTACCTACAGAATTTGATCTGTTACAGTTATAATATAAGTATAGATATCTCAATGTTTAGGCTGCCTATCCACCAAAGCGGAGCGAGGCAGCGGAGCGGAGAAACGGACCAATGCGGAGCGGAGTAATGCGTACTGTGTCATTCCCCGCTCCGTTTCTCCGCTCCGCTTACCGTTTTTATTTCAATTTTTAAAACTACCTTGACAGTCGCTGTCCATTGAAGAGGAGCGGAGATTTTACGCAATAATATTGGTTAATATCTCGGCTCCACTGCCTCGCTCCGCTTCAGACTGGCCTTTAGCTGTAGTTATGAATCTTGGGATTCTAGTTACACGGGATTTAATATACTTAAAAATCAAATTTCATATGTTTATGTCAAATAGATTATGAGTTATTAAAGAGACAAAAGTGGCCCGAAATGATAGATTCCTGTAAAGATATATCGCTATCGTTATCGTTTGAATTTCGCGATACGCATATCCGATACAAAAAAGACATACCTGAAGGGAAGCGATGACTGCGCCCATACATCCTAAAGTATACAAATCAATGGAGACACGCGAAGAAATTACAATATCGCATCGAGATCTGTGCGTATTTTGATATGTGCATTCAAATGGAGACATCGCTCCGGCCGGAATAGGGCAGCAGCTTATAGGCAGGACAGGAGCGTTGCCAAAGTTTCCGTGTACGCCACAACACATTAACTAAAACAAAAACATCAGATATGTACAAAACAAACAAATGCATTTCTTTTCAGTGTGAGATACGAATAAAACTGATCGTCTGTTGCTCTCGATGTGTATGATATCATGCCCGCGACCAACACGACGATCAGTTTTATCAGACGTCAAGCCGTTGGCGATGCAGGCATGTGAGATTACTTGGTCGTCAGTGGCTGACATAAGAGAGCCAGCCAGCGTATTTTTTGTATGTATTCTATGTATTTAAATCAATCAATGTTTGTTTAAAATAGACTCTCTCCTTTCAGATACTTCATCATTAATTTACGTCCTTTACAAGGTTACAGGACCAAAACAGGACAAGTAAAATAAATATCTGTAAACTTACCTCCCTTTGCATATTGTCCCAATCAGACATCCCATGCCCTGGATAATTCGAACTCAAATAAGGATTGTGTCTTTCCATGTGATTCCTTATTCTAAAGATAGTATCAGTAATATTACTGAATGCGACCACGGTAACTGCTATTTCAAATACTAATATTGGTACTAGCAACACTGTATACTGTAAAGAAACATAATCCAACATTTAAAAAACCGGCCAAGTGCCACGCGCTGTGTAAGGGTTCCGTAATTTTTTTCATTTATTTATTTGGACCACCAACAAAATCATAATTATAATTTTATCCTACATCTGTGAAATATTTCTCGTATCCATAAACGACCGTTTAACTGATAAGGGGGGACACTAGTGACTTGACTTTAACAAAATTATCACTTAAAACAACCTTAAACATACAAACGGATGAATAAAAAAATAGTGTTTCCACCATATTTTTAAAGACCTAATGATGATTTTAAACTTATTTCGTGGTTGTTCATTATGAATGATATTTAAACGGGTACATACCACGATAAAACGACGAGATTTTTATTGTCGATATTCCGTCGTGACCACGATCCATGCAACTGGGTCGAAATATCGACAATAAAAATCTCGTCGTATTATCGTGGTATGTACCCGTTTAAATATCATTCATAAAGACCTAATGATACCAGACACTATGATATAAGCGAGTAAAAAAAATAATCCCCACTTTGCATAGTAAAAAATAAGGCAAGATTTTATTTTACGACATGGAGAAACTATAATAAGGGTAACTTTGAATCGATGGATGTTATTTATTCACCCATCTTTCACAGGCTGATAAAAAATATTACTTACCAAAAGAACATGTTTATACTTTTGTGACTTCGCTCCATAAATACCAAGCGTAGCTATGATCAGAATAAAAATGGAGGTTGCTAACGCAAATCTGGGCACCAGGAAGATAAAGTCCACAATAAACGTTTCGTACGTTTGCCATCGTGACAGAACTATAATGCTCCGTACGAAAAGTGTTAGTCCAGTTATCTGAAATAGATATCAAAGTCAAGTCTTAATTAATAGGTTATAGGTATCTTTGTATATCTACCGAGGTATACAGGTAATATTATGTTAATAGATTATTCACCTATCGTATCTTCGATACGTCGGTACTTACCATGGACTTATTATATCTACTGTGCCACGGATATAAAAAAGCATCAACAAAGTTTTATACAGGATGTTCCGTAATTAATGGAAAAACGCAAATGGTAGATACACCACCTAATTATCTAAAACTAATTTGAATACTTTTGAAAAAATCCTTAGGGTGACCAAGTTATATATTTTTTTTCTATCATGAAACAGTTTTTCAATGCTGTAGTTAATATTTTAAATATCTTATTTTAATCCGTAATAAACGAAAAGCAGATCTTTTAATAGTTAAGCTAAAGCTATATAAAATGTACTTAGATACTTACAGCAAATAATAGTGTACTGATCCACAATATAAATCCAGTTTTCTTCAAGTCTGCCCACTTAAATCTTTTAATACGAAAAACAATTCGGTGGTAATCGTCTTTCAACCACGAAAATCTTGAAGTGCTTGTATTGTACTCTTCATTACTGTCTAACCTCATTTTACGGGCTCACCTATACGTTTGATTTAGATACGAACAAATATAATAATGCTCACTTATTTAATCAATAATATGTCACTGATATTTTTATTAAATAAGTAGACCCTTAGTAAGAAACTTGCACGCGCGTGTCGACGCGAATAAGTCATTCTACCGAAATGTTCCGTGAGTTAGGTGGGGAACAGTGGGAGACCGCTCGGGAGGCCTGGCTCATTCTTGTTGTGACGATCGATCCGTCCACACCTCTTGTTGAATAATCCTTCACGGATTATTTTGGAATAGGTGGGGAGTAGTGGGAGACCGCTCGGGAGGCCTGGCTCATTCTTGTTGTGACGATCGATCCGCCCACACCACAGATATAAGAGGTAACTAGATTTATAAAGTGTCAAATGACAAATCATTGTATTGAAACCAGCGTACCCAGGGGCGTGGTCTAAAAGGTTGTTTAATATTTAGTTAAAAATGAAATATGTCACCCTTGCTTTAGAGTTGAATATTATTTATTCCTTTTGTAACAGAACAAAACAAGACTGCTAGTACATGCGCGGACACGCTTGCGATGTTCCGCACACCCGGGTGTACGCGGGCCACGCCTCCTTGCTACTTCTATTGCTAAAAGCGTCAGCTTTTAGCGTTGTCTGTTCTGTGGTCCATACCTCTTGTTGGATAATCCTTAATTTATTTTGGACTAGGCGGGGAGAACGAATTTTGGTAATTTTTGGGGATTTTTGGTGGGCTGAGCTTAACGGGGTGTTTGTTTATTTACCTGGCTGCTGTCATGGGCGTTCAAGTGGATAAACTATACCTACTTCTATACTCAAAGCTAGCGAATGTTAAAGAATCACTAATAAGAGTAGGACTTTATGACTATTATGTTTAGGTTCATTTTAATTTGACGTAACAATATTTTGATACTCGAAAACGAGAATTCGATGGTTTACGTGCAAAATTTATACTAATGGTATTAAGATAACAGGTGGACTTATCTTAAGAATCATGATTAATCAATTTCGGCTTTAGATTACCAGCATGAATGAGAATAACAAACGGAAATGCGCACATATTTACATTTATTTACATTGTGAAATACTCAAAATAACCTTTTTCCAAGAAAAAAATATCGACATATTTCAATCAGCTTACATCAAAAAATACTTGTTAAATTATGCACCAAGACCTATTTACCTCATAAATCACTCTATTAATGAAAATCCGTTCTGTAGTCTATAAGTTTGTTGCGAACAGACAAACAGACGTGGCAGAGGACTTCGATTTATGATATGTTTAGATTAGAATAAATAGATCGACTAAAATCGAAATCGACGTAATTAAAGAATAGAGGTCTGGGCAGGAGGGTGAAATCACTTTACTAACAAAGGTTATAATATGAGCCGAAATTTTATCTTACACAAAAAAAAACATTTTTTTTATTCCTTACAAGTTAGCCCTTGACTACAATCTCACCTGATGGTAAGTGATGATGCAATTTAAGATGGACTTGTTAGGAGGAGGATGAAAATCCGGCATCGTACCGGAACGCTAAATCGCTTGGCGGTACGTCCTTGCCGGTAGGGTGGACTATCTACCAAATAATAACACGTTAAATTGTAAGCAGTATGTTGCAGTTCACAATCTACCGATAGTTCACAATCTCGCGAGATAGATTATAATCTAACGGTATTTGCATTTTTACGGTGACAAATAGATTATACATTTTTCCCGTACATATCATGAAATTTTATCTTTAACGTAACTTATTACGTAGATATTTACTTACAAAGAACAAAAGAAAATAGAAAGTACATAAATATAAAAATACCGATCTAATTTGATAAGCCGTATCAGTAAATAAGCTACCTTTTTGTAACTGAAAGATAATGTATATCATTATATTACATATCAATAGGCAAGACGGAAATGAGCAGATTATTTATTGTACTTATTTGTTGTTCTGGGATATATCCTTCAAATTATCCGTAAATACGACGTCATATTTTCGATTGGGTTGCCCTAAACGTGAGAAGGATGAATTCATATTAAAGGCAAGTAACACCATAATTGGTGGAGATGAACAACATGCAAGCTATCCTCATTTATTAATCTGCCACGCTTGAATAAATCCCTAAACTCCATCTTCGGCTCCCCTAAAACTTAAACATCATCATTCTCTCAACAGATGCAATAGGCAACGATGAATGATAGGTCTCCTGAAGCACAGTAAAAACCTGAAGGTAGGGGCGTGCGTAGATGTTGTGACCAGGGAAAGAAATGTTACTGGGTAGTAACAACGGGAAAATAATTCACCTACGCTTTATGAATTCCGGCTTTCTTGGTTTTTTTTTTATAAATATAGACAGATCTTTTATGTAACGATGATCATATATAATTCTATAGTGTGTGAGTTTCGAATTCGTCTCTATCTTTCTCTATACACATATAGTATCATGTTAGACTATAGATATAGGCGGATTTGAGACCAGGGCCGGTCCATCCATACGGCGAACGGAGCAGTCGCTCCAGGCGCCAAATTCTAAAGGGCGCCTAAATGGTAAAAAAAAAATAAAAGAATTTTTTTTTCGATTGTCTATATATTTAACAAAGAGACGGTTGAGAGGCGCGAATAGAGTGCCCAGGTCTGATTTTCAATTGGTCACTCCAGAAGTCCAAAGCATGGTCCAGATCTTCGCGTTCAGATACAGGCTTTGAGACTCATTCTGTTGATTTATAAAAACATCGTTACAAAATACTGGTAGTGATAATGTAGTGCTACGCTTCGGTCATCAAACATCAGTAAAACTATTCTGCAACATTGTTTTTAGTAACTGGATAGTGTGAAGCCGGATTTATATTTGTCTGACGTGTCGTGCCGTAACGCATCAGAACAGAATCGGTATCATACATTTGTATGCAACACATTAGAAGCCATCACAACACAGTGTAAACGTTGTCATACAAAATTTATGACACGTCAGACAAATATAAATCCGGCTTAAGTTTAAAATTCGTCTGTCTTTCTCTGTCTAACATAATATAATTAGAAAGTGAGACAGACAAATTCAAAGCTCGTATTGTCGAGTTTTAAAACAACTACACAGAATGGTGCTACATTTTTTACAAATGAAACCAAAAATGAATAATCTAAAAACTTTTATTTCTTTGTATTAATGTAAATTAATATACCATTAATTTACACAATGTTAATGAAAATCTTTAAAACAAATTAAGTACTCTAAGCCCTCTAAGTTTACGTAGCAGATTATGAAAAATACTAAATTCTTGAGTTACTTATAACTCAAAAACATTTTATAACTATTAGGTTATAATTATTATTTTTTTAATCTTGCTCTTAATTTAATTCATGTGAAAATTGCAAATAACAATTAGATAGGTACATAATATGTATATGAGAGAGTGTTACATTACAAACCATGCTTTTTTTGCAAATAAACTTGTAATTTCGTAATATCTAAGGATTAATATACACAAATATTTTTAAGAGTACAAACAATTTTTTAATTATTATTAGGTATTATATTACCAACGTTAGTTATATAGTACTACATAGTTTCCCCTGGAAGAAAATTGTATTGTGAATGATCTGTACCCTCTAATAGGCTTTTATAAGAGGCTTCCTCGCGGTTTTTCAATTTATAAGCAATCCAAATCGCAATACATATGATTATACCCTGAAACAAATACAACATTCATTATCAACCCATATTCGGCTCACTGCTGAGCTCGAGTCACCTCTCAGAATGAGAGGGGTTAGGCCAATAGTCATGGCCCAATGCGAATTGGCAGATTTCACACCCGCAGAGAATTAAAAAAATTCTCTGGTATGAAGGTTTCCTCACGATGTTTATTCTTCACCGTTTGAGATACGTTATATTTAATTTCTTAAAATGCACACAACTGAAAAGTTGGAGGTGCAAGCCCCGGACCAGACTCAAACCCACACCCTACGGAATCAGAGGCAGAGGTCATGTATACTGGGCTATCACGGCTCAAGACAACATTATGAACCTTTATCGTTATGAACCTGCATCATCGTCATTATCATCATCAGCATTATCATCATCACCATTATCATCATCACCATCATCCAACTACACACTATCGCTTTCTACCTAGTAGGGAATCCAGTAGTAGGTATACTGCTCTTTCCGGTTTAAGGAGATTCGAACTATGTATTCCGCCTGGTTGCACCCATTGCTTGGTTAGGCTTAATACTGATCGGTTGTGGTGTGCACAAGGTTTTTAACTAGGGTATGCATTATATAGAAATGAAGAGCTATCCATTTCTTTTGTTTAAAATCTCTCCCACTGCCAAGGGTCACTGGCAGAGATCTCTTATAGAGATAAGTGTTTCCTTGTCCACTGTTTTTCTTTTTACTTTTGTGTGTTACTAATATTGGTACAAAATAAATAAAAAAAAAAAAAAAAAGAACCGCCCATTGCCACTTCAGCTTCGCGACTCGCTGAGCTATGTCAGTGACTTTGGTTCTTCTACGGATCTCCTCAGTTTTAATTCGATCACGCAGAGAAACTCCAAGCATAGCTCGCTCCATTGCCGGCTGAGTGACTTTGAGCCTTTTAATGAAGGCCAGTATGATGATTTAGTTTCAATAAAACAAACCTGTAGCCCAGTGACAGTGGAGGCTGTGATTCCGAGTACAAAGATATAATCCGCCAACATCCAGCTCAGCTTCCAGCTGCACCCGCTCGTGTATGCATTCTCCAGCGTGCAGTTGAAGGTCTGACCCCTCCAGGTCATCGGGCAGCAGCTGAGCGGTATCTCGACTTTCCAGTCATTCACGTCGTTGTAGCCACAGCATTGTAACTAAATGTTAACAAAATATTTTTAACCCACAAATAGGATTTTGACTGTGTTGCGAAAAGTCATCTTTGTTCCCGCAATGAGAGAATTATGATAATTACCCAATAATCTGGTCGAGGACAGTAAAACCAGCGTATATTCGTTAAAATAGAAGAAAAAATGTAAATTCTCATTCAAGTCGTATTTTTTTGCTATAAGTACATGCATTATTTTCATAGAAGTTTCTTAAAAATATATAAACAGTATATAACTTTATCATTAGCGGTAATTTTAATGGGTAAGTAATTTTTTTAGTGTCATACAACATAAGGAAACAAATCATGAAAAAAATATTATATACCATTCATTATAATATTATCATTAACTGGATTCCTTCATTTATCGTTAATTGCGGTAAAATTGACTCGACCGTTAATTTAATGTAAAAAAAATTACTTTTAATGACTTAATATATCTTCATTCAAATTCGGGTAGGCAATGCATTTTCTGGTTCTACGGATATCATAAGTAATCCGAAAATTCATAGCTTGCCCAAAGCACAAAATACATATGGAGACAAGAATAAAATCTGCTAGCGCTTAAAAAGATTTTTAGTCTGTCTGTCCGTGTTTTTTTGTGATTCGGGCATCACGCTGAAACTACTGAATGAATTCAAATGAAACTTGGCACGGTTTATGACCATAATACGGAGAAGGTTATAGGATACTTTTTATTGCGAAAATAAGGGGGTGAAATAGGGGTTGAAAGTTTGTATGGAAGGTCTTTCATTTTTACAGTTATAGTTTTAAAAATTTGTTCATAAATCATAAAAAAAATATGAAATATAATTTAAATTGATTTTTTTTCAAATTCAACCCGAATTTTTCAAAAGTGGTGAAATAGGGCTTGAAAGTTTACATTGATTTCCACGCGGACGAAGTTGCGGGCGTCCGCTAGTCTTTAGTATAAAATAATCATTGTACTAACCTCACTTTGCAGAATGTCCCAGCCCGCAACGCCGTAATTATAATAATCATAATCGTTATAATAATAATTAAAACGATTTGGATTTTCCGATGTATTATAACGCAGCCTACTATCAAACATATTATGATTAATTATTTTTCCTCTGTAAATATCATCATTCAGTTCAAAAGCGAGAACGGCTATCAATATTTCGAATATTAATACCGCTACAAGTAATCCGAGATACTGTAAAAAAAATACATTAATCATTCACCTCAATAATTCAGGAACCACAAATTATCTCAATAACTCGTTTTCATCGAAAGAGCTTTGCAGATAAGTACCAGTGGTTATAGTACCTAACTATGGGCCTCATAAGAAAGCTCAGAGTCACACAGCGAGCGATGGAACGAGCTATGTTAGGAGTATCTCTGCGTGATCCGAATCAGAAATGAGGAGATCCGCAAAAGAACCAAATTCACCGACATAGCTCAAGCTCGAAGCTGAAGTGGCAATGGTAACATAGTTCGAAGAGCCGATGGGCGATGGGGTCCCAAAGTGCTGGAATGGCTACTCCGCACTAATAAGCGCAGTGTTGGTCGACCCCCCACCAGGTGGACTGACGACATCAAGCACGTCGCAGGGATTCGCTGGATGCAGGTGGCTCAGTATGTTCCCGGGGATAAAATATAGCCTATAGAATTTTTTAAATCGGTTTAGTGGTTTCGGGGCCTATTCAATGCAAACAAACAAATTTCTCTTTATATTATCAGTATATATGCAAACAAGAAACTGCTATCCCGACGGGAATATAAACAAGTTAAAGTAAAAAAAGTTGTAAAAAGTGTCTACTAAGCCTAATAAGGAGTTTGGACTGTAGGTGTGGTAGTTTTGGAAGGTAGGTGCCATAAGCAGGTTTCAAGACCGGTAGAAGGAATGGCCCTCAACCGGTCAAGTATATAGCGTTTTTTTTAAATTATACAACGAAATATTGCAATAATAATACGAAATTAATTTGATAACGTACCGCTGAAAAGGCATCACATTTTTCCGATTTCACAGCAAACCATCCGACCAAGGCTGTACATAGTAAAATAGAAGCTGTGACAATCACAAATACGGGGAGCGTTAGGAATGAAACCCCGAGATAATTTTCGTATTTAGCTGACACTACTATGATGGCTATTCCCACTGCTAACAGCGACATACCGCCCAGCTGCAAGAAAGAAATAAATTATATTAACCTAGATACACCTAGATAGAAGCTTATTTTCATTAGATAGAAGCTTATTTTTAAATGACGAAATTTATTTTTTAATATCCTACCATCTGAAGACATCAAGCGAGTTGCAGGGAGCTGCTGGATGCTGGCGACTTGTGACCGATGTGCTTGTCCTTGCAAGAGGCCTATATCCAGCAGTGGACGTCCATCGGCTGATAGTTATGATGATGATAATGATCCTAGCATTGCATGGATTCAGCTTTTTTGTAACGGCGGGGAAATCTCTCTCTGAGATACTCGACTTACTGGGAGAGAATGAATTAGTTCTGCTACTACCACGTATAGTAGCTTATGCTACTCTAAGCTGCTACTTTTCGGCGTGCAATTTCATTCATCCAACTAAATCATTCATCATTGACATTATGACGTGTGTAGGTACAATATATACCTACTCGTATTTTTGTCAATACAATCAATAATGAAAAAAACTTACCGACAACGTCATTGTGATCATCCATGTCCAAAACTTTACACATTTCGACTTCACCGATTGAACTGCGGTAGATCCTCTGTTTTCCTCTTCAGAACTATTAACAATCATTTTGTATATTTATCAGAAATGCTAACTTATAGAGAACTGCGTGTTATAACTGATAAATTGGCAAATGTTGGCTGTAGAATGCACAAAAACGAATTTGCTAGTACATCGATTGATAACGATTGGGTCGTTTGATATCACATGAATCATCTAATATACATATAGGTATTATAGATTTTTATCGGATCACTAAAACCGTATTGATTTTTTACCGTTATGTTAGTACAACACTCCACCTAACGCAAGTTTAGATATCGTGTCTAGACAAAGTATCGAAATGCTACGAAAATTGGGCTTTTGTTATATGTACAGTTTATGCGACATTAGCAACCGCCCGCGACTTCGTCCGCCCTTAGGCCTTCTCAATCCGGCCTTTCACAAAATCCGGTTTTGCGGACGTCTATTAACTTCCCCCCTCATTGCGGTAATACATCACTGACCAGGGAACCATGGATTTTTCTGGGACGAAATGTTTATAATATGGTAATCTATATCCATTCCAAATTTCAGCCAAAGCTTCAGTAGTAGCGGCGTTAAAGAGTAATAAACATCCAAACAAAATCCATACAAACTTTCGCGTTTATAATATTAGTAAGAAGTTACCCGGCGGCAATCGGCCTGTATGAATTCTTTGCCGAAACTATGGTGGTGACTATGTAAGCATAATTAATGACCTTCGCCGACACGCACATTTTTTTTCTGATTGTGTAAGTGCCGCAGGCTCCTTATGGGAACTCAGCGGCGTCAGGGGGGGGGTTTGGGCGAGCGCAGAAGCATCGCCTGATGGGGCCCGAAGGCAGAAGCAGAGTAGATTGGCGGATCGACTCTCTAAGGGCATCTCCTCTGAGACTCGGACCTCGGCTTAGAGGGCCGTTCGGGAAAGGGTGTTTTGGCCTGAGTGTATCAGTCCGGGCGCCCCCGAGATCGTGAGTTAAAAAGCCCACGTCTGGGTGACGTCAGATATCGGGGATCTCGTCTTCCTCGTCGCCGGCGAAGACAATGTGTAGCTTGTGTTTGTGTTAAAGCACACCACACAAACGTACTTATCGTAGGCGATGCGTCAAGTGCCCTGATTTCGGGGCACATAAATCGACTTACGAATCCAGCTACATAGTATCTATGTGTTATAAATCCATGTTTAGATAATAATTTTTTGTAATTTTGTTTGAATTTTTGCTGGAATTTTTGTTGTGATTTACCTACTTAATCAGTGTAACAGGACTTGTCTGTTCTAATAAATAAATGATTGTTTTAAATACTTTTGTTATACTTATACTAGAAGCGCGCTGCAGTTTTATCCTTGTTATATCACATCCACAATGACCATCACTCACCACCTTTTGTTTTTTTATTACACTACCCCCTGCGGTTTCATTCGAATAGTTGCCAATCTTGTGGAAATATAAAAGTAAAATATAAGCATATTTACTTATATAAACTCTCTGAAAATTTTGCTTTAAATCGGTGTAAGAATTTTTAAAATCGTTTTAGTGGTTTAGGGCTAGGCGCGAAAGCATAACAAACAAACCCGCGGAAGCCATGATACTTTCCGTGTTAAAAAGTATCCTATAATTATAATACTTAATAAACTCCTCTACTTTTCAGTGAAAATCCCATTAAAATCTGTTTACCGTTAGGGATTACCCCGGATAAACAGACTTATAGGCTACTCCCGAGAGGTTTTTCTAAAAATTTAATTAAACGCGGACGTCCCATAGTCCAAAATAAAAGGCAAATTATAAATTTATATATTTTTTATTTTTCTTTTTACTTAATTAAGGAGCACCATTTGAGGCATTACAGAAAAAAAATACAAGAAATCCTTTAGTTAAAAATAAATCATTCAATCAATAATAACAATTCACTATTTACAGTTCTTAATATTTTTGGTAGTATGTCTCTTTTGTTCAACATCGTAAATTTTATCAAACTGATTTTAAACCAGTCTAAAATCTATACTAATATTATAAAGCTGAAGAGTTTGTTTGTTTGATTGAACGCGCTAATCTCAGTAACTACTGGTATAATTTGAAAAATTCTTTCAGTGTTAGATAGCCCATTTATCGAGGAAGGCTATAGGCTATATATTATCTCCGTATTCCCACGGGAACTACGCGTGTAAAACCGCGATGTCAGCTAGTAGATAATATTATGAATGGTTCATTCATAAAATCTGGCCCCTGATATGTACTCGTATGAAAAATGTTTGAACTCCTTTAAATAACATAAATTGATTATTGTACACTACTACTTAATATTAAAATAAAACAAAACTAAATATTGTATGTTAGTCCTCTAATTATATAAACACAAAATGTTTGACTTAGTCAAAGGGTCAAGAAGTCATTTTCGTATGATTACAATACAAACTTCTTCCGTGATTTCGAAAAAACAAACAACATATTGTGTCATCACACTCACCAGATATAATATTTTTAATAAGTTTTACTTCTTAATGATTATTAAAGAAAATACAGAAAATATTGTTTTAACAGACACATGGTCCTTCGGGCCGGATCAAAGTTGCAATGAGACGGTTGTCATTAAGGTTTAAGGATCATGCCTTAGGATTACGGTAAATCGTTCCCGGGTATAGTATGGTATTGCGAATAGTCTGTCCCCGTTAACAGGCCCTTGCGCTCGTAGGGCGAGGATTGTCGCTGGTTTTTCATTTTATAAGCTATGCAAGCTGCCATAGATATTATTATACCCTGAAACAAAGACAAATCTTTAATCTCTCTAGCGTATGCATGATATGGCGTATAACTTACGAGGTTAATAAAATAAACAATTAATAAATTGGCTTAGATCTGTTTTAATGGAGGGTTCGATTCGTGAAATGTGTTAGGACAATAGTCCACCACGCTGGCCCAATGCGGATTGGCAGATTTCACACACTATATTGAAAGAACTCTTCGTATCGTTCGTATAAACTGCAGTCGACTGCAGTCGTCAGTAGAGTTGCCGCTCGTGTAAATGAACTCTAAGAGGAGCGGAGATTTTGTGCAATCCTATTGGTTAATATTTCTCCGTTTCTCGGCTCCGCTGCCTCACTCCGCTTCGGTGGATTAGCAGCTTTAAACAGGCTGATAATGATGAAAGTCTTACTAGTTGAACAAACCTGTAGACACGTGACTGTGGCAGCAGTAATTCCAAGGACAATGACATAATCTGCCAGCATCCAGTTAAGTTTCAAGCGGCATCCGGGGTAGTATGAATTGCTCTTCGTACACTGGAATGGAGATGACCCTCTCCAGGACATCGGGCAGCAGCTGAGCGGTATGTTAAGTCCCCAGTCATTCACACCGTCGTAGCCGCAACATTGTAACTAATCAAATAAATTCAAATCAAAATACTGCAGTGCCAAAAACTTTCTCCGAATCATATCACCGCGGCTAGTTGCCTTCTATTTTAGTATAGGATATATACCAAATGTAAGCTCGTTTTCCACAGAAAATGACAGAAAATTTTGTTCGTGAATTTGGGTGCGATATTATAGGTAGTCTGGCAAGTTCGTTGATAACACTCCCATGATATGCGGGCGACGGGCAGAAAGACTGCGCGGGTGTGAAATCGTGCGTGCGGGGAAGTGACGTGCATCAGTCGTGGGTTTTTCATTCATCGCTACACGCCACCCGCCCCACGCGCTACATCAGGAGTATTACGAACGAAGTTGCCAAGCCATAGTCCTTCTGTTATTAGTCTGAGATCACGAGGTTCACGATGACATTTTTTACCTATTTCCTCAATTTTGATCAGTTAAAATTAAATGAATAGTGAATACGAAATCACTTGACTTGAAAATTACTAACACTAATTTGTTTGGTGAATTTCGTATAAGTCCACTAACAAATGTCAATGTTAGTGAATAGGCCTGCTGGGTTAACTGAAGAAACCTAAGCACATAATACAATTATGTTACTTATAATAATGAGTATTGATAGCAAAAAAACAAAATAGGAATAGCATCTTATTTGGTAGAACGTTGTGAAATACTAACCTCTCTTTGCAAAATATCCCAATCCACGCCATAATAATATCCCATCCTACTCTCATACAATTTATGATTAATTACATTGTCCTCGTAAATATCGTAATTAATTTTGAAACCGAAAATAGCTATTGCTATTTGGAAAATTAATATCACAACAAGTGAGGCGAGATACTGTAAATAAAAAAAATATTAACAAAATTACTTAATTTTGATTCTTGTTATCACCATATGTACCAGCGGACGCCCGCGACTTCGCCCGCCCTTAGACCTTAATCCAGCCCTTACAGTAGTATCGCTGTAAAAATTGAGTAACTTCTCCCGTTTTCTCAAACATTTCAGACAACAATTTTACTACAGACAACAGACAGAAAAAAATTTTACTGATTGCATTTTTGGCATCAGTATTGATCATAAATCGCCCCCTGATAGTTTGTTTGGTAATATATTTCATGTACAAAATTGACCTCTCTAGAGATTTATTAGAAGTAGGTATAGATTATTAGCGGACATCCGCGACTTCGTTCGCGTGGAAATCAATGTAAACTTTCAACCCTTATTTCACTACTTTAGGGGTTAAATTTTAAAAATTCTTGAATCACTTTATATTTCGTATTTGTGATTTATGAACAAATTTTTAAACTGTACCTAACACTAACAATGAAAGACTTCCTAAAAAACTTTCAATCCCTATTTCACCCCCTTCTATTTTTATTTAAGAGTCAAAAAGTACGTTTTGCTGTATTAAAGTATGTTTTGTTCCAAGGTCAAATTTATCATTATACCGACCCATAGATTTACGATATGATTATACCAAAATTATCCATGTTCAGCCGTTTAGCCGTGAAAAGGTAACAGACAGACAGACATACTTACTTTTGCATTTATAATATTAGTATAGATATTCGAAGGTTATTCACTAATTATGTTTTTTTTCGTTTTTATGCTATGACAAGTTAGACCTGGATTGCGATCTCACCTGATACGAAATCGTGAAAATTAGTATGATAATCTTCGTTAAAAATAAATAACTACTCGTATGTACTTCGAAATACAAGTTTATAACGTACCGCTGAAAATAAACTATATTTTTTCGATTTAACAGCAATCCATCCCATCGCAGCTACACATAGTACCATAGAAGCGGTGACTACCGCAAATATGGGGAGCACGAAGAACGAAATCCCAAGAAATTCTTCGTATTGAGCAGATGTTACTATGGCGAGTATACCTACTATCAACAGCGATAGTCCGGATACCTGCAAGAAAGAAAATTAAAGTTATTCTATCTCAGGAAGACTTTTTTTTTAAATTCTTTACAAGTTAGCCGTTGACTATAATCTCACCTGATGGTAAGTGATGATGCAGTCTAAGATGGAAGCGGGCTAACTTGTTAGGAGGAGGATGAAAATCCACACCCCTTTCGGTTTCTACACGGCATCGTACCGGAACGCTAAATCGCTTGGCGGTACGTCTTTGCCGGTAGGGTGGTAACTAGCCACGGCCGAAGCCTCCCACCAGCCAGACCTGGACAAATTAAGAAAATCTCACTCTGCCCAGCCGGGGATCGAACCCAGGACCTCCGTCTTGTAAATCCACCGCGCATACCACGGATTTGTATCGTTATAAGTAGCACAAACGGTTTTGCGTTTGTAAAATACAGCAGCGTAAGCACATCTGAAACGTACGAAGAGGAATTTCTGTTAAATCTGGGTAACATTGTCGCTTGGATCACTCAGCTTTTTGCGAATAATAGCAAAATAAATTTTGTTGCAGAACAGATGACCGCTGGGGCAGACGTGTTGGAGTTCGCGTACCAGCGCAGTGTAGGACGCCCTCCAGCTAGATGGTCCGACGACATTAGGAAGTGGCTGGATGAGGAAGCCGGAGGATCGTGTGTGGCACGCTCTCGGAAAAGCTCGTGGTCTAGAAGTGGACGGATACAGACTGATGATGAAATCATGTTACTATTTATAATAAACTTTCGCAAAAATACGACAGCTTCACTTCAATATACCTACCTATAACTTTTACCTATATACCACAATCAGAAATTAAACAAATGAAAACAATGATCCAAAAATCCAAAAAAGTTGAAAGCTGTGTTGTGAGTAATCATTTGGCCTTTATGAAAAACTTAATTTGACATTATCATGATCATCATTTGAATTATTCAATTGTAGATAGGTAAAATGTTTTCTCCTTCAAGTGCGTGCGAATTTCACAAAATAACTCGTTTACAAAAATCTTACCTAATAAACAACGCAGCCCGATAATTTATAATTATAGTATCATAATAAAATAAAATAAATAGTAAGTATAAAAGTACAACTTAAAAAAAACAATGGGACTTAGATACTCACAAGCAAAGCCAGTGTAATCAATGAAATTAAGAACTTTATAGAACTGAGTAATGTCCATATCCGTATAAAGATCGTTTTTAACCACTGTAACGCTGAAATCATTTTATTGTATGCCTCTTCGGAATTATTTATCTTCATTTTGTATATTCACCACAAATTGCTTTAATTCCAAAACTGCGAAACAAAACTGATAAATAACGGCAAAAGTTGGCTTTAGAATGCACAAATACAATATTCTGATAATGTGTGCGCTCTAAAAACGCCATTTTGTTATCAGTAACGATATGGTAACGATTGGCGTTATTTTATTATCAAATGAATCATCTAACAATATAGAGACGTAGCTATAGGTTAATATTGAAACATAATAAATACTATTATATATGCATATTAGCACCATTCTCTTCATAATTACCGCAACTTAATGTTTTGTTTAAGGGATGATGAAAAAAGGCAATATAAAAAATAAATCTAAATTCATTTATTTTACAATTAGGCTTACTTTACAAGCACTTTTGAAAATTCAGGATGTAATAATTTAATTTCATCGAATGGTGGTAATAATAGTCGAAAACTTAAAATTAAAGTTACGAGGGTTCCAAACTAACAAGCAAAAAAATATGGAAAATATTCTTTTTTTTTTTAAAAAAAAAACAAAAAAAAATCTTGCCTTATTAAAAGTAATAAAAACCTTTTTATAAAACAAGCTTAAAGTGTGTTAAAATACCCATCTTATATGCAGCAATGTTGAATTTAGACTGAGGTCACTATATATTTCGATATATTGTTAGCAAACCCTTTTCATTTGATACCCATATTGTAGCAGTGCATAACTACTCGTAGTCTTCCATCTTAGATATGCCATCATGTTGGGTTTAGAATGACGTCACAAATTTAACCATGCATTGTCATCCAAATTGAACAAGTATACAAAATTTCAGCTGAATTTGTCAGTATCTGCTTCAAAATTGAGTTGCTAGAATTCCCTCGAACAAACATACATACTCGTTGGACTATTGTCCTAACGCTGGTTAGAGAGAGAGAGAGGTATTGGTTGGAGGGAATATTGGTCATATTTAAAAGATATGGCAAATATTATTTAAAAAAACTCGAGAGGTGTCTTAATTTGGATTCATTGACTTCAAATACCTCTATTGTACTATTATCTATGTGTTCCTATTATCTATACTATATCTATATTATCTATGCAAGGGGATATACATAATTATATAGGTACTATGCCAAAATAATTATTTGAAATAAAACAATTCATTCAAGATATATTTTTATTTCAGTCCACAAATTACACTGAATGCCTACTATAAGTTTAGCTCCTAAGAAAATGAATTACTTATTCTGAATACATTATAGATATCTACTATTAATTATATTAATTACTACATCTTAATAACCTACATATGGAAACGATTAAAACAAACATAAGCCTCTGAATCTCAAACCTCAAAAATATGAATTACCTCAAATATTTCACTGAGTAGATATACTGAGACTTTGGACTTGCCTATGTGCAACAATTTGAAATTGGTATTTATAAAAAAAAATGATATGAATACCAAAAAAAAATCCCGACATACAACCGAGGAAACCTCCTGTCACTATGCAACGTCTCAAGGATCCTTCTGTATCCGATTTTTGATCCAACAGAAAAAAGGAAAGCTTCTGAGGATGTTAGTTGAAGCTTTTCGCTTATAAACGGTCGACCGGAACGACTTACTATTGGTACAATGACGATTGATTTGAAAATCTACATGGCAGTAATCTCTTGAGAAGGATCCAAGTATTTTCTTTCCAGCTTTCACAAGATTAATATCATGTGGAAAAAACAGATAAGCAATTATTGTACGGCGCATTAACCGATCGACTAGCAGTTAGAACTATGCTATATTTTCCTAGACGACATCTGTCAGTGCTAATTGTTCGATCTTAGTAGAGCAATGCATTAAGAAACAAAGATAAATGTTTTTACACAGCCATGTCGAGGTTTTGCACACAAGTTATAATGTTTCGTCAGATGAAAATTATTGTGCAGTTTTTTCAGGTATAGTACTGTACTGCGAATAGTCAGTTGTCGATAATGGGTTTTATACGAGTTATCTCGCTGTTTTTTCATTTTATAAGCTATGAAAGCCGCTACAGCTAAGATTATACCCTGAAACAAAAATGAACTTCGATAAGTTCTAGAATATGCTCGTTGAGCAATTATTTATAACTTAGACGTTGTTTTAGGTTTTATTTTTGATGGTAAGGTACGGCCGTGAGAGCGTAAAAAATAAAACAATTTATTACATCCATACTAGCGGACGGAGGAATTCAGTTTTTTACAAATTCCGCAGGAACCATGAATTTTCCGGGATGAAAAGTAGCCTATGTGTTATACCAGAGTAAAATCTATTTCTATTTCAAATTTCAGGCAAATCGCTTCAGTAGCGGCGTTAAAGAGTAACAAACATCCAAACAAATATCCATATAAACTTTCGCGTTTATAATATTAGTAGGATTTCTATGCGTAAATTTTAATTTAAAAAATAACAAACTCCATTAAACTAAACAAGTACTTGTAATCGAAATTGTTTTTCAGTGTTTCAAATCAGTTTTAATATTTTGAAAATAGTTATTTTAGGAGAAATGACGTTTGCTTACTGCTTATTTGGTCAATCAAAATGAGCTTTTCCGAGCAAGTGAGTTAAAGTCCAAATCCAAATATTATATAAAAGCGAAAGGTCACAAAAACCGCTTTACAAAAATAAAATTCGACAGGGAGGTAGTTCATAGTTAGTAGATGTGTGCTAGTAAAAAAATATTCAAACTAACCTGAACGCCAGTGACGGTGAAAGCTATAATTACTAGTGCACGCGCATATTTTGCGAGCATCCAGTTAACTTCCATGCGACATCCATAATAGTGTACTAGGGACGACGTACACTGGAATGGAGACTGCCCTCGCCAGGGCATTCGACAGCAACTGAGTGGTATATCAAGTCCATAGTCTTTGTGGCTATCGTAGCCACAACATTGTAACTAAAAATTAAGAAATGGCTAGTTTACTTACTACATTACATTAGGTACTAGTTTACATTTATAACCGACTTCAATGTATGTATATATATATGTATATATATACATAATATTTTTCAATTTAGGGATCCGTTTGTAAAAAATAAGATACGCAGCACGATCCAAACTGCCAAACTGCAAAGCGGCGGCGCATTGCTAAAACCAACTCATGACTAAGGGCCCCGTATGGGTTCGAAACTAGTCGGGTATACTCCGACCTTATATCACGTGAGTTTTAACCGTGTTTCAAAATCGATTAATATGAATAACACTCACGATAGTTTAATTTCTACAAAAGATACCGGAAATGTTTTTAAATTAATAACTATAGGCTGTTTTTTAATTCCGTAGAATTCTGACATTTCTATATCCGGTTCCATTTGTCAGTCACTTTTGAAACTTCAGTTGCCACAAACCTTTTTTCTGCTGTTTGTTTCATCAAACCAAACTAAAAATCATTCTTAATATAAAAATTGATTTTACCTAAATTTATTACAGAATTATTTAGTACTTTAAATAAGCAAAATCTAAATAATCCACACTTTGAAGTATAATAACAATAAATTTATTTTGCTGTTTTAGGAAAATATAAACATTAAAAGTGATTATAGAAAGTTTTATTTATTAATTAGCATCATCATCAACATCATTATCATCATAGTCATCCTCAATAATAGAAGTATCGTTAACATTGTCAATTAAGTGGTCAATTTGGTGTTGGTGGTCTACCCTGGTATGGCTAGTTGATATTTTTTCCCACGTCATTTCTATCGAATTTAATATTTTGTAAATTGTGTTAGTTAAAATTAAGATAATGTTATATTTATTTATAATTTATTTGAATCTTAGGCCTGTGTAAATTTCATTCTTAGAATCGAAAGTAAAAGTTTCGTTTTAGTTCAACTTGTCATCTTTTTTTATGGGAACTGTTTTACATATAGAAACACCGGAAACGGAAATTGAATTGTCAGAATTCTACGGAATGACTAAATGGACTATAACATGTAAATATTTTCAGGATCAACCTCATTTCAAAACTTACATTGCACGCCTAAGCGTCAAAAAATTTTGAACGCCCAGGCGATAAAAACGACGTTAGCTTGCTGATATGGCCAAAATAACTTTCCCGAGCAAGTGAGATGAAATGGTTTTCTTTTTAATTTAGTATTTATAATAAGTTTTCAGGTAAAAAATTAAACTCGTGGTTCAAATGATACTGTGAAGAGAAATAAAGTAAGTAATATAGGTAAATAGTAAAAAAATATCTGCTAACCTCGTTTTGCATAATATCCCAATCAACACCATAATTATAACCATTTAGATATGCCATCTTACTATCATACATTTTATGATTAATTACTTTGTCCCTGTAAAGGTCGAAATCTATTTGGATACCAAGGACAATTATTGCTATTTCGAAAATCCATATCGCTAGTAGTAAGGCCAGGTACTGTAAATAAATGAAAAATATATTAATAAAACTGATTTAGAATCCTTTAAACCGTTTTTACATAAAATAAAGTTGGAAGGAAAAATATACATAAAACAATATTTTAGATACATCATTCAAAGTTAGTAAAAGGTAAGTCTGATGATAGCAAACTCCGGGAATAGTGCCTATTACTGCTACTGCATTCTATCGAATGATACATCAATGAAAATTTTAATACGTCACTAAAGCAAGATCAAAGAATTCGTTACGTTGAGTGAGACAATAGAGTGAAATATCGCCATTTTACAAACATCATACACGAGATGAATAAGCAAATGGCCTATGTAATCTTAACTAGAACCGATGAAGCCATCGACAGTTAAGAACGACACAGAGTATAATACACTTCCCACAAGGAACCATAGATCAAATAAGTTGAGAAGGAAATAAGTATGTTAATCTACAGCCTTTCTTGATGAGTACTGTTTACCAACAAAGAAGTTAGAAAATTTAGAAATGAAGGTAGAAATCGCATGTCATTTCATAACTTATTTATTTTAAATTATGTATGGTTTATCTTTATCATGTTATATAAAATATATTAACCATACCTATGTTCTAAGCTTAATAATCAAATTTATTTTCATTAATTTAATGAACAAGTTAATTATTATTAGGTGTGAAATGACTAGTGATTTATACCCTCATATTTAATTTGTTTGTTGGTAAACAGTACTCATCAAGAAAGGCTGTAGTTTGATATTAAAAAAAATAAGCTAAATAAAAATAGATAACGTACCGCTGAAAAAAAATTATATCTCTCTGATTTGACAGAATACCATCCGAGTGCAGCTGTAGATAGTACGACAGCAGCGATAACTACCACGAATATAGGGAGCACGAAGTAGGAAATCCCAAGGAACAGTTTGTATTTAGCAGACACCGCTATGATGAGTATGCCGATTGTCATCAGCAATAGACCGGTTAGCTGCAAGAGAGCGAAATATAGAGGTTAAGGGATTCTTAAAGGTAAATCGCGAAAATAGTATAATCTTTAAAAAAAATACTCAATAATAAATAAATGGTTATTCAAAAGTTCACTTTCTGAAGAAAAGAGTTACGTACAGTAATGCATTCTTAAATAAAGTTACGATTTGGATAGACCTAGTGTTGGCAAATATTGGATTGTATTTTTTTTGTTATGAATGCCTATTGTATGTATTTAAAACAGGTATTTAATTTTCTCTGCTCTCATCTGTAATATCGACTTGGCTAATATTTTTGGCCATGTTTCTGTTCCTTTTGTTTTCAAATAAATAAAATTTTATTTTTGCAAGCATGAATTGTTCAGAGTTTCATAAAACGGAACGGATCAAGAACCTAATCATAAAGATTGATGTGTAAAATAAATAGTTATCTACTGTTAACTTTAACAGAATTACTGCGGTCAACTCTGGCATAGATCCATAGATCATAGATCCATATCCATAGCTTCCAGGGTTCCAGGATAGTATTTATTGTAAAATAGTTGTTTAAATCAAAATTAACCATGTCGTCATTAAGGCAGGAGCTTAACCCGGACGAAAAACGGAAAGAAGATTATAAGAAAGGTTTTAAATAAAAATATCAGCAGACATAACAGATGATACTCCGATTGAAGTCTCAGGATTCTCTCCTATTCCCATAGAGGCCAACGGTCGAAATCATTCCTTGTGACTTAGTGCAATCAAAGTTGCCAAAGAATTTAGATAATTGAGATTGATGTATACTGTACGTGTACTGTTCGTACATTTAGGTCATTTATTATCTAAATGTTTCAATTAATATGAAAAAGAAATACTTACCAACAATGCTATTGTGTTCAACGAAATCAGAAACTTCATTGAACTGAGAAATGTCCATATGTGTACACATTTTGTCTTAAGCCACTGAAATACTGTAGTTACAGAATCGTATACCTCTTCGGGTGTATCTACCTTCATTTTGCCTTTACCACAATTTGCTTACGTTCCAAAGTTATGGTCAAAGCCCAAAAATAAAGATAAATGACAATAATCGACGCTACTTGAATCAGCGTCCAAACAAAAATGTTCGATCTGCTTTGCGATATATTTTTTTGCGATAAAGATTGGCATGTTTGCATTACTTATCAAATGTATCATCAGTCATATACTTTGTTTGTATCGAACCACATATATTTAATGTATCTACCTTGGCATCAAACTCTGCGTATTGCAAATAAAGCTTTGTATGTACAGAAATATATAACTTATGTTTGGTTTAAGGGTTAGGTTTGAAGTCATTTATGAGTATGCAAATAGAAAACGTTTGGTTAGATCTAGGTTGTAGGTGTTAGTAGTAACAGCAGACCTCTTTGTAAAGTTATCGAAGGAAGTATATATTACCGCCTGTACTACTTTTTTCCTGACTACTAATTTCGGTCACAAAGCCGTATACCTTGAGAAGACAGTGTAAAAGAATGTTACTGTGATATTTAATAGAAATTATGACCAAACAAATAAATAAAATTTTGTTTTTGCGGTATGACAAGGGTAAACGCAGAAAATTAGTGTTTCAGTGTAGTTAAGACTGCCACATTCTACACATCCTATCCAGTGATTTAACATTTACTCTTGTGATAACAGAACATGTCACTTGCCATGGAATATGCACATACAGGTTTAACACTAAATGCTTCATATTTATTAGCACTGCGGGCCGACGGGCGATAGATATACGATGAAAACGAATAAGTAAAGTATATACCAGTAATTACTAACGGAAGGCCTGTTTTTAGGGACACCGCTGCCTGTGCCTGTTGCCCAGTGGCACGTCGGTTCTCGGCTCTGGGTTCGGTTTTAACCGGTAAGAGGAGTAGGAATTCGTTCTTAGTGCATCTCCGTGGTGAGAAGGTATCCTTTAAGTTTATCTGCGCGTTGTAGAACGAACTATAACAACCCTTTCCAGAACATGCGCGTATACTCGTAGCAAAGTGTTGATGTTTTATAAGCAATGTGTCTCTATTTAACATTAAATCATATCCAACTATTGGACTATCTACAACTGTTTATGTAGATCCTTTTGCTATGCTTAGTGATGGTAAAATTGTAAATTAATAAAAAAAAACATAAATCATTTATAATTTATTTTTATTTCAATGTCTATCAATGGCTTATACGTCTGTAAATCATATTGAAATGCTTTTACCGACAACTTGAACAATGGACACAAAACCATAACATTGTAAGTCTACCTCATCAATAACTCTGTCATCCTTTGAATAAAAAAATCTCAGCCTGTATTGTTGCACTTCATCATTCTTCATAATGAACAGGCGATAAACGTCCACTGCTGGACATCGGCTGCATGCATATCTTGCATGAACTTTCAAACACGCGAAATAGTACAATCTTTAAAAAAAATACTCAATAATAAATAAATGGGTATTCAAAAGTTCACTTTCTGAAGAAAAGAGTTACGTACAGTAATGCATTCTTAAATAAAGTTACGATTTGTTTTGTATAGACCTAGTGTTGGCAAATATTGGATCGTATTTTTTTTGTTATGAATGGCTATTGTATGCATTAACATTTTAACAGGCGATAGACGTCCACTGCTGGACATAGGCTGCATACATATCTTGCATGAACTTTCAAACACAATGGCAGACAATGGTCGTGAGCCGTCAGCATCGAGCATCGTCCACCTAATGAAGGGGTCGACAAACACTACACTTTTCGGTGCGTGATTCCAGCATCTTGGGATCCCAACGTCCATCGTCTCTTATTGCACTTATCAATATAGTATATCTATAACTATTTATTTACTAATGATTACTAAAGAATATACAGATATTTTTGTTAAATACACGCCCTTCGAGCCGGATTGAGGATTCGCACACAAATTCTTACACGCCAGAACTATTGTGTACTTTGTTCAGGTATAGAATCGTACTGCGACTGATCAGCCCTCGTTGGTAGTTCTTTATAAGAGGTTTCACGCTGTTTTTTCATTTTATAAGCTATGCTACCTGCTAGAAGTATGATAATACCCTGAAACAAAGATACATATTGATGATTTCTGCTGCGTAAATGCAATGGCTTATATCGACAGTTCTTATATACAGAAACTACACTGAAATCGTTGTTATCAACCCATCATTGTGATAGCCCAGTGGATATGACCTCTGCCTCCGATTCCGGAGGGTGTGGGTTCGAATCCGGCCCGGGGCATGCACCTCCAACTTTTCAGTTGTGTGCATTTTAAGAAATTAAATATCACGTGTCTTAAACGGTGAGGGAAAACATCGTGAGGAAACCTGCATACCAGAGAATTTTCTTAATTCTCTGCGTGTGTGTCTGCCAATTCGCATTGGGCCAGCGTGGTGGACTAAGGCCTAACCCCTCTCATTCTGAGAGGAGACTTGAGCTCAGCAGTGAGCCGAATATGGGTTGATAACGTATTCGGCTTATTGCTGAGCTCGAGTCTCCTCCCGGAATGAGAGAGTTGAGCCTAGAGTCCACCACGCTGGCCCAATGCGGATTGGCAGACTTCACACACGCAGAGAATTAAGAAAAATCTCTGGTATGCAGGTTTCCTTACGATTTCCTTCACCATTTGAAGAGACACGTGATATTTAATTTCTTAAAATGAAATGTTGGAGGTGCATGCCCCGGACTGTATTCGAACCCACATCCTCCGAAATTGGAGGCAGAGGTCATATCCGTTGGGATATGTTCTATAGGTAGTCTTTATTTGGTTTTAGTTAGTTAAGCAAATATACAGACAGACAAGAGCGGTGAAGGACTTTGTTTATTTTTTTTTTATTCTTTACAAGATAGCCCTTGACTACAATCTCACCTGATGGTAAGTGATGATGCAATTTAAGACGGAAGCGGACTAAATTGTTAGGAGGAGGATGAAAATCCACACCCCCTTTCGGTTTCTACACGACATCGTACCGGAACGCTAAATCGGAACGGAACTAGCCACAGCCGAAGCCTCCCACCAGCCAGACCTGCACCAATTAAGAAAATCTCAATCGACCCCGCCGCGGATCGAACCCAGGACCTTTTTGTAAATCCACCGCGCACACCACTGCGCCACGGAGGCCGTCAAAACAAACCTGTGCACAGGTGACAGTGGACGCTGTTATTCCGAGAGCAACCGCGTAAGATGCCAGCATCCAATTAAGGGAAGCACGGCATCCAGTGTAGGTAGCTTGAGACGACGTGCATTGGAATGGAGACTGCCCTCTCCAGGGCAATGGGCAGCAGCTGAGCGGTATGTTATCAGGTTCATAGTCATACTTGTTATTGTAGCCACAGCAATTAAACTAAAAAAGTTAGTCATTTAATTAAGTATTAAATATCAGATAAGAATTCGTAAGAGCGACCCCTTTCTCGCTAAGAAAATACTGTAATATAGGTTAGTGTACGGATATATATTCACTTTAATTTTTTTTTTTTTTTATTTACAAGTTAGCCCTTGACAATCTCACCTGATGGTAAGTGATGATGCAGTCTAAGATGGAAGCGGGCTAACTTGTTAGGAGGAGGATGAAAATACACACCCTCTTTCGATTTCTACGAGACATCGTACCGGAACGCTAAATCGCTTGGCGGTACGTCTTTGCCGTTAGGGTGGTAACTAGCCACGGCCGAAGCGTCCCACCAGCCAGATCTGGACAAATTAAGAAAATCTCAATCTGCCCAGCCGGGGATCGAACCCAGGACCTCCGTCTTGTAAATCCACCGCGCATACCACTGCGCCATGGAGGCCATCAAAATTTATCATTTAGCATTAAGTATCAGAAGGATATAAAGGAAGACAGGTGAAACGTTGGGAGGATGATTTTAAAAAGGTCGCCGGTCCTGAATGGATGAGAATGGCGAAGGACAGAGAAAAGTGGAGATCGTTAGGGGAGGCCTATGTCGAAGGACAAGCTGCTAATTAATAAGAATTATGTATATACTTTAAAATGTAAATCTTAAATACCAGCAGTAATAAAGGCTTATTTTATTTTTATTTTTTATTTATCAGAAGGATAAACATATTAAAAGACACGTTTAGCACGTTCAAACAAACAAACTCTTCAGCTTTATAATATTAGCAGAGATACTGTTTAACTTCATTACAACTGCAGAAAAAAACAGCGAATAAATGCACAAAATTATGAAATACTAACCTCCTTTTGCAGGACATTCCAGTCTACATCACAATTCTTCAGTTTCAAATGCCTATTATAATATTCAACTTTAAAGTTGAAAATTTGATAATCCGTCAGATTCTGATCTTGAGTTGCCTGTAGTTCACACACTTAAATGCATTATACTGTCAAATTAACTACTACATTCGAAACCAAACTGACTTCCTAAGGTAGATAAATAGTTATTTTACATATAGAAGGTCGATTTGGCTTTGAATTTCAGCGAATTACAGATACAGTTATAACAGATATCATCGTGTCATATTGAGATTGTATCTAAGACATACCTACTTATTTATATAGATAGATAATAATGTATTGAATGAATTCAACTAATAAATACAGCACTCCTTTTAAATAGCCAATTTTGTAACATATGTAATCCTTTCATTTAATACCCCACTCGGATGTGTTCGCTTTTTATCAACCTATATTTGGCTCACTGCTGAGCACAAGTCTCCTCTCAGAATGAGACAGGTTAGACCAATAGTCCACCACGCTGGACCAATGCTGATTGGCAGACTTCACACACGCAGATTATTAAGAAAATTCTCAGGTATGCAGGTTTCTTTACAATGATTTCCTTCACCGTTAAAGAAAGATGAAAGTTATTTTGTCAAAATGCACACAACTGAAAAGTTGGAGGTGCATGCCCCAGACCGGATTCGAACCTACGTCCTCTGAATCGAAGACAGAGGTCATATCCACTGAGCTATCACGGCTCTTCTACACAACATATTACTTAGCTTGGTGGTACGTCTTTGTTTATTCTTTGGTTATTAATTAAGCTGGGGATCGAACCCAGGACCCATGTCTCGTAAATCCACTGAGGCCGTCAAAATAGAATAGTTGCAGAATAGAATAGCGAAAAATCTCCGCACAAAATTATAAAATACTACCATTTGCAGATCGTCCCAACCCTGATTAAATTTCTTCTGACAATCATACATATTATGGTTTATTATTTTGTCTTGGAAAATATCATCCTCCAGTTGGAAACCGAGAATAGATATTGCTATTTCGAATATTAATAACGCTACGAGTATGGCGAGATACTGTAAATAAATAAAAAATGTATTAGTAAACTTTATAATGGATTGTCCAGCTGGTTTATTCGCCATCTCGGCGTCGGATGTGGTTCGGATGGTGTTCGGATAATGCGGAACAAACCAAAAACTAAATCATCATCATCATCATCATCATTATCATGATGGATGGACGTCCACTGCTGGACATAGGTCTCTTGCATGGACTCCCAAACAAAACGGTCTTGAGTCGCCAGCATCCAGCGGCTTCCTGCAACCCGTTTGATTTCTTCGGTCCACCTAATGGTGGGTCGACCAACACTGTGCTTTCCGGTGCGGGGTCGCCATTCCAGCACCTTGGGACCCCAACGTCCATCGGCTTTTCAAACTATGTGGCCTGCCCATTGCCACTTCAGCTTCGCGACTCGCTGAGCTATGTCAGTGACTTCGGTTCGTCTGCGGATCTCCTCATTCTTGATTCGATCACGCATAGAAATTCCAAGCATAGCTCGCTCCATCGCTCGCTGAGTGAATTTGATCCCATAGTGGCGACCAAGTCTCGGATCCGTAGTTCATCACGGGCAACACGCACTGCTCTAAATACACTAATCGATTTATTAAAGACTAGCTGACGCCGCGCGGTATTACCCGCGTGGTTCCCATTCCCGTAGGAATATGGGGATAATATATAGCCTATAGCCTTCCTCGATAAATGGGCTATCTAACACAGAAAGAATTTTTCAAATTGGACCAGTAATTCCTGAGATTAGCGCGTTCAATCAATCAAACAAACAAACAAATAAACAAACTCTTCAGCTTTATTATATTAGTATAGATCTGTGTAAGTAAGTAAGATGTGAAACATCGAGCGTGGAATTTTCAAAATGCCGGTAAAGACGATCTCTAGGTGTGTGCCAGTTTAAGTCAAATCGGACGTCATGAAGTAGTTCTAATGTAGCTTCCAAGATAACAATACAACACGATAAAATTTAAATAGATAACGTACCGCTGAAAACAAATTATATTTGTTCGCTCTAACAGCATACCATCCGAGCGCAGCTGTACATAGTACCACAGCAGCGGTGACTACCACATATATGGGGAGCACGAAGAATGAAAACCCAAAAAACTCGCCGTATTTAGCAGACATTACTATGAGGAGTGTGCCAATTGTCAAAAGCGACAATCCTGATACCTTTAACAAAAGAGAAAAAAAATCACTATAGTAACCCCGTAATAAATAAATAATAATCAACAGTTTTTTTTTTATTGAGAAAATACTTAAGCTTAACATATGTTTTCTGCTAACTTATTCTAATAACTATACAAATCATGCCCACGTAGAATGGTGGCAAGAATACAGGCTGCATTACCGCGCTATGGGTCGCAAATAGCGTTGCCAGGTGTCCGGATAAAGCCGGAAATGAATAGGCTTTTTGATTGCGTGTCCGGCCAAAATAAACAGTGTCCGGCTTTTTATATGTCGCAAACGAGCGTGGCCGAGCGCAGGCGAGTCGGTTATTTATCTAGAATTTAATTTTAACTGATGACTCCATTTCACTAATTTACTCGATTTTGTATAAATTTTATTAGAATGTAACCAGAGTTTTAGTAATATTAAAAAAATCTTCATTTTTCATACAATTATTACTGAGACACAAAATCCTCAATAATGTAGGGTGTCCGGGCTTTTTATCCAAATGTCCGGCCAAACAAGCAAGTATGTCCGGCTATTAGTTTTGGCGACCTGTCAACAGTTGCAAATAACAACAGAGATAGGTATATATATGTAGCGCATCGTGACTGTTATCGATTAATTGCTACCAGCTCACATAGTACAACAAATAAAGAAAAATACCGAGAGCAATTACCCAATTATAAATGCAGAAATACTTTAATTAGAATACTCATGAAGGAAATTAGGCAAAATCAAGATGATGCAAAAACAAGATGGTTGGAGTGTGCGAAAGAGAACAAAAGGTATGTATGTAATCGGATGTAAATGAAAACAGTGACATATTTCACCACTTACCAAGCGGAATAAGAACAAGGAGATGATGATGATCAGCATAATGAATGCCCAGGTTTATAGATAATACACCGATTGACGGCTTATGATGAATATACAATGTAACTACCTACATCCATCACAATTATCTACTTAATTGTATTAATATAAATAAAATATTACTTACAAACAATGCTATTGTGATAAACGAAATCAAACACTTGTGCAATGCCATTTTTAGCACAAATTGCTTACGTTACAAAACTACGCAACATTAAAATTGATATATTGTGGCGAAAGTTGCCAACAGAATGCACAAAAACTGCTGATAACATTTAAGCTCCGATACCGTCTACCGATTAGGTTATAGATTATCAATTGAATCATCATATATATCTACAGGAATATATGTTTATGCACAAAATGTTACTTACCCTAGTGCGAAATTCCACGTTATCGCAACTCGCGAACTAAAGTCCTTGTATCGACGAAGATTGTGCAACTTTTAGGTAGACCAAACTGTCTAAAATTTTTGGAAAAATCAGACCAAAGTTACGGCAAAATTAGACTATTATTTTGATTGAAGTAATTAGAGCTTTATAAGAGAGAGCCTATTCAGGGAAACACTACTGCCACCGTTTACTCCTAACGCCAAAATGCATTACTACTGGGTTTTATTGTAATAGTTTTAGTACCCAGTGTAAACTTACAAGCTATTGAGATTTTACATCATAAGTCTCAAGTGGATAGAAACAAAGTAGCGCATTGTAGGACGGATTGTATAAAACCGGCAACCAACGTCCCAAAGTCACCACCACACTACATTTTAAATTTTTAGTCGCCTACCATACTTGCCTGGTGGCAGGAGCATAGGATGACAAATCATCTTTTGTATAATCACGATGGTCACAAAGGACTTTTTCTACTCCCAGTTCGTAGTATACTTAATATAAAAATTAAAACCTCAAATCATATCAAAGCTATTTATTCCTACAGGTCGTTTGGTATTCATTACCACACGGCTATACCGTGCTACAATTATTTTTCGACGTACCTACCTATTATTTTGTTTTCGTACTTCAACCTTTCTTTGTACTATCTCGAGCCGTCTATGTAGGTATGTCTAATAAACCCATTCATAAATATTATTTTATATTTCATTTACATCTTTTAATGTATTTTGGATCCAAACACAGATTCTAGGTAGGTGTATGGAGGTTGCACTGGGTTTTATTAATGGGTAGGTATTCTGGTGTCGAGTGACGTGCACTTCATACATGCATTAAAGTACTGCATACCCTAGAGGTGTTTTTCGTAATGCTTATTTAATGCAGATTTTCCCAGTAAGGTTAATTTCTTACTAGTGCATACCCTGATCGACAATCCTATGCACGCTACTGCAGGTGTCACCAGCCAGCGAGTCACATACCCTTCAGAAGATGCCGTGGCTACATCGACACATTCAGCAGGGGTACACAACAGGCACTTATGCTGCGCTTTCTTTTAACCGTGGGTGCGTAAATGCATTTCCCACCAATGAAAGCTGGCAACGAAAAAGCTTTGTATTGACCTGTCCAATTGAATCCTTTTGTCTAGTTCAATTTTATTATCTACTAGCGGACGCCCGCGACTTCGTCCGCGTGGAATTTAGTTTTTGACAAATACCTCGGGAACCAAGGATTTTCCGGGATAAAAAGTAGCCTATGTGTTAATCCATGCTATGCTATTATATATAAACAGTACCAAACATTCATGTCATCAAAATCATGAGTTTTCGCAAATCTCGGAAACCATGGATTTTTTCGGGATAAAAAGTAGTAGTAGAAGTAATAGTAAAGTAGAGTAAAATCTATTTCCATTTCAAATTTAAGCCAAATCGGTTCAGTAGTTGCGGCGTTAGAGAGTAACAAACATCCAAACAAACACTTATAAAAACTTAGTAGGATAGGATAGATAAAAAACACAAGTCATGTAGGATTCTTTTTTATTTTTATAAAAAAAATAATTACTTAACTAATTATTAAGAAATTGTAATTAAGAGTGAAGCCACACCGCACCGGAAACATTTTGCCGCATCACTGTACACGTGTGGTATGCGGCGCCGCAGGCACACTTTGCTACGGCGCCGCAATACGGCACCGTTGCGGCGCTGTATCAAAAAGTGTGCCGGAACGCACTGTCTGGCAAATCATTAATTTTTGCCGCGCCGTGACTACGCCACACCGTGTGTCTCCTCCCTAACATCAAATAAATATAGGTACTGTCTACTAATAAATTAGTTATGTATACAAAAAACAAATTAAATTAATTTATCCTTGACTACTGACTAATTTTGGAATCATCAAGAACTAACCCAAAAGCTTTTTTTCATTGAGGTACCTAATTCACAATTGTCTTAGGAAATACTATATATTTTACTTACATTCCACGTTAGAAAAATTATATCAAAGTTTGTAAGTTTAATTTTAAATATTAAGTTATTTATAGAATAATTTAAAAAATCATTTATCATAAAACATTATCTCATAAATCGTATCGTAAGTACCTCAAAACTCTATAAGAGTGTGTAGCAAATAAGTATATTTTGAGGCTTTCATAAGAAATGCAAAACAAGGTATTAAAAGAAACTGCCCCCCAAATATTAAGTTATTTATCGCTCAAGTTCTACTTCCTCAAATTTGGATCTGTATGCCAGCCATCCAGCTGCGCCTGTTATTAGAGCCTGAAAGCAAAAACAGTTGTAATTTATACATAGACATGTCAAAAATGTATCTACTAAAGAACAACCATCCATCACATTGATGGCGTGGCATCATTTGCCATTCACTGGCTCAGTACGCTCCGATCAGAGCTGACGTGCATTCAATCGACGACTTAGTCACGGGATTCAAAATTATAATAGTTTACCTACAAGCACGTGATGAAAGCAGCCTTCACACTGATGGCTAGGCGTCATTTGCCATTCACTGGCTCAGTACGCCCTGGCCAGAGATGACGTGCATTTAATCGACGACTTAGTCACGGAATTCAAAATTAGAATAGTTTACCTGCAAGCACTTAATAACAGCAGCCTTCACATTGATGGCAAGGCGACTTTTGCCATTCACTGGCTCAGTACGCCCTCGTCAGAGTTAGCTTGCATTCAATCGACGACTTAATCTCGGGATTCAAAATTATAATAGTTTGCCTGTAAGCACGTGATGAAAGCAGCCTTCACACTGATGGCAAGGCGTCATTTGCCATTCACTGGCTCAGTACGCCCTGGCCAGAGTTAGCTTGCATTTAATGGACGACTTAGTCCTGGGATTCAAAGTTATAACAGTTTACCTGCAAACACGTGACAAAAGCAGCAGTCACGCCGATGGAATAAGCATTGTTTGCTAACGACTGGCTCAATACACTCTGGCATCCGGTTTGGTATGTCAGGGCTGACGTACAGTTGAACGGTGACACAGTCCCGGGATTCATGTGGCAACACGTCACTGGCAATCTATTGAAAGGCCAGTTTTGTTCCCCAGTGACACCGCAGCATTGGAACTGGAAAATAGTATTATCAAATTATTTTACGTTCGCAGATGACTCAATGGCTATACCTACATAATTATTAAATAAGCTAGAAAATCGCTCTTTTGATAGTAAGTAGGATATTTGACTTACCCCCATTTGCAGGTTATCCCAAGCTACATTGACGTTCATGTTGAGTCCATACTGATCTATACTTTGTGACATGGGCCTTTGTATTTCCCTGGACACTTTGTTTTGCAATTGGAATCCCAAGACGGTGATTGTTATTTCAAAAATTAATATTATTACAAGTAATACGACATACTGAAAATAAAACAGTCAACAAATTAGGTAAAATTATTTTTTTTCGAAACCCCTTATAGACTAAGGGCCAGATACCTCCTACTCGCTTTATGAAAGCTGAATGTTTTTCAGCTAAGCTTCTGCCCACAGAACATAGAAAATTCTAGAGCTAACGCTTTAGCAATAGATTGAGCAAGGGGGGCTTGCGTACCCTCTCTAAGAACATGTACGCTTATGCGTTTGACCTCATATGACCTCTTACCTGTCCATTGTACTATTAAAGTGTTTTTCAGATAGCATTGGTACGGTGACAGTCGCCTGTATGACGTTCATAATACGTACTATTATTGTGAATCGCGGCAAACTTTCAAGAGTAAAACGAACTGTCATCCGCACCATCCTACGTGAAACGAACTGTAAGGGCAATACTAAGAGTATTTTGATTTAGTTCACTACTTTTTGATAAGTGTCAGATAGTCTATTGTCAAACTGTTTTGTCACTTTCTTACTTTATGTCAAATGACAAAGACAAAACTTACGAATAAACACACAACAGACAGTGGTGAAACCAAGCGGTCCTATAAACTCTTTAACTAAATCTATACTAACATTATAAAGCTGAAGAGTTTGTTTGTTTATTTGAACGCGCAAATCTCAGGAAGTACTGGTCCGATTTGAAAAATTCTTTCAGTGTTAGATAGCCCATTTATCGAGAAAGGCTACAGGCTATATATTATCCTCGTATTCCGACGGGAACGGGAACCACGCGGGTGAAACCGCGCGGCGTCAGCTATATAGTCAAGAATATTTATATAAAGTAGCTACTTACTGCAGCTATAAAGTAGAATTGTTCTGATATAGCTCCATAATATCCGAGGATGGACGTCGCGAATATTATAGCGGCTGTCGCGATTGCGAAGTTAGGGACAGTGAAGAACTTTGTAGTCACAAAAATGTCATAGACATTAAACTTCGATAGAACAACTAACCCAGTTATGAGGAGGATGACTCCTGTTATCTGTAAATTAAAAAAAAAACTCATCACCGGTAGCTTATTAATTTCCTCCAGGGGCTCTCTCCTTATGCGAGGAAATTTGGAGTTCAAACCCATCATGCCACTTAAATGCGATTTAAGATGATAATGTTTGACCGTGTAACGAAAACGATCACTATCAGTAAGTCATTATCATTATCAGTCCATATTCGGCTCACTGTTAAGCACGAGTCTCCTCCTTTGGCTTCGATTCGGAGGACGTAGGTTCGAATCCGGGGCATACACCTATCGGAATCGTAATCTGCATGCTTTTCTGAGTTCAAAACTGTAAACAGAATGCGGTCCTCGGATTATGCACACTCAATACCTCACAGCGCCTGGTCTCTACATTTAATTTAAAAACCGAACACTTTTCTACTTTAGTTATTCGTAACGTAACTAAGGAATTTACGTAATACCCACCATAGACTAGAAATAATGTCAGAAACTTTTTTTGGATTTTGCTTACCAAAAACAAACTATTCACTGCCACTAAAGAATACCTGACCGATTTCAACACTTTTGGCACTCTCATTTTAGTTTTATAAATGTTATAAAATCAAAATCAAACACTGTTCGTGTTCTGTTTTATAAAAAACGTTAGTAATGGAAACTAAAGACATGGTTTATCAATCACGAACCGGCCAATATCTCTTTTATCTTGACGTTTAGATCTAATCTTTATCTCGCACTCAACAGGGTTCCGTCATCGAACAACTCACTTTTTACACGTACCTACTCGTACCTATTTACGAGTATCAATACAATCACTACATACTCACTCGTGAATATAAAACTAGCGGACGCCCCCGACCTCGTCCGCCCTTAGACCTCTTTAATCCAGCCCTTACAATTGTAAAAAGCCGCTGTAAAAATGGATTTTCCTAACATTTCCCTTCACTGCTCTGCTCCTATTGATCGTAGTGTGATGAAAAGTATACTTTCACTACTCTTGCTCAAAAACACTGTCATATTACCACTTCACAGCAGGGCTAAACAAGCATTTCAGCCTCTAGGGGCTAAAGTAATTTTGTTTTTTTTAATTCTTGTCTGTTACGAGTACTAGCCAAGTAGGTACTAGGCTACTATAAAACGGAGGAGGTTTTATTCGAATGTGGAATGCATTCATTTTTTATTTAATTTTTTTTGAGTTGCGAATAGAGCGAGATTTGAAGACATGAGACATCCTGTACGGTGTTGCCTTTTTCTCATGTGAAAGAAAAATGAAATTAAAAAGCGAGAATTTAAAAAACAATTGGCTTGAATCACACTTGATTTTTTTAAGAAATTCATTGTAACTTACATATTTTTCAACATAAATTGTTATTGTCTTCATCTAGTGAGAATGATGATCCTAATTTGGAGATGGATGAAATTTTCAATCTGTTACCATCAAAGTCGAGACACATTTACTTAAATACCTATCTAGGTAAAGTGGAGAAAACAACAACGAATGGATTCACTTACGGAAGGAGTTTTTTAAACTATTATCTCCCACGTTTACCTCACATAGGTATAGGTAACATTCATTATCCATCTTCACAGTAGTCGGAAATTATATTACCGGGTAAAAGCATCTCCCTTAATATCCAAAATTGTAGACTTTGTACATTTAATTTTCAATAAAAATAAATCATTGAGTAGGTATTGTACTAAACTATTTTATTTTCTCGCAATCGTAGTGAAAAGTAGAGTGTAACACGTGGGGCTAAACTTCTAAGGGCTAAACCCATTATAAACTCGGTTTCTATTTAGGCCTAAAAATACATCGTATATAATGGGTCTTTTTAGCCCCTTGTATAACAATCTACTATTAAAATATGACTCTCTCTCTCTATCTCTCTCCAGTCGATTACATGAGGATCGTGACCACCTTGGCGAGTCATCTTTCGGTATACAATGCTCCTCTATCGGATACGCTCGCTGGCCAATTGGACGGTACTGTAAAAGGTGCGGGCTCCTGTTTCCTTGAGAAGACAATCGAGTTGGAGAACTACCACGAGGCCGTTTGCCTTCCACTTTTTTCACCACCCATCCACAATCTTTTTTTCCAAGTTGGCGACAAAATATGACAAATATCTATCCTTAAAAAAAACTGTGTTTTCTCATGTGCAAAGTATATTTACACGATACAAATCACAAAGAACTTTTTTAAAATTGTCTGTCTGTTTGTTTGGTCGGGCTTTTCACTGGAACAATTTTAATGGGACTTTCACTAGTATATAGATGAGGTTATATGTAGATAATTCATGGTTTATGCAGATTGTGTGAAAAACTGAACTTCATGCGAAGTTGCGGGCGTCCGCTAGTATACACAGAAGCACAATTATCCGCCCACTTTTATGTAATCGCGTCATATTAAAGTTTGCGGATAAACAATCATAATATTAGAATAAAACATGTAATATGACAGCTGATGAATATGCAAATATAATATAGAAAATCCTTTATAATAAACACACCCATCTCACGAAAACTACCATAAGTCGTCTCACAATAATATTTTCCAGATGAGGGAATCGAATCCACGGCCTTGAACACAAAAGGCAGACACCGTATCCACTGCGCCACTGCGTCACTCGCCCACCACGGTCTCAAGCCGTCAAGCATCCAGCGACTCCAAAATAATAAATTTTATCAGACTATGAGGGAATGGAAGAGATTGACATTAATAGATACTACTGTGGGATATAGGAGATGATGACTTCATCATACAAGGAACATTTTAAAACTATCTACCTACGTGATTTAATTTAAAAACGACATCTACTGGCCACTTATCTAAAATTAACGCAGTAATTTTTCATAAACGCTAATAAATGACACTAGACCGGGCACTAGTCAGTAAATATACTTATTCTAAATTAAAGTGATTATATGTATCTAAGGATCAATGATTATAGAAAACGCATGTCATTTCATACTTTTTTTTTAAATATGTATTGTTTTACCATAAAATATTATTCAATTTAATTAATCCATTACTTATCTAATAGTTCTATGTTTATTAATCAAAATTTTCATTAACAAAAGAACAATTACCTACTAATTATTATTAACTGTGATGTAACTAGCGATCTATACCCTCATTTTTATTAATTTGTTTGTTGGACATTTGGACATCGAATACGCCTTCATAGATTCGAAGTAAGGTTGGTCAACAGATGGCGCTAGTTGCGAAACACCTCATAAATGGAAACTATTCTCAGAGAATTTTCAGTTACTAAATAAAAGTAAATATTAATTATTATTTCAACTCGGACGAATATTTGGTGTGAGTTTTTAATAACATTTTAATTTAGCACGATTGTACCGCGGTTATGGATATTTTTACTGGTAACATTACCTAAAATATGAATCATCAACACCTGGAATGGGCAACCCTGCAAATTAATTTTGTTTCGGAATCGAATTGCGTTGGCGTTCGGCAGCTGTTGGTAGAACTAATTTTTATCGAAAAGATAAAATTTGGCGGTAAGCTCGAGCTTTTCGTACAAATTGCGCAGTGCTCTGTATTATTTAAATAAATTAAATGCTTCAGAAGTGTAAAATATAATCCTAAAGGTGAAAATATCCGTGTAAACAGTTTTCCTTGTTGTCTCAAGGCAAGGCGCAAATCGATGTTTTGCTTTGCCTTTGACTTGTAAAGTGCGCAGTGTTGAGTGTACGGTTTTTAATATAAAATATTTTGATTGTTCCAGATTTTAAAAATAGAATACAAATAAAAAAATGGCTATCGGTGCAGGAATGTCGTGTGTCAAGTACCTCTTATTTTCCTTCAATCTTTTGTTTGCGGTAAGTTCTTTCTTTTGACCGACTTACAAGGCCAATATTTTCTTAATTATCCTTTAAAAAAGGCTCCCTTTTACATTTACATATAAAAACTTGTTTTTGAGAATAAGCGAACAGCTGTGCACTTCTATTGCAATTTCATGAATACAAAACAAGTTGTAAGGATTGCACAACAAAATTAAACTAGTTATTGGTCTTTTACGATAATGAATATTCAGAATAAAGTTTTATCTTTATTATTTTACAAATATAATCTGTTATGATAGTACTCATATTAAATTTCCCTTCCAAACTTGTTTGTTTTCATGTAATGAATTTTGTGGGCGGATCCAATCCAAAAGTAATGCATGAAAATTTACAAGTAGAGCCTTTTTAGACTTAACGTGCCAAACTTTTAATAATGGACAATTGTAACTTTCATGGTGGTGTTACAGGACTAATAAGTGCTAATAGGTTTATTAAATGTACATTTACAAAATACTACTAAATAATAATTTAAATTGAACTTTGTACATAAAACAAATTTCAAGGTTTATTATAATATTTAAGTACCCTCAGAGGAAATTCCTTCTCCAGCAGATTGCTTCAAAAATGGTTCAAAATTCATTTATTTCAAGTGGGCTCTGTTTACTTTTGAAACGTCAGTTGACTATTTGTAAAGATTCTACCACCGGTTCGGAAGGCAGGTTCAGCTGGGAAGAGCCTGCAAGAAACTCGACAGCTGCTCTAAAAAATTATACAGTATTATAATTTGTGATTTGATTTTTTTGTACTGTTTATCAGAATCATCTGAAACTCATACTGTTGTTTTATTGCAGATAACTGGTCTGATAATTCTGATAGTGGGCGCAAAATCAGAGATCAATGCCCATCCTTATGTGGACCTGACGGATGAGAGCTTCTATACATCGGCACCTGTTATCCTGATTATTGTCGGCCTGATTGTGTTTGTGGTGGCCTTCTTTGGATGCTGTGGTGCTGTCAAAGAGAACCACTGCATGATTGTAACAGTAAGTACTTAAGTTATTATAGAATATCTTAACTTCTTGACTAATATGATAAAGGGGAATGCCCACCGGCCAATACAACATTGGCCCGAGGATCCCAGGTATACCCCTGTATAAAAGTATATGGAGATGATAATATAATGTTATAGTGATCTGGTTAAATAATTGGCTTAATAAAAGTATGTTTCTTGAAGAAAAATACATTTTTTCATCATGATTTTTGCTACACAGCTTCACTCACATCAGAAAATTTTAACTGTTTAAAAGATTATTATCACTAAGTAACTTAATTTATAGTTTATCATCGTCATTCCAAGAAAACTGGTAAAACAGAAGCCTGTCAGAAGTTAAAAATAGGCGCATGTTTTACAGAATCTTAATGCACACACATAGACATTAAGCCACATAAATTCATAATTTTACCTAAAATCATCTTTATTAGCTTATTTTAAAGACCCACTACAGGGCCAGGCCTCTCTTCATGTAGAAGAAAGGATATGGAGCTTAGACCCACCATGCTGCTCCAATGTAGTCTCCTTGTAGGAGAGGGGTTATATAGCTTTGGCCCACCACACTGCTACTATGCGGATTGATGGGCCTAGGTATATGTTTCTTTACAACTACTATCAGATAATGATAGTGACCGGAACCGTTGGCTTACCATTCTCAGCATTTTTTTTTTTTTTTTTTTTTTTTCTTCTGGGTTTATCTGCGATCAGTATCATAACTATAAGCAGATGTGTTCGGTGATAACTTCGCTTTTCGAGTGTATTCCCCAGTGAGAATATCCCCTCATTGTTTTTATAGATTAATAGGTTTAAATAATGTGCTTTCTTTTAAGCCTGCTCTGATATGTTCTGTGAATCAATTTTGAAGCCAGAACATTTGGATGACTCCTTAGTCGTGTTTTGTATTTTTCAGTGACGCTGTCAATCTCTTCATTGACAGTTTTCACCTTTAGTTGCTCGTGAATCTCGTCATTCTTTATGAACCACGGAACTACACAGATCCTTCTCAGAATTAAGTTTTGGGTCCTTTGCAGGATGGATATGTTAGAGTTGCTGGAACTTCCCCATAGCTCGATGCCATACATCCAGACCGGCTTCAATAGTACCTTATATAGCAAGAGTTTGTTATCAATGGATAGTTTGCTATTCCGACCTGCTATCCAGTGTATGTTCTTATATCTTATGTTAACCTCTTGTCTCTTTGTTTTGATATGGTGGTGCCAGGTCAAACGCCTATCAAGGTGCAATCCCAGGTATTTGACACTCTCTTTATGTGGAAGCTCAATTCCATCTAGGAATACAGGAGGGCAGTTTTCTTTGTGTAAAAGTAACTTGCACAGACTTTGAAGTGCTGACATTGATTTTATTTGATTGAAGCCATTTGGATATTGCTTCTAAACCTTTTTGAAGTGACCTTGAAGCAACTGCAGGGTCTTTGTCGGTAGCTAGAACCGCAGTGTCGTCGGCAAATGTAGCAGTTGTAACCCCTTTTACCTCTGGAAGATCTGCGGTGTATAATGTATACAACACAGGCCCCAAAACTGAACCCTGCGGAACGCCCGCCTTTATTTCATAAAATTTAGATGTTACATCTATTTCCTTTACCTGAAACAATCGTTCTGAAAGGTAGGATTTCAGTAACAGGTAATAGCTATGAGGGATGTGTGTTTTAATTTTATATAATAGACCATCATGCCAGACTCGATCAAAAGCCTGTTGAATATCGAGAAAGACTGATGAGCAGTATTCTTTATTTTCCAATGTTTCTCTTATTTTATCACAAACCCTATGTACTTGTTCAACAGTGGAATGCTGCTGCCGAAATCCGAATTGGTGGCTGGGTATTGTGTTATTGGCATTTAATATTGGTAAGATCCTTCGCAAGAGAAGTTTCTCGAATAATTTTGAAAGAATAGGCAGTAAACTAATTGGTCTGTAGGAAGTGATTTCGGTAGGCGGTTTACCAGGCTTAGGTATCATCAGTATTTGTGATACTTTCCATAGTAGTGGGAAATATTGTACTCTTAAAATTCCATTGAAAAGCGATGTTAAGAATACAATTGCCTTTTTTGGAAGTTGTTTCAATATTTCATTTGTAATAAGGTCGAATCCTGGGGCTTTTCTATCAGGCAGTCTTTTAATTGTTCCCCACATTTCTCTAACTGTGACTGGGACAGGTGGAAGAGACATCTGAAGGTCCATGTTAAGATGCTGACTAATATTCAGTTCAGATTCAGGATCTGAGATATTGTTTGGACAGAAGACTTTTGCTAGATGCTCAGCAAAAACGTCGGCTTTTTCCTGTGGACTTCTCGCCCAATGCTGGCTTGTTTTGATAGGTGGTTTATGAATTTGAGGTCTGTTGTAGAATTTTGTAAACTTCCACAGAGAATAATTAGTGTCAGCTGTAGGACTTAGTGACTCCAGTTGAGATTCAAGAGTTGCATCGTGCCATCTCTGCAACATTTCCGAGAGATTTTCTGCAGCAGTGATGAAGTTTACTTTATCCTGGTGAAGTCGACTTTGGTGCCATATCCGACGTAATCTCCTTTTATTTAGAACAGCTCTTTTAATGTCCAAAGGATAGTTTTCTATTTTATTGCAATTCTGAGTCTCTGGTGTATTAATCCAGCAAGCATTTTGTATCAGAGTCGTTATGAATACGGCCGCCTCTTCTATGTCATCATGTGTCTTGAGAGCTACTTTTAAGTTGATTTTAGCTTTGATATACTCCCTAAATGATTCCCAGTCTGTGCGTTTGTTATACAGCGACTCTGCTTTCATATATTCAATTACTTTAGTGTCAACTGTTAATAAAACAGGTGTATGATCAGATAGACTATCAAAGCAAGATTCAGGTTTCAGGTAGTGCTTAGTCAATCCTTTTGTTATAAAGAAATCCAAGAGGTCTGGTAGCTTCTTCGGGTCACTTGGCCAGTAGGTTGGTTCACCCGTTGAGACTGTTCTAAGGTTGTTATTATCTACACATACCTTCAATTGTCTACCTCTAGTTGTAGTTAGCCTAGATCCCCAAAATGTATGTTTAGAGTTCCAGTCTCCTCCTACTATAAAGCGGTTACCAAGACTATCAAAGTAATGGGAGAACATGGTAGCTGTTATTTTATGTTTCGGGGGGCAATACACTGCAGATATAACAATCATGCCTGCTTGATCCTCAACAGCAATGGTTGTCGCCTGTATATGTTCGGTTTTGTATTGTGGCATTTGATGATGTTTTACTGAGTTTTTGACTATGACTGCAGTGCCAGCATGACTTGTTCCATCTGGGTGGCCTGTATGGTAGCACTGAAAGTCTTTGAATTTGATGCAGGTTGATGAGTTACAGTGTGCTTCAGAAATTAGAAGTATATCAAGTTTATGCTCTATCATAAATATTTCAACAATGTTTTTGTTCGGTGTTAATCCGTTTATGTTGTGGGTAGCTATTCTAAGAGAACCTATTTGGATGATAGTCTATCAACAAGTTTGACCATAAGACTCATAAGAGTACTTATTTGTTGTAGGATCATATCAAACTTCTCAGATTGTTTTATAAGAATTTGTTCCAGTGTAGGATGCACTCTGCTGGAGTCTGAATTTTCATTTATGGGTTCATTATGATTATTTAATGTTGCAGCATATGACTTTTTTGGTGGCTTCTCTTTGCTAATAGGCTCGTCTTGTTGTGGGATATTTCTGGTAAATCTCAGCATTTGAACTAATAATTTCTTGGAATAAGTATAAGCACTCTGTTCTATGGAATATAAAACAAATAAACGCTGATGAAACTGGACTTTAATCAATATAGGTCTCAAATTGGCTAACCAATGTATAAATTAGGCTGCTATGATTCATCTCATACCTCAAAGAAATAAAAAATAACTACAATAGAATATAAAATACCTATAGATATGCAAGTAGGGCGCTTTTATCTCTTTGTTTTATTGTTGGTCGCATCGTAAACATTGAATGATTGCGTGACGTTCCAACACTTGTTTATTTTCTCTCACAGATGCAACAACTTTTGCTATGCCCTTGAGATGATCTGGGTTCAGTCAAATAAGTCCCCAGAGAGTAATTTCCAGAGAGATGTATCAAATACTAGCTGACTCCGCGCGGTTTCACCCGCGTGGTTCCCGTTCACGTAGGAATATGGGGATACTATATCCTAAAGCCATCCTCAATAAATGAGCTATCTAACACTGAAAGAATTTTTCAAATTAGACCAGTAGTTCCTGGAATTAGCGCGTTCAATCAATCAAACAAACTCTTCAGCTTTATAATATTAGTATAGATGTTATTTATTAGAGAGATATTCAAAGCAATAAGTGAGCAAAATTTTTGGCTCATTAATTTGAAATGGGTGGTTCTTCTTAAGTAGAGAGAGTAAGAGTTCTTCTAGAGTATAGAAGGACCTGATCAATTTTGTATGTAGCAAATGCCATTTACTAAAATACTTTTACTAATTATTACTCATTAATAATGGCAAAATAATGAAATTTGCGTTAATTAATGACGATTGATTAAAGTAATTAGCATTTTTGTGGGTCAACCTTACTCATACTTACACTACATAAATTACACTAAAATAAAGGTAACCTACCATTTTCATGCAATTTGGGCGAAAAAATACATTGCCAACCCTGAGGGCTCTTTAGAAAACTGTATTGGAAAAGGAATTTTCCATTATGTACAATTTGCACGTATAATGACTACCCAGTTAAAAACCTTGTGCAAGCCTACGTATTTTTTAGAATAATATTTATACATAAATTATGTTCCAACTTTTTTATTCTTTACAAGTTAGCCCTTGACTACTATCTCACCTGATGGTAAGTGATGATGCAATCTAAGATGCTAGATTGATATGAGGAGGGTGAAAATCCACACCCCTTTCGGTTTTTACACGACATTGTACCGGAACGCTAAATCGCTTAACGGTACTTTAGCCGGTAGGGTGGTAACTAGCCACGGCGTAAGCCTCCTACTAGCCAAACCTGGACTTATTAAGAAAATCTCATTTGACTCAGTTCAGGGGATCGAACCCAGCACCTCTTGTAAATCCACCACGCATACTACTGCGCCACGGAAGACGTCAACACCAGTCAAAACTAGTCGGGAAAGACTGTGTTAGGAGTGGGTGTGACGTGCACTCAATAGATGCAAAAATGCACTGTCTACCCTGAGGTGTCATTACGAACCTGCTTTGGAAATGGAATTTTCCATTTTGTAACCAAATTGTACATATAGTGCATACCCTAGGTGAACACCCTGTGCACGCCACTGGTACTAGGTACGACAATAGTCCAACGGGGCATCGATCATCGATCCACCACCTCTCGATGATGAGTCCGACCGCTTTACCGTTGAGCTATTGAGGCTATTTATACTTTACTGCTTCTTTGCTAAGTGATGACACAGTGTAGGATGAAATGTTCTGTCTGAACTAGGGGAGTTTAATTAGGCATTCGCGATTCGAGGCATCGCTCAGACTTATATACGACTAGCGGACGCCGGCGACTCCTTTCGCGTAAATTTTTGTTTTTCACGAATCGCGCAGAAGTTTATGATGTTTGGCATGATCTCAAAAACTATTCATACATAGATGTTCACTTCTAAATAAATGAGGAATTGTCTAAAGGCACACTCATTTTTGACATTTATCTATTACTAGCAGACTTTGTCCACCCTTAGACCTAATCCGGCCCTCTCACAAAATCCGTTCGTCTACTACCTTTGAACTACTTCCCTGGCAAATTTCAACTTTGTACGTCAAGCGGTTGTCGAGATATCGTGAACTTTTTGCATTTATATATTAAGATTCATATTAGCATTGGCGTATCTAGGATTATTTCCTAGGGTGGGCCCAGTCCCACCTTAAAGGGTCAGCCACTTACTTACCGCTGAACAGAGTTGGCACTCATTATGGAAATGTCGTTTACAATGTTTGTGGACGCTGGCCTCTGAAACGGGTCGACTGATTTTATTGATTTCTCTTTGTACATTTTGTATTTTGGCGTCCATCATAGAATTTTAAATCGGTAGCCCAGAATTCTAGAGTGGGCACTGAACCATTCTAGGGTAGGCCCGGTCCACCTGGCCCACCCGCTATATATGCCTATCCATATTAGGAATATCTCGGCTCCTTACGAGCTCGGCTTCTTTTAGAGGCCTAGAGGGCTATCCTGTTACGATGTTTGCAACAAGTTTCGAATTCACCAGTCTTTCGCTTTCTATAGTATCGTGTTAGACAGGGACAACGGTTGATAGTGTTGAGTTATACCTAAATTCATATCTTACTAACATTATAAACGTTTGTCCGGATGTTTGTTTGAATGTTTGTTACTCTTTAACGCCGCAACTACTGAACCGATTTGGCTGAAATTTTGAACGGAAAAATTCATAGTTCCCGAGGGATTTGTGAAAACTAAATTTAACGCGGACGAAGTCGCGGGCGTTCGCTAGTATGTACATGTATTCTCTTACTAAAAATTACCTCACTGCGTGACTAAGAGGTTGGATATAAAACTAAACATAGGCAAACTATTGTGCAGAAGTATTTGTTATGTTCTGTTATCGGTTATCGAAACGGAAAGCAGATAATGTTACGTTCGTTGTAATATATTACAATATGTTGATTGATACTTATAAGTCTGATGCTTGTCTAGTGGCTTTGGTAACGGCTAGCTATTGCTGGCAAAGAAAAGTCATCGCTATCTCCATTCGATGCCACAAAGGAACCAGGGGATTATAATTAAACTAGCCTATGTGTTAATAAATTTCAGTAGGTGTCCAATATTTGGCATTCATTGGCTTTGGGGGCACGGTAGTGTCCACGCAAAGGCAGAACACCGTTAGCGCTTGGCACTACTTGGGAAAATTTTATCTAAATAACACCAATTTGCAATCTTTATACCTGCCTATTAGAAATAATTTGTTCATACATAATATAGCTAATAAAATAAAACAAATAATAGCTATGTAAATTTTTATCAATACTCGTAGTTATCACTATAAACATGTATAAGTTTGCCTCGTCATGGCGGATACAGGATACACGATTAGTAAAGCCATTCAGCTTAATTATTAAGGTTTCCGTCTTCCTGACCGCGGTATATCAAACTACATCAGTGGACTATTGTCCATCAAATCCCGTGTATTTACAACACACTAATAGGGCTGCCGAGTCACAGTCATTTAAAAATAGTCTTTTTTTTTTTTTCATCAAGAGCTAACTTTTATTTATTATTTACTTACACATTAGTTATACTTCTATACCTAAGCCGTAATAGCATAGTGGATATGACCTCTGCCTCCGATTTTTTCAGTAGTTTCTCAAACGGTGAAGTCGAGTCGAGTCGAGCTCGTGTCTTTTAGAAACTTCGTAAATTTTGGAAGTCCTGCATCCACTGCAGTCCATCGGCTGATATGATTATGTTTATAAAGATGTCAAGTATGTATTGTTGTAGGGGGTAATCTCTGGATCTACTGAACCGATCTTGAAAATTCTTTTACCACTAGAAAGCCACGTTAGTTGCGAGTGTCATAGGCTATATTTTATCCCCGTATTATTACGGGAACGAGAATCACGCGGGTGAAACCGTGGGGTGTCGGCTAGTCTACATATGCAAGTTGATACCGCATTATAAAATTAAATGGTATATATTGTTATTTAATTGTTAGTCTCCTCTCATACTAACAGGAGACTCGTGCTCAGCAGTGAGCCGAATATAGGTTGTTAATGACGATGATAATGATGAATAAATAGTATGTTGCAAAAACTACTACTCGTACATACTTAGTTTATAATATTTTTGGAATCAAATAGGTCACAACACACAAATAACTATTCCTAAGTAGGAATACCTATTAAAAATGTTTACCTAATAAATTTTTCTTCGTTTAAGTTAGTCCATCTTAAAATATCGGCATTTATTTCAAAATTACCCATAAAACCGGGATTTGAATCTCCACTACAATGACAACAATACAATGAAAAGAAGCAATGCAACCAAATTGTAGATTATGCAAATTAACATAGTGATAAGTAAGCTAAACCCACAATATTCCATCCAATCCGCTAGATGCCAATTGACCGCGACCAGAATCCGTGACCTCTGACACGCTTCATTCGTCTCATCTTATAAACGGTCACTTCCCTTCCCTTTAATTTGACGTTAATAGGTCCATTTTGTACGTGTACTTATATTGTATGAAGTACAGAAAACTAATGAGTTGTCATCATTGGTTGCTCTCTTAATAGCTGGGGAAATCTGTTACGGTATTGCGTTTTTTTTTTCAGCACGATTTTTGTCTTGGTCCTTTCTTACCACCTGTAGGTATATGTCGTCAATACATTTACTCAGCTGTCTTCCTGCTTTTAGCATAGGAAAGTCATAGAGAATAAATACATCATCGGGCTAGCACCGCCTTCAAACTGATCATCAGTTAGTACATAATATGATATATAGAACTTAGTATGATTTTATTTATCGCTTTTTAGTTTAGTCAGTATGTTTTTGAAGTCTGTTGAATTTTTTTTTATTATACCATCAGTCAGTAGAATCAGATTCATGATGGAAGTGGTGATGTTAGTTGGAAAGCCCAATAGTCCATAACAAAACATCGCTGCGTAAATCACTCACTTTTAACACGCCTGTGTTCAACGCAATACATGCATCGACCTGAGTCACAGGTTTAACCTAAACACATCGATATTGTCTTGTGGTAGTAGTTTCTAGAATAGGTACACAAAATATGACAAAATGACATAAGGTATGACAAAATAATAAAGTATCTGAACAAAAAAGCTACAATCATTTGCACTATCATTATCGGTCGTAAGAACACCTCAGTCTCATTCAGCTAATCTCGCTCTTGAATATAAATATAATACAGATAGCGGACGCCCGCGACTTCGTCCGCGTAAATTTCGATGTCAACTTTACTACTACCCCTACCCTACCACTACCCCAACCCTACCCAACCCCTACATCTACCCTACCCCTACCCTACCCCTACCCCAAACCTACTCCTACTCTACCCCTACCTTACCTACACCCTACCCCAATCCTACCCCTACCCTCCCCGTACCCTATCCCTTTCCTACCCCTATCCCACCCGTACCCCTATCTCACGCCTATCCTACCCCTACCCTACCACTTCCCTATACTACCCGTACCTCTACCCTACCACTACCCTACCTCTACCCCTACCCTACCTATGCCCTAAACCCGGCCCTAAACCTACCCTACCCCTACACTACCCCTACACTTCCCTACCCGTACCCTACCCTACCCTGTAACTTCTCTATCTTACTCCTACCCTTAGCAAAATCGGTCCAGTCCTTCGAGAGTGGTGGTATGACCAAGAGAAATAGAGACTTCTATGCTAATAATATAAAGAGGTAAAGTTCGTGTGGTTGTAGGAGGTAATCTCTGGATCTACTGGACCGATTTGGAAAATTGTTTTACCAATAGAAAGCTACGTTATTTGCGAGTGTCATAGGCTATGTTTGATCCCCATATTCACACGGGAACGGGAACTACGTAAATGAAAGCGCCGGGCGTCATATAGCGGAATTTCTGCGTCTTTTAGAAATTTTGTATTATCTCCGAAACTATTTAAGTAATTAACATACTGTAAAGGGCAAATCTTATCTCCATAATATCCTTGTGATTATTGAATAATTTATTTTAATAAGGATTAAAGTTTAGTTGTATAAATAATGACGTAAACCTAAGTATATAAAATTAATAATTTTTAAAACACAAAAACTACTATATCTGCTAATATATAGAAGATAGATATATGGTGTCGCGGACTTTTTTGTAGAACTTTTAAGGATACATAAAGTCTCTATACATTAATTTCAATTTTACACAATAGTTAAGGCAGCGCATGCGAATAAGTCTGTTTAAGAGGATTTTCAGTCCGACTTGTATGACAAAAACTGTGATAACTCGGCTAATATATATGATACCAATATAAAATATAACCTATAGCACTCCCCGATAATGTAGCATTCTACTGGTGAAAGAATTTTTAAAATCGGACCAGTAGTTCCGAAGATTACCCCATTTAAAAAATGTGACAAACTTACAAACTTACAAACTTTACCTCTTTATAATATTAGTATAGATTAGTGACCTTATTCCAAAATATCTAATGAGTCAAGACATGTGGATCATCTAAAAGAATCGGATAGCAACATCAGATTGCTACACGTAGAACTATTATTGTCTGTTTTGTGTTTATTATGTTAGGACACCGTCGTGTGTGAATAGGACACGCGATTTGCAGGGTTCCGCGACATATTTTTAATGTACCTTTTGGAAATTGTGTTTTTAAAGAACATCTTTTTGTATATGGAAAATTCATCAATTCGTCATTCAAATTCGTCAATAAAATAAGACAGTCTCTCGAAAAGAAAGAATATTGCTCGGCGGCCTTTTTAGACGTTCAACAAGCTTTTGACAGAGTGTGGCATAAAGGCCTACTATATAAAATAAAAAAGGACTTCCCACACAACATTTACACTCTGCTTAAATCTTACTTGGAAGACAGAATATTTCAAGTCGTGGAGGGCGAAGACAGCTCTAAGTTTTACGAAATCAAAGCAGGTGTCCCGCAAGGATCAGTGTTGGGACCAGTGCTCTATACCCTGTATACTGATGACTTGCCTGATACGCCAGGTATCCTCACAGCAACGTTCGCTGATGACACTGCGGCGCTAAGTAGTAACACAAATCCCAAAGTGGCATCACAAAAACTTCAGAACCACCTAAATGACATAGACCAGTGGATGCGAATTTGGAGAGTCAAAGCCAGTGCATCCAAATCTACTCACGTCACTTTTACACTTAGACCCGAAAACTGCCCAGAGATAAAACTTGGTAAAGAGACTCTACCACAGAGCAACGAAGCTAAATATCTAGGTTTTCATCTAGATAGAAGGCAAACCTGGCAGGCTCACATAAAAAAGAAGAGAGAGGAGCTCCGTATTCGCACTACATCCTTAATGTGGTTACTCGGCCGCCACTCCAGACTGTCACTCAACAACAAGTTACTCGTGTACAAAAGTGTTCTAAAGCCAATCTGGACGTATGGCTTGGAGCTGTGGGGCACAGCCAGTCACTCCAATATTGAGATACTCCAGAGATACCAGAACCTAGTATTCCGCACAATACTAAACGCCCCCTGGTTCACCAAAACAGCAGACATGCATGAGTATCTTGAAATGCCGACTGTCAAGGAAGAAATAAGAAAGTACGCCATAAAACACAAAAGCAGACTACAAGAACACACAAATAGTCTTGCCAAATTGCTTATCACGCCTGGTAAGACCAAAAGGCTAAAGCGATCCACTGTGGATGAATTATGTGGTGGACAGTAATACCCGAAAAAAGGACCATAACACGAAGAGTCACTTAATGGAGTGACCTTTAACTAGAAACATGATCTGCTATGAAAAATTCAGTTTATAGTCAAGCGACTGATCACTGATAGATGTAACTGAACACAAGAAATGTGTATATGGAAAATTAGCGGACACCCGCGACTTTGTCTCCATCCTGCTTATAACCTACCTTCTTTCCTTATGACCGAGCTACTTTAAGTTTACTACTTACCTACTTAATCTGCCACAGGAAATTCAATTTTAATTACATATTCCGTGGGAACCATGGATCTTTCTGGGATAACAAGTAGACCATTAATTAATAATTATGTAATAAAATCTATTCCTAGCAAATCGATTCAGTATTTGCGCACGAAGGAGTAATAGCAATGACGGATAAACATACACACACACAAAATTTCATCTTTATTAGTGTGATAAACTTCCTTCCTTCCAAGTTAGCGTGACATCATTTAGACTGCAAGATTGATCTATCCTCAAGAATTAATAAAAACAACGAATTATTATTTATTACTCTCAACGGAACCCTAAACATAAATAGGAATCAGCTTAACAATGCATTGGGGAAACGCTTCTACAAAGTAAAACATACTTGGCACAGTTCCAATGTGACATTTAAATAACTTGTAAATGTAATTAAATTACCACAATATTGCAATATATTCATATAAATGTTGCTCGAAATTGTTTCATTTGGTTATATTTAAATACATGTTTTGGGTATAGATAAAAATATACACTTCCTGGTGGCGATTTATGTAGCAAAAAGTCAAAAATATTTCATTTTTATTGCATTTGCACTCGACTGCAGAAGAAGAATTATTTTTTTCGATACTCAATCTTTGACACCCTCGACCATTTGATGGATTTTGACATCATATCAACCGATGGACGTCCACTGCAGGACAGGCCTTTTGTATGCACTTCCAAACTTCACGATCATGCGAATCCCTGCGACTCACTTGATGTAGTAGTCCACTTTGCAAAACACTTCGCTTTTTAGTGCAGGGACGCCATTCCAGCATCTTGGGACCCGAACGCCCATCAGCTCTTCGAATTATGTGCCCCATTATATTGTGTTGAGCTAAAAGTGAGTGGAGTGTCGGTGACTTTGGTTCTCCTGCGGATCTGATTCGATCACGCAGAGATACTACGAGCAAATATATCAAATATATCAAATATAGCAAATATAGCAAATATATAAATCTGGCAAAATAGATACAATGGTCCGAGGGTCTGCAATATACACTCGTAAGTATGCCAGATGTACCGTATTTTTTGATGACCGAAAGTTTCTCAGCGTATGCTAAGCCAAATATGGAGTGGAAAGAAGATAGCTTTGGAAGTCAGCAGGTTTTTAAGGGTTTAGAGTCTAGACAGTCCATAAAGTGTCATTTTTTTTATTTTAAAGAATATTTGCCATATTTTTAATTTTAAATATGACCATTATTCCCATTCAACTAGTCGGGAAAGACTTTATTAGGAGTGGGTACGACAATAGACCAACGGGGCGGGGATTGAACCACCACCCCTCGGTGATGATGTTCTTAATCATTGGATTCGTTTCCGTTACAGAAGTAACATTATTAGGCTTACCTACAAGTAAGTTTTTGTACGTTCGTTGGCTATTTGTTATTTACTTAATTTATTTTTTACTTGTGAATACAAATAAGGATACTGGAGTTGGCATGAATATGGATTTCATATTGAATTTTTCGTGTTGCATTGCATTTAATGCATGTGCGTTGTATTAATATATCAATACTTCATCGACATTGTAACTTTGTACTCTAGCAAATGATAAGAGCAAATAAATATTTGCAATATGTAAGTACAATTATAGATACACGGTGTAATACCTACATTATATTAGCTACACCGTTTAACATCAGAATCAAACCCATAATCACTGTTGAGCACGAGTCTCCTTTGAGAATGAAAGGGGTTAGGCTGTCTAGTCCACCGTGCTGGCACAATGCGCATTGGCAGACCTAGAGAATTAAGAAAATTCTCAGGTATACAGGTTTCCTGTTTACGATGTTTTTCCTTCACCATTTAACATTTATGTATTGTATAGTTAATTAATTTAATTTCTTTAGATACGTTTTTAATATTGTTTGTAATGAAGAATTCACCCTTTTACCCTACTATAAAAAACATTAATATTGAATGCTATTACAAATACCCTGACACGTGATTTTTATATATTAGATAGTATAGTACACTCGTAGTTGCAACCTTGGCCACAATAAATGTGAATGACTACAATAGCTTGTCTTTTATACTCTCGTGTAGCCATCCGTAAAACAGGAAATGCTACAAAAACATATTTAATTTAAAATAATTATACTGTATGTATACTATACTAAACCCCGCGACATCATTCACTCGCATGTATATGAAATATGCCAAAAAATAAGTCATGTAGAAATAGTTATTTATGTATGTTTTTTGAATTGAACAATAGACAGGATGAGCGCTACAATCGCTAATTACGTGCTGTGGCATACAATACTTTTTCTACGACATGATTTAATAAAAGAATCTACAAAACTTGGTAAATAATAAGTATATAATTTTAATTGGCTTTGGGAATGGTCTCGTTGATTTTTGTATCGGCGTGGCCACTTAGATTTGATCTCGGCGTGGCTTTCTAGATTTGTCTCTTATGGAAGCCTGAATTTTTGTAGCCAATGACATGAAGATATTTAAGAAATTAAAAATAATCATTGTAGACGATTTACCCGTGTGTTAATGAACTTTACCAAACGACCTGTAGATTGAATAACTTTGTGATAAGGTTTGAGTGATGTGAGTAGATTACGAAATGGGAGCCAAAAAATACAATTTGCCAAACATGCTGTCTAACTATAATGATTCAAAAAGTCGTCTTCAGATATTTTGATTACTCGCAATGATAATATAAAAAGCATCAGTATAAAATCACAGTAAAGATAAATTACTTAAATTAGTAATAGTATCACTCAAGGAAAAAAGTCAGTGGTTAAAACTGTGATGCAATCTGAAATGATTCATAATATATTATACCCAAACCATATTTTATTTAAATCATCATCACAGTATAATACTGTGACGATGATTTAAATAAAATATGGTTTGGGTAATGTACCTACTTAGTTACTTAGTTTTGATAACTGAGCATCAACGGCAAGGAATTAGAAGTTGAACTATTTGTAGAGAAATTCAATATACACATCTTATGTATTACGGAACACTGGCTCACAAAGTCACAACTATCAGTACTTGATATTAAAAATTTTTCATTGTCAAGTGTATTCTCCAGAAAGGCTGGACATGGTGGCTCTTTAATACTTTTACTTAATAACCTAAAATACAAGGATAGAAAAGACATAGTTAGTCTTTCTGTGGAATGCATTGTTGAACTATCTTGTGTGGAGTTGGAACGAATTGTTATAGTATGCGTGTACCGACCCCCTCCTGCTGACTTTGATCAATTTGAAGAGGTAATGGAGGATGTAATGAGACGTTTGTGCACATCTTCCAAACAAATACTGATTTGTGGCGATTTTAATGTTGATATTCTAACAGAAAACTCAAAGTCTGTTAGATTTCTTAACTTATTCAAATGTTTTGATTTGACTCATGCTTTTAATGAACCTACTAGGATAACGGCTACTTCAGGGACATGTCTGGATAATATATTTTACAATTGTGTGATTGAAAAAAAGATGATAATAAATAAATTAGGCTCTGATCACAGTGGTCAAATAATAACTATTTTAAACAATAAATCCAATAGCAACCAATGGTTCAAGTATAGGCCGATAACTGAAGGTAAATTAGAGCGATTTAAAAGCATAATTTCTTCAAAAATTCCAAGTCTTTCATTTGAAAATAGTCACCCAGACAGGCTATTTGGTACGCTGTTCAAGACAATAGACAAAGAGTTTTGTAAAATTTTTAACTTTAAACGTATTAATGTTACTCAAAAATTAAAGTTTAGCGAATGGGCTACTGTAGGCATTTACAAAAGTAGAGACAGATTGTACGAGTTGTACGAGGAGAAACAGTATAATCAAACGCGAACATATTTAGAACATGTAAAAAACTATTCAAAAATTTTCAAACGTGTTTGTATTCTTGCAAAATCATTACACATCAAAGATAGAATAATAAAATCTGAAAACAAGGTACAAACAACCTGGAACATAATTAATAAAGAATCAGGCAAAATTAGACCACGTGATATGAGTTTTGAATTAATTGTCAATGATAAAAAGATAAACACCGATAACGAGATTGTTAATGCCTTTGAAGACTTTTTCCAGAATGTTCCTATCTTGTTAACAGATTCACTGGACTCTTCTGCTACGGAAGCCCAGAGGATATTAAGAGGCCATGTTAAAGAGTGCAACGTTCTTTTTGAATTTCATCATATAACTGTATCAGACATTAAAAAAACTTTTAAACTGTTAAAATTAAAAAGAACTGGAGACATGTGGGGCATGTCAGTGAAAGTAATATCTAACATCATTGATGTCATTGCTCCCCACTTAGCTATTATTTTTAATGAATGCGTGGATTTGGGTATCTTTCCGAACCTAATGAAACATGGCAAACTGTTACCACTTTTTAAATCAGGTGACAAAACTGATGTTAATAATTATAGACCAATTACAATACTGCCAACACTTAGTAAGGTTTTTGAAAAAATCATTTTAAATCAACTTTTAAGTCATTTTAATTTAAATAATTTATTTCACCCTGAACAGTATGGTTTTACTAAAGGTCGCAGTACAACTGATGCAGGTGCTAAACTTTTAAAACATATATATGATGCATGGGAAAATGCTAAGAATGCTATTGGTGTATTTTGTGATTTGTCCAAAGCATTCGATTGTGTTGACCATAACATTCTTTTACTTAAGTTAAGCCACTATGGCATAAAAAGTGTTGCACTCGATCTCATCGCCTCTTATCTTAGTGATAGAACACAAAAGGTATGCATAAATGATTCAAAGTCTCGCGGTTTTTCTAACACAATGGGCGTCCCACAGGGTTCAATTCTGGGTCCTTTTCTATTCCTAGTGTACATAAACGATTTACCACACCATGTTAGCGGCATCTGTGAGATAGTACTGTTTGCTGACGACACATCCTTAATTTTTAAGAGTGACAGAAGTAAAGATAATTCCGACGATGTAAACCGTGCCATATCGCATGTGTCGCATTGGTTCACTGTTAACAACTTACTTTTAAATGCAAAGAAAACTAAATGTATTGAGTTTTCATTACCAAATGTTATAAAATTAGATAAGTCTATAATGATCAATGGTGAAACACTAGAAATAGAGAATTCCACAGTTTTCCTGGGAGTGACCTTGGATTCTAAACTTCAGTGGGGTGCTCATATAGAAAAACTGTCAGGTAAACTCAGCTCAGCTGCTTTTGCAGTGAGAAAAATAAGACAGTTTACTGATGTTGATACAGCTAGACTTGTTTATTTTGCGTACTTTCACAGCGTAATGTCTTACGGTATTTTGTTGTGGGGCAAGGCTGCTGATATACATTCTATATTTGTACTTCAAAAAAGAGCAATTCGAGCAATATATCAACTAAAATCACGCGAGTCCCTTCGTCAAAAGTTTAAAGAAATAGGCATTTTAACAGTAGCCTGTCAGTATATATATAACAGTATAGTTTATGTGAGACAAAATATTAATTTGTACAAACGAAAAGGAGATCTAAACCCACGTCTTACTAGACACGGGCATAAGTTAGTTATTTCTGCATATCGTCTCCAAAGAGTTAAAAAATCTTTTGTGGGTTTGGGTGTACTCTTCTATAACAAGATCCCCAAGACTGTGATGGACTTGCCAATGCACAACTTTAAGCAATGTGTTAAAAAACATTTACTTAGTCAAGGTTACTACACTATTGATGAGTTCCTTAACGACAAAGGTGCATGGAGGCCATTGGATCAGCTTCCACCTTCACACAGGAAATAAAACTATAAGAAATTGTAATTTAATTGTTATCAAATGTAAATTGTAATACTGTATGACTTTTTCAAAAGAGCAACTGTTGAGTTTCTTGCCGGTATCTTCTCAGCAGAACCTGCCTTCCGAACCGGTGGTAGAATCTTTACAAATAGTCAACTGACGTGTCAAAAGTGCTTGTAAACTGAGCCTACTTGAAATAAATGAATTTTGAATTTTTTTTTTTTTTTTTTTTTTTTTCAGTAACAAGTTAAAGTTTCATTAACAAGTTTCTTGTAAAACCCCTCATGAAAAAACTACTTTTTCTATATCTATATTCATTATCTATGATAATGTAAATTCTTTAAGAGAAATAATGATTCCTTGACCACAAAAGTCTAAACAGTATATTATTTCGTTACTTTGTCTAAAGATTCCAATTTTGAACTCACGACATATTACAAACGCAATCTCTGAGCGGCCAGACTTTGGAAATAAATCGGCAGTAGGTATCGAACAACATATTATTGCAATTAAATATGCATTACAAGGTCGTGTGGTGGACATGGACATTGATATCGTCCGCGACTATACAACGGGAGGTGATTTAGTAGAACACAGATACCAAACTGAGAAAATAAGAGAAAATCAAGTATATTTTATACTAGCGGACGCCCGCGACTTCGTCCGCGTGAAACTCGATGTAAAGTAGTAGTAATCAACTACCTTTTTGTAGATATTTATAAGATCTACAACTAATTAGAACATTTTATGGTTCTATCTTTTATAGTTTAGGCAGCGTACGCAAAATAACTTTTCTGGTTGATTTTTTACACCTTGTGTCCGATAAACCCAAATATCTTACGGAACCCTATTTTTTTCCAAAATAAAATTTAGTTTACTTGTGGATAATGTAGCTTTCGAATGGTGAAAGAGTTTTTAAAATCAGCCCAGTGGTTTCTGAGCCTATTCATTACAAACAAACAAACAGACATACAAACAAAATTTTTCTCTTTATATTATTAGTATAGACTAAAGATAGGGCAATAACTCATCAAAACTGAGACGGGCAAAATGCCTATCCCGGCCCAGGCCTACCATAACCACCCGGCAATTTACTTGTATCTAAAAAAATCGTGATAATCCTACTTTAATAATTAAATCATTACTTTGTCAATAAAAGTGTGCATGCCTTCCCTCGGCGACGCCAGATACTATTATGAATCATAATATCGAATATGGGTTATGATGATAGAATAGAATAGAATAGAATATATCTTTATTTGTCCACACACGAGTAATACAATAAAATAAAATAACATACAAATAATTTATAATCATCATAACCCATATTCGGGTCACTGCTGAGCTCGAGTCTCCTCTCAGAATGAAAGGGGCTACGCCAATAGTCCACCACGCTGACCCAATATTATGATGCACAGTCTTTGTTTTTATATATGGGCTGATATATACAACGTGTCCCAAAATTCAACGATAAGCGGGCGCCAAAAGATTGACCTGCTCATGAGCACTTAAGGAAAAATAATAAAAAAAATATACCTAAATTTTTTTTTTAGTTACAAAATAAATTTTAAAATTCTTTGAAAATTTACACCTTGTATGATATTTTGAACTACCGCAGCTACAATTTCTTAAATATGCTTAAGATTTTTTTTGTATCGGAACCTAAGTAGTACTACTATTCACCACAACTCTTAAAAACACCACAATGCCCGCAGTTTTTACACAAAAAAATATCAAAATATTTTTTTTCCCTCAAATTTTTAAAGATTTTTACTTTCAGTCTACTTTGACTCATGGTCTTGCAAAAAAAAGTATGAACACCGCTATGGCAAGTTATTTTCAAAGTTGACGCAACTAATCAAGATTTCAAAATAATATAATACCCTAGGATAACTAGTCGCAAAAAAAAAATATGCGTACCATTTGTAAACAAGAACTAAATTTCTAAAATGTTTTTGCTCCTAGAAATCACTTTTACTTTATGCACAAAATGATGTGAGTCATACGTTGCAATTTCCTAGAATTTTAATGGAACGAACGATAACATTTAAAAATAAGAGAGAGAGAGAGAGAGAAAGATAGCGATAAGTATACGTTAGAGAGGGATAGACAGATGTTCTTTGTTGAATGACAATGATGCAGGTAAAGAAAATCCTGTTCCCAGCAAGTCAGTACGCTCTGCTCCTTTGTTTACTGCGCAACTTTCCGTATTCAATTGACGTGGCTCTCGTACTAACGACTTTTGGCTTTGCATTTTGGACTGGACTTAAGTGATCTGCAAACTGAACTGACCTGGCATTATTTTGGACTGTGCCTGTGTTTTGTGAATTGGACTTTTGGTGTATTTTGGACTGTTTAGCGTTATCATGCCGCAACCATACACGCCGATGGAATACGCTAACATGCATCTCATTTATGGAGAATGTCGGTGCAATGCTAACGCTGCTAGCAGATTGTATCGAGAAAGGTACCCAAACGCTCAAAGATATCCAGATTATCGGGTATTTATGAATGTGCATCAAGCGTTTTCGGAGGGTCGTTTGCCGTCAGCTAGAAGAAACGCTGGAAGACCTAGATCGGAATGCGATGAAGAAGTTCTCAATGAAATAAACATTGATTCAACTACCTCAGTGCGTGCCATAGAAGCAGCTACGGGAATCCCAAAAAGTTCAGCACATCGAATACTAAAACGTCATCGGCTACACCCATATCATTACAGACGTGTACAAACGTTACTATCACGGGACTATCCACTGCGGATCGCATTTTGCCGAGTGATGCTTCAAAAGCATCGGGAAGATCCTCAGTTCTTGGATAAAGTACTATGGTCGGATGAAACAACCTGCAAGAAAGATGGCTATTTAAATCTTCACAACCTACACAGCTGGAGCAATAAGAATCCGCACCTGATGAGAGAAGACAAATCCCAATATCAATTTAAGGTCAACTTATGGACGGGCATTTTAAATGGAAAAGTGATTGGGCCTTTTGAATTACAAGGAAACTTAGATGGGGACAGTTATTTGAACTTTTTACAAAATGATTTGCAAGAATTACTAGAAGACGTCCCCCTAAGCGACCTTCAAAATATGTGGTATCAAAATGATGGTTGCCCAGCTCACTACGCTCGTCCTGTGAGACAATACCTAGACCACGAGTATCCGGGGCGTTGGATCGGGCGACTTGGTCCTATCCTATGGCCACCCCGATCACCCGACCTAAACCCCCTGGATTTCTTTTATTGGGGTTGTCTCAAAGACAGGATCTACGCAAAACCGATTACGACATTGGACGAGCTTCGGCAAAAAATCACTCAGGCTGCGGCACATATCAATGCTAGAAGATATGCGCGAAAAATAAAACGGTCGTTTTTAAGGCGATGTCGTGCCTGTATTAATGCCGGTGGAAAACAATTCGAACATTTACTTTAATGTTGTGTAATTAAAATAACAAACACATTTTTGGAACATAGTAAAATTTATTACTAACAACAAGAACAATTAAGAAATTTGGTTCTTGTTTACAAATGGTACGCACATTTTTTTTTGTGACTAGTTATCCTAGGGTATTATACTATTTTGAAATCTTGATTAGTTGCGTCAACTTTGAAAATAACTTGCCATAGCGGTGTTCATACTTTTTTTTGCAAGACCATGAGTCAAAGTAGACTGAAAGTAAAAATCTTTAAAAATTTGAGGGAAAAAAAATATTTTGATTTTTTTTTGTGTAAAAACTGCGGGCATTGTGGTGTTTTTAAGAGTTGTGGTGAATAGTAGTACTACTTAGGTTCCGATACAAAAAAAATCTTAAGCATATTTAAGAAATTGTAGCTGCGGTAGTTCAAAATATCATACAAGGTGTAAATTTTCAAAGAATTTTAAAATTTATTTTGTAACTAAAAAAAAAATTTAGGTATATTTTTTTTATTATTTTTCCTTAAGTGCTCATGAGCAGGTCAATCTTTTGGCGCCCGCTTATCGTTGAATTTTGGGACACGTTGTATATATATATATATATATATATATATATATATATAGATATATATAAATCAGCCCAGAATTGGGTAGTCAGTTGTTGAGTCGGTTCGAAAAGAAATGTTACCGATAAGTAGGTATTAGCATTATGTTAATTAAAGTACTTGTAAGTTGCACAATTTGACGAAAGAGTACGTAATGCTGTGAGCAACACGCTAGTATGTTAATAAACTGCACTTGCGAGATCTTGAATTACTATCAGCTAACCTACCCCCATTAGACGAATATGTGCCAAGTATAACGAAGTTTCTAAAACTATACCGGATATCGACATCTTCCACAATTCCTTCTATGTCTTTAAAAACAAGTTGCATGACCATTTTAAACTCCATAATAATTAAATTGTCTCTATTATTAGTAAGATTTAGTTTAATGTTAATGTTTTTTCTTAATATTTATTCTTTTTGTTTTGTATAATCCTACCTACCTAGTAAATTAATTTAAAAATTGTGTTTAATTAAGTTAAGTTTTCTTCTTTATGCTATTGTTTTAAAATTGTATACTATTTTATTAATTTTAAATTAGGTAATAATTAATTTTGACATTTATTTCTTCCTATAAATTTGACATATTATAATTAGTTAAGTGTTGACATATAATTATATAAGTGTTATGTGCGCCTATTGTTTATATGCATATCAGAACTCTTTAATATGTGTTATCTTATGTTTTAACGTTTAATATGTGTATTGTTGGCGTGCTTTATATAAATAAATAAATAAATACTATAGATAATACTATAGATATGTTACGTGTCTCCACACCACAAAAAGTGATCCGAATTTAACTACTCCACAAGTACTAGCACAATTTTGTGTTTAATTCCATTACTATCTATTTATGTTTTTACATATCCTGAACACACAACTCGACATTGTAGACAATATTTAGGTATTATTATTTTGTATTTGTAAATAACTATTGTTTTTTCCTATTCGACTCCAATGAAATTAAGACAATTAGCCACTTTAGTTCGCCTCATTTTTGACGCGCTAGTTAAATCTTTGATGTCAGCATTTTTTAACACGCTTAGTTAATTGAAATTTTTGTCTCAATGTCTGTTTTGTTATTCAAGCATGACTTGAAAACTAATGGATAGATTTTTATACAATTTGCGTATAGATTACGCTAACCTTTGAATCAAGCTTCGTTTTATAGAAATAAAAAAAAACCCGAAAAACCAAATTTACATGCATGCAGAGCTTAAGATCGTTGACCATAAAGCCTAAGATTTACGTTTTTTTTAAAGAATGTTACTTCGCCGCTTTGGTACACCGGCGAACATTTTGCCTTAGAAGATTGGTAAAAAATTTATTTTTCTTTTATATTATCACGATACCCACGGACACAGCAATATGCTGAGTGGAGACCCTTTTAGGATCACATCATGCAAGTTGCAAGGTATTTAATTTATTGTTTTTTTTCTCTCTTTTCTTTGTATGATGTGTATTCTGAATAAACTTTTTTTTCTTTCTTTCTTTCATATTATCATCTCCATCTACTTTTATATGGGGGCATACCTGGGTTACCTAGGTCGGTGGGTATTCCCCTTTCTAGCAAGAAAGACATACGTAACACACATCCCGGTCCAGAAATCTAACCCACAACCACATGACCCGAAGACAGTAAACTAGCCAATAAACCAAAAGCGAAGTTATAAAGACGCAATATTTAAAAAAAAACTTATATTTCCAGTTCTCGGTGTTCCTGCTTCTGATCTTCATCGCGGAGCTGGCGGTCGGCATCGCCGGCTACGTGAAGCACACGGACCTGGAGACGTCGCTCATGCGCTCGCTCAACGACTCGCTCAAGCACTACAACGACGACCCCGCCGTGCGGCAGAACTTCGACATCATCCAGACTGACGTAAGCGATGAGATAAAGTTATAGCTCAAGCACAAATACTTAAAGACACCATCATCATCATCAACCCATATTCGGCTCACTGCAGAGCTCGAGTCTCCTCTCAGAACGAAAGGAGTTAGACCAATAGTCCACCACGCTGGCCTAATGCAGATTGGCAGACTGAACACACATAGAGAATTAAGAATCATCTCACACTTTTTCTTCGCTCCTTAAGACACGTGATATTTAATTTTTTTAAATGCACACAACTGAAAAGTTGGAGGTGCATGACCCGGACCGGATTCGAACCCACACTCTCCAGAATTGGAGGCAGAGGTCATATCTACTGGGCTATCAAGGCTCTCGTTTATAAAACATGGATTAGGATTTATTTACCTTAACCTCAAATTTCTTCAAAGAACTTTAACAGTGGTGAATTAAGTTTACTTTAGTTTGAAGAAAATTCGACACTCAGCGGGTGAGTGGTCCCCTGGGGGTGCCCCTGAATACAACGGGAGGTGATTTTAGTAGAACACAGATACCAACCTGAGAAAATAAGAGAAAATCAAGTATATTTTATACTAGAGATAGGGCAATAACTCATCAAAACTGAGACGGGCAAAAATGCCTATCCCCGGCCCAGGCCTACCCTAACCACATAACCCATATTCGATCATATCTACTGGGCTACCAAGGCTCTCGTTTATAAAACATGGATTAGGATTTACCTTAACCTCAAATTTCTTCAAAGAACTTTAACAGTGATGAATTAGGTTCACTTTAGTTTGAAGAAAATTGAGGTTTAAATCCTTCTTAGAATTTGGGGATAACTGTGGCGACCTTGTAGGTCGCACTCTCATAAGACTTCTAGGGATAGTTCACTCGCTGAACATCGTTTAAACTAAGAGTTCAAAAATTCGACACTCAGCGGGTGAATGGTCCCCTGGGGGTGCCCCTGCACGTTTAAGAATTTTAGAGCATAAAGCCTAAAGCAAACATGTCGTCCCACAGCTGCAATGCTGCGGCATCAACGGCTACAAGGACTGGGAGAGCAACGGCATCCCCATCCCCAACACGTGCTGCGCCGGCCAGGAGGTGGTGGACAACAAGCTGTCCAACTGCACCGTCAGCTCCCCCACACTGCACCAGAAGGGCTGCCTCGACGAGATCCTCGTGCACCTGAAGCCGCTGACCCTTCTGCTCGGCGGAGTCGGTGTGGGCATCGCTTTTGTACAGGTAACTTGACGCATTTCTATCCGTTTATGCCTCAGACCAATGGGGATGATGACTAGGTTTGAATATATTGATTTTTATGATAAATTCGGGTAAATAAGGTCTTGTTAGACTAATTTATACATAAAAAGCAAAGATTGTCTGGATATTTGCAAAGTAAGTAAGAAATTTCAAAATCTTTTATCGTAATTAGATGTAAATTCATACAGTTTTAGCTTCTTTACATTAAATGTGACATTTTTTAATATTTGAACTATAAACATACGTTTCCGGTACGATGTCATGTAGAAACCGAAAGTCGTGTAGAATTTCATCCTACTCTAATTTCGGCGGTTTCACCAGTGTAGTTCCCGTTCCAGTGAGAATACGGGGATAATAAATAAGACACTCACAAATAACGCGGCTTTCTGATGGTAAAAGAATTTTCAAATACGGTTCTGTACATCCTGAGATCCGCTACAATACCATAAATTATTACCTCTTTATCATATTACTATAGAATTATAGATTACTAGATGACGCCGCGCGGTTTCACCCGTGTGGATCCCGTTCCCGTAGGAATACGGAGACAAAATATAGCCTATAGCCTTCGTCGATAAATAGGCTGTCTAACACTGAAAGAATTTTTCAAATCGGACCAGTAGTTCCTGAGATTAGCGCGTTCAAAGAAACCATCTCTTCAGCTTTATAATTAAGTATAGATAATATATTGAATATTATACATTATAATATTGAACAATTCTTGTATTAATTTGATTTTATTTTGTAATTTGTATTGAAAAGATTGTTCTAAAACTATTTTTGTCTTTTCAGTTGCTCGGTGTCATATTCGCGTGCTGTCTCGCTCGCTCCATCCGCAGCCAATACGAAACTGTCTAAATCGATTTGAACTCATCCGTCTATTTTTAATTTCATCTTTTTAGTTTATCCACAGAATAGAGAATGATACAGAATGAGTCTTTAAAGCCGCGCAGCCGGAAACCCATAAAAAACAAATCACGCGTGATGTTTGTATTTTTCTGGTTTTCCGCATAATGTTTCTACTCTATCTACTATAAAGAAACTTTTTTTCATATATATCTATCTATCATAATTAATTATCAAATTAATATCTTAATAGACTATTAATCAACAACTATCTATAAAAAATACTCAGTCTTATTATTTTTAGTTTTCGAACATTTTTTTAAATATCAAAAAACATAGACCCCATTTTTCTTGACGCTTTGTGTCATCATGACTCGTGTATGTATTGTTTTTTAAGTATTTATTTGGAATGGCTTAATCACTGCCGTTTTCCGTGCGCTCTATCTGCCTATTATTCTTTAATCTGTGAGTTTATCATACAATTTATGTTATACACATTGGGCAAATATCGACTCAAGAGTAACAAAAAATACCTTTTGAAAAAAATTATAACTAATTTTGGTAATGCGAAAAAAAAAGTGATTAAAAAAAAATGATTAAAAAAAAAGTACGATATAAAATTAAGACTTGAACTTTTAAATCCTTTTGAAACTTATTACTTTTTTATATTTAAACAAATATAATTACAAGTTTTAAGTTATTTTCACTTGAGTCGATGTGTTTGTTCTTCTGTAGTTAAGTGAAAGTGGAGATATTTTGTTATATTTTTTTAGTTGTCACATTTTTTTTTCCATTCTTACAGTAAGTTAATGTTAATTTAAAATTAATTATACATGTCGATATATTGAAACATTTCTTACATTTACAAATTAATTGTCGTATTTACTATTATAGATTTTCTCTTATTGTAGTTATACATTTCATCCATACATTTAGCGTGAGGTAAGCTTGCCAACTGCCCGGATTTCTAGAAACTATCAAAATTAACCGACTACCTTCAAATTTGAGTGCCTCTATCGTGTTCCTCAACTTCTTTCTCCGACAAATGCAACTTGTTTCCTAAAATCATTAAGAGCGCGCAGCGCGTCGGTACGATATGGATAAAATCGAACGAAGCGCAAACGAGACGCCGAATTATGACTTTCACGTGAGTGAAGAGCACGGAGCGATTGACGCGCGACGCAAATTTTATGACGTGAGCGCCAAAACCATTTTTACCTAATTGCAAGTAAATTAAACAACATTACGAAAAACAAAATGGCCATGTTCAAGATATATACCTAATTTTCTATACAAAACAAAAATTTAAGATAATAAGTTTGCTTTTCCTGAGATTGAAAGCAAAATGTGAGCAAAACATGTATTTATCAAAAAAAAAAATAAACTATCGAGAAAAGTTTTACAAATTGTGTATTTTGTATAGTCATAACGTAGCTAACACTTTGAAATATCATTTACCCAAATATCAGGCTCCTAACTTTTCCAGAATCTGAGATCCAGAACCATTTGTAACCACCAAATTACATATTGCACACTCTTTATTTACCCTTTTTCGTACAGAGTAAAAAACGAATCTAAAATATATTTAAAGAAAGAAATGTAAACAAAAGTTTCACCAATACCAAGTAAATTATATGGGAATATTAAAAAGTGCTAATTTGAATGAACTATTCTTTAACATTACAATATAACTTGGTCCGGAACGTTGGCAACACTTGTAGAAAAGTAAAGTCACAAGATGATGTGCTCAGCCTAGAAGACTGATTTTTCGAATAGAATGGTTGCAAAAATGCCAAAATCATACAAACACATGCACTTTTCATATTAAATTCATTCATGTCAGCCACTGACGATCAAGTAATATCACATTCCTGCAGCGCTAACGGCTTGACTATCTATAAAACTGATCTGATTTATCAGACTGCTTGATTGACTGATAGATCAGTTTATTGGACATTAGCGCTGCAGGCATGTGAGATTACTTGATCGTCGATGGCTGACATTATATAGTTTAGAATAATGTCAAATATATTTATATTCGTCTATTTATGTAGGAATGACTCACGTTTGTCTCTATAATATTTGATAAAGTACATTGTAGTATTAGTTAAAAGTGATTATCTTCAAAAACAAATAAATTTTCAACTGTGTGTATCTTTATATTGCCGCATACAAATCGGGCCACCAAAAAACATATGTAAAGTTCTTTTCATGAAAGAAGTCCCCCAGACGCGGCGCTAATGTCATTTGTGTAAAGCGCTGTCAATTTTAGTTTTAGTCGCGGGACTTTTTTCATGTAACGGACTCAATGTTAAGTATCAGTTAGTCCTACCGTTGGTTTTGTCACTTTCAAAAACTTGTGAATAAGCTATCCGACGTTAAGGGTGTTGAAACAGACGAATTAAATTTATTGTTTATGTGGTGAAACTGGCCATATTACATACTCTTGATTCTGGATAAAGATGCCATTATATTATTGTTGAAAAATGAAAATATTGCAAAAAAAAAAATGGAACTAAGTCTTCCATTTCCTCGATTAGCATGATTTTTATATTTTAGTCAGGTTAAAATCGATACACTAAACGGTCCTAGCATACTTTTATTTGTAACATAACTTTATAAGACTAGTGTGGGCCTTCAATTTTAATTGTACAGTTTTATCTAAACAAGTTCTCAGTTCAAAACTGAGAGTCTGTAGCCCGCATTAGAAACGAAACCGCAGAAGTGCGGTGTATGCATACGTTTATGTAAAGCCCAATAAGTATGCAACAAACTCTCAAAATATGTTTAAAGCATAATAACATCTTCATTTATAACCCGATAAGTATGTGGCAAACAATCTATTGTTTTAGTATAATAGTATAGTATTTTACTAAATGTTTCTTGTAGTATTTATTTACATTTATAATAAATCTGTATATTATGGTGATATCATGTTTTTCTTTTAATAATCTTATCACGCCAAGTAGGTAATAGAGATTAGACAACCGCAGACCCAAATACCTTAATCCGTTCTGTATATATGCCGGAAGCAATAAATAATTAGATAAAAGCATTAGTAGGTTTGGCTACTTGACGGATTTAAGGTGATGATAAATATTTAATTAGGAGGCATATGCTCAGGCCTGAGCATACATTTAGAACCTTGTTTTTCTAAACCGAAGGTTGCCTGGAAGAAATCGTAACTTAGCGATAAGGCCGATAAAAGCTTTTGTAAGCACGTACCATCAGGTGAGATCGTGGTCAAACGCGAGCTTAATACGTGTGGGACTCTGCGACTTTTTTTTTTTTTTATTCTTTACAAGTTAGCCCTTGACTACAATCTCATCTGATGGTAAATGATGCAGTCTAAGATGGAAGCGGGCTAACTTGTTAGGAGGAGGATGAAAATCCACACCCCTTTCGGTTTCTACACGGCATCGTACCGGAACGCTAAATCGCTTGGCGATATGTCTTTGTCGGTTCGGTCGGTCGGCGACTGCTGCGGTAAAGCTATTGCATAGCATTTTATCACTTACTAGCCGACGCCCGCGACTTCGTCAGCGTGAAACCCGATGTAAACTTTCAACTACCCCTATCCTACTTCTACCCCTACCCTACTCCTACCTACCCCTACCCTACTTTTCTGGTTGATTTTTTACACCTTGTGTCCGAAAAACCCAAATATCTTACGGAACCCTATTTTTTTCTAAAATAAAATTTAGCCTATGTTACTTGTGGATAATGTGGCTTTCGAATGGTGAAAGAATTTTTAAAATCGGTCCAGTAGTTTTTGAGCCTATTCATTACAATCAAACAAACAAAGTTTTCCTCTATAATATTAGTATAGATTATAATTATTTATTGCTAGTCTACACGCATAGGTCTAGTCGCACGCACACAAACACATTGTCTGCCGAACTTAGACGACGTTAGACGAAGACTATGCACGGCTTTCAGCGCTGCACCGTTAGGTTCATTTTCGTTATAGAATTTCTAGATTCGGTCGCTTAAAGCTATGTAATAGCTTTAAAAAAATATTGAAGTATAAAAGTATGAATAAAACAGCAGTTAGTGTTCTAGATACACACATTTTTATTTTCCTATTTTATACCATGTTATAAATTTTAACAAAGGATGATTATAAGGGTTCATCTGTATGAACATCGAGTTTTGAGGAACATCAGTCGCGTTGAGTACAGTATACAACTGTTTGTCTTGCAAGCAACACATTTCGAGTCACAGTATAAAATAAATTTTCAAAAAATCACATCGACAAAATATATACCAGTCACGAATACGATTATTCACTTGTCTGGTCTGTATGTCGCAAGCATTTGAATCTCACAGCACCAGTTTCACATCCGATGATATTAGTGTTTTTGTTTTTATTTTCACCATCACATCCATATACACGCGACATACACCTCGCTAAATATTACACAGCTAAGTTTTTATTTTTTAATACTTTAACAACTAGGGTTAAGACATACATTATACAATACCTAAACAATAAAATAACTTACGTCTAACAACTGTTTACACCCTAAACGGAATATTTCAGATAGAAGTCGCAGCGGAAGAAACTAGTGCCCAGTGAGGTTTGGCACGTCTAGTAGAGTATCAACCGTCATCAAATTAGGCTACAGCGGCGAACAGTTCATGCAAGCCGATTCCCGCCGGGTTACCTTTTAAAATCCATGCATATTCATTGTATTGTTAATCCATGCATATTCTTTGTATTACGGCTTACCTTCATCTAAATTCCATCCTTCGCCACTGGTAGGTTATAATATTACATGGCAACCAGAGGACGTGACATATGTATGCAATATGATCTTTAATCAGAATCATATCATTTATACTTTCATCGAGTCATATTGTCTACTAGCTGAGATTTCGTTGGCGTGAAATTAGGATTCCACAAGCTGTTTCCAAATAAAAGCCAAATCCAGTCAGCAGTTTTTGCATGGTTCAAAGTTCTTCATTACAATTAGTTTTTCTCATATCCCACAGGAATCACGGTTTTTATCTCCAATCCTAATTTCAGCTAAATCAGCTAAGTATTCGTGGCGTTAGAGTAACAAACATTCATACATCTTTCGCGTTTATAATATTATAATAGGAACTAAAAAAACCACCAGTATTTTGAATATCTTGCGGGAACCATGGATTTATTCATGGGTCAAATAGCCTATCCAGGCTATCTCCATTCCGAATTTCAGCTAAATCGGTTGAATAGTCGCGACAATAAAGAGTAACAAACATCCATACAATCTTTCTTTTGCGTTTAATATTAGTAGGATTAAAACAATATGACTCAATGACAGTATGTGAGTTAACATAAATAAAATAAATAATTTCGATATGACCGTGCTCTAAATTTGCAGAAGGTACTTTGCGAAATATTGTTTGCATTTGCAATCATTACGTCTTTTTTTGTGGAGCACTTGGCACTCCTCTTCTAGAAGAGAGTTATGTTAATGATTTTAATACGAGACTTATAAACCGTACAGACTACTTTAGTATTTTAGTAGAGTACGAACGATTTTTGGGCGGTAAATCCAAAATTGTTGATTAAAATACTAAAGTAGTCCGAACTAGGCATTAGACACTAGGTAGTTGACAAAGGACAAAACGCAGGACCCGATTAGTAATCGTTAAAAATTCAGAGCTAGACAGATAACAGATTGCAAACAATATTTCTTAAGTTATTAAATATACTCTGCTTTTACTGAAAATGAGTGTATTTTTATAGCGGCTAATATGTGCCAACACACACACACCAACTTCCCCTTTCTATATCGCCAAATAAATGTCTATGGACCGATGCACTTTGATATGTCAATTTCGTAAAAAAAAAGCCCATGCCTTTGTAAACCACACAGATGTAATTTGAAAATTTTGAACTGCAGAGAGCATAGACAACTGCCTCGAGTTGTTTATGCTAGTGAACATAAACCAAAGTTTTTTATGTTTTCAGTTCCGAAAAGATATAAGTCAAAATGAAATAAAAAGATGCTTTCACAAGCCAAGTTTGAGTAAAATTAAATTAATATGACATATCAATGCTCAAAACCAAAAAATAATTTTATAAAAATTAATGTTCAATTGTTCAGTAACAAATAATATCTAACCAAAAATGTTAATCTGACATTTCAATTAGTCAAGTTAATTTTTTTTTTATTTAAGATTGCAAGTAAAATTTTACTCGACACACGTGGTGTAAGCACAAAACTCATTTAAATAAATCATTATTCAGTTTAACGGCATGTGTATTAACAATTACAATTGGCGCAGTCGGTAAGATCTAATAGTTGAGTATAACACTGTGTTCAACTAGAGAACAATTTATTAAAAAAAGTTCTATATAGAACGCGCCAAGCTTCGAGTCCGCTCTGATTTTGCTACACGCCCAACGTTTGCAGCTATAACTAACGACTCGCCTCGCGTTCAGGGCGGACTTAAAGATTGGCGCAACCTATACCCAAGACATTGTACAAAAACATGACACAAAGTTCAAGGTACTATGCACATCACAGCTGTTTGAATTTGAGGAATATTTACAAATCATTCAACTCCATACAATCAAAGGTCATCGACTATAGAAATCGGTTCACAAGTTCTTTCTTTATAAAAAAAATAAATAAATAGGTTTCATAATATAAAATAGTATACTTGGCGAAGAATAGTCTACATTGCCACAATTGTTATATCAAGTGATAAACATTGTATAGCACACTTAACATAAGAAAAAAAAAACGATTTCACAGTAATTTTTAGAAATTTCAATAATAATAATAATTAATTACACTATCTAAATATTATGGACCAAATAGATACATACAAAACATTAACTAAATCACAAATTCGACAGGTTGCTATATGATTTTAATCCTTGTTTATAAATAAGAAGTAATGGTGCAATTTAGCTTACACTAATTTAACACTTGCCATCTAGTTTGTCTATGGCGACTGTTAAATATAGTACTACTTTTACAGCTGTCAAATCTGATAGTGATTACTACCAAATTAACACCATTTACTATATTTACTTAGATTTTACATTTTTCTTGTTTGGGATCTGTATTCACTATGGAATTTTCAAAATAAACGACTAGAAACTATATTTGTGGAACTATTACAAGAGCTTGGTATGTATAAACAAAACACTGGCTGTTGCTCATGTCATAATACACTCAGAGGCACAATTTTATTATACTTCCGTCATATTAAAGTGGGCGGATAATTGTGCCTTTGAGTATACAAAGGGTTATTTATTAACATTGAAAAAAAGACACATTTTATGACATAGTAGTAGATTCAAATATACACTTTCTCCAGCTTCCATAGTATTAGTAGATATACATATTATTGAGTTCATAAACTTAAATTATTTATAGATTTCTAATGGGCATTTGAAACATGCTGCATATATCAAGTTTTACACTAAAACATTCAGATATACTTACAACATAGCATTATTAACTAATTAATTTTCATTGAATTCTTTGATGTCACTGTAAATATTTAATTAACAAAATCAATTTCATATTCAAATAAATAACCAACGGTTGAAGTTTAGACACAAACATCCCTTTGTACTGACATACATAATAATTACTAAAATAATCCAACACTATCTCAAACACAATAAGTAAGCGCTAATCAAGTGCTGTGAGAAATTGGGAGACAATTAATTGGCAGTCGAGTAATTATACATAGAATTTAATAATCTTATATAACTAACCATCAAGATCACATCTCTATACAAACCAATCACTAAAGCAATTAGTACACCCTGCAAGATGTATACCATTACAGTAAGACCCATTTCGTAAACTGATTTTTGACAGTTGACAGCTTTACAAGTGCACTAAAATGACAGATCTAAAAATTTGACACAGACAGAAAATATTGTTAAATAAAAGAGGAAGAGAAGATATATTTTCATTCAGATATTCTGTTAACATTTTCTTGTGCTGTTTTTCTGTGATTCTGTCAATTGAGTTAGCACATCTATGGTTATTAAGTTGATCAAAGACAATGTATATAAACCAACTGTAAAAAGTATCAGTTCTCTCATTGGCCGTACTATAATCCCCGTGGCTTAGAAAATAAACCATGATCAAGTCAAGCACACCTCTTTCTTTTTAATTTAGAAAGAACATCCCAAGACTGTCAAACAAGTTATCCTGATATATGTACAAGATTTGATGAACAATTTTGCCATGAATCATAAAATTCAACATAGCAGGACTAATTGAAACAGGATTTATAGTGTTGTTTTTCTAAATTAGAAAGCTAAAGATGTATCAACTATGAATCTATACAGACAGACTTCAGATTATTTGCCCCCATTTAAAGCTAATCAATGTTGTTTTTAGTATTAAGATATATTGATTTGCTTATCAATTACTATTAGGCAAACAGTTATGAATATAAGAATCAGCTTGTAGTAAGTAAGTAAATTATACAACTTTAGAAAAAAAAACAATAATATTGCTTAGGAACTTGCTGACAAACAACATTTTTTTTTTAAATTGTCATTAGTTAATAAATATGCACTCAACCGAGTTTATGTGTGATTGCATCAACTGTAACTCAAACACTTCAGTTTCAGTCTGTCTGTCTAGACAATTGTTATTTCAGTGACGCCCATCTATACCAGCACATTCATCAAAGTGTTTTGAGATCAACACAACAATTATTGTGGCAAAAATTGACTCAATCACTTTTACCCTACATTGATTAATGTTTAATATTACAATACCCTACAGCCACGTTGCTATGACGCGACCAGAGACATCAATAGTTTTTCTTTTTAAAAGATAAAGAAAAATTATAGAATGTAGTTGTTCTTCAAGCATTAGAGAATTCAGTATTAATTGCAACCAATCCAATAAGCCGATATATACGCACTTTTAGCAACATTTTAAGTTATAGTCATATTTTACAGTTAAAACAATATTCTATAAGACTTAACTTTATATGTAAAATATTTTAGGAAAACATGCATGACATTGAGTTTTGCCAGTCATTAGAAAGCAGTTTTTCCAAGATTATGTAGATTTTTACATTCCCACAATAGAGAAGTTTTATTTGAAAAAAGATATTCCTATTCTAGTCTCAATCTTTGAGTATTTTTAGTTGGCATACTAGCTTAAGAATAGAATAATATTATCAGATGTTTATGATAATAAGCAATTTTCTACACATTGTGCCAATCACTAAAGGTTGGTAATTGCTATTATTTAAATGTTACCAAAAATTATGTAACTAATTCATCAACTAATAAAAAAATGTTACATTTCAGTCACCAATATACTAAAAATGTTCACATTAACAAGTTCAACTTATCGAAAATCCTGACATTCATTGGTTAACTTACCAAAAATATTGACATTCATTGGTTAACTTACCAAAAATGTTGACATTCATTGGTTAACTTACCAATAATATTGACATTCATTGATTAACTTACCAAAAATATTGACATTCATTGGTTAACTTACCAAAAAAGTTTGACATTCATTGTTAACTCATCAAAAATGTTGGCAAAAGTACACAAATCAAATCAACTGGATTACACAAGTGTTAGCTTACATTAAAGTGAACGGGATGGATTTAAAACAGAATGGTATTGAGTATGACAGCTGTGCGACGCAGCGCAATCATGTTGCGTAGCGCTTGGTCCAGAGGCGCGCGATGCGATCGTGCTCTTCCCTGTTCTGTAGATACTGTGTTGCAATGCTACCCACCAGCGGGTCAGCTGGAATAACAAACATTGCCATTTATATTATCAACACATATTCGGCACATTGCTGAGCTTGAGTCAACCATCAGAATGAGAGGGGTTAGGCCAATAGTCCACCACCCTGCCCAATGCGGACTGGCAAGACTTCACACACGGCTGGAATTAAGAAAATGTTCCAGGTATGCAGGTTTCCTCACAATGTTTTCCTTCACTGTTTGAGACATGAGATATTTAATTTTTTAAAATGCACACAACTGAAGAGTTGGCGGTGCATGCTCCGGACCAGATTTGAGCCTACACCGTCCGAATCAAAGGCAGAGGTCATATCCACTGGGCTATCACGGCTCTCCTATCATTTCTACATAATAATAATAATGTACATAACAACAACTCTTTATAAATCCATAAAATGTAGTCCCTTCAGTGTCTGTAGTTTATACTGTTTATGGTGTCACCAAGGTCAAGTGGTTAAATTATTGACAACATTGCATGTGTCATGATCTCTATATCTCATTGTCTATGATAGATAAAAAATAAGAAATCTGGAACTACTTATAGAAGGCATAATCATCATGAATTGTGCTTAAACAGTGATGATCAAAATATAATTGTGTCTGGTTTACCAGACAAACATTGAAGAATGTTTAATATCGATATGTGGTCACAAACACAAGGAGTGTGGTCAGCTGAGCAATTATGCGATGCAATAATTCATCATTCTGTAGTTATCCATCATGGCACAGTAAACTCTATTGTTGCCATTCTAGTATTATATTAACCATTTTACTTTAATGTAATCATTGTTTATGCTAACTATGGGCCTTATTAGAAGGCTCAAAATCACTCAGCGGGCGATGGAGCAAGCTATGTTTGTAGTTTCTTTGAGTGATCAAATTAGAAATGAGGAGATCCGCAGATGAACCAAAGTCACTAACATAGCTCAGTGAGTTGCGAAGCTGAAGAACCAATGGACGTTGGGTTCCCAAGGTGCTGGAATGGCGACCCCACACCAGAAAGTACAGTGTTGGTCAACCCCTCACTAGGTGGACCGAGGACTACAAGTAGATTACAGGAAACTGCTGGATGCTGGTGGCTCGAGACCATTATGCTTGGAGGTCTATGCAAGAGGCATATGTCCAGCAGTGGATGTCCATTGGCTGATAATGATGATGATGATCAATCATTGTTCATCATTTTCAGCTGCTGAACACCACATAGGTCATAAGCCTCTTGTAAGGACTTCCAAACACAATGGTTGTGAGTCCCATGCATTCAGCAGCTCTCTGTTAACCTGTCACCTAGTTGGGGGATAACCAATATTGTGCTTTCAGGGCAGGGTAACCTATCAGCACATTGGAACCTTAACATTCATTGGTTCTTTGAACTATGCTTCTAAAAATATAAATGTTAACTATTACAACCTAAGTAGCTAAATAGATATGGCACACATTTTGATCAACATCTAGACACACAGTTGGATCGACATCTAGACACAGTTGGATCAACATCTAGAACAAATAAGATGTCTGGAAGCTTGTCTTTGGGGGTGAAGATGCTGTGCAGGGGTCAATAATGTTCCCAGTAGGGATTTGGAGTTGTAAAGGTTTATTTATTAAATTTTCTACAATTTGAGGCAACTATTTTCTTGTTTTTTGGATTTTAGGGTTTCTGACAGCTAGCTAGGTAGCGTTCAATTTACAGCGCTACCACCAATGAGCTAGCGAGGCTATTCGGATGTCGCATTAGCCTTTCTTTATGCTTGTTGCAGTTATTTCTGATTTCCTCACAGGCAGTTGGCATTTCAAGGTTCATTCAAGGCATTATTCAGTATTAAAATTGACATAACTAAATAGTGAAAGAATATTATATATTTACCTGGATTACAATCAGTCAAGAGTGAGCATATAGACAGTAAGACCTTTGAGATGGTCAGAGCGGGTGACCAGTTGTCTTTGAGTATATCCAGGCATATCACACCCTGGCTGTTGATGTTACAGTGGTATATTCTAGTGCGGAATGTTACCTGCAATTTACATTAATTGTCATGTCAACTGTCAAAGACAAAATTTGTGAATAAGTTTATCTATATCAATAAAAAATAATTACATACAAATCAAACTTTGTATAACCTCCTTATTTTTGGAAGTCAGTTAAAAATTGAACTTCAAAGCATTTTTTGGGAAAGCTTATTAATTATATAATTCTAATTGTCAACACAATGCTATTAAATATATGGACTAACATTTAAATTCTAATTTTAATTTAATAAACATATCAACTTTTATAATTTAAATAGAAAAGAAATTCTTTATTTAATGTTTAGACATAACCAAAATGGTAAAAACCTTACCTTAGGAGGTTTAAAGGGGTATTCTGGTGAGAAATGTATATCTAAGAAGAACACTCCACCCTCGTACACTGATCCAGGCGGGCCGAGTATAGTCGACACCCACTCATAGAGGTTGTCACCCTTCGGGCCGGCGCTGCAATTTGGTGGAGGGTCCAGTGTGATCTCCGCTAGCTCCTTTTGGATACGTTTAGCCGAAGTTCCAAGTGCTTTAGACATTTTTGGGTTCGGTTTGTTCTCTTTTGTGTCTGGTTTGTTGTCTATGGAGTTCCCGCTGCCTCTGCCTCGTCCTGTGCCGCTCCCTGAACTAGATGCACCGGACATTATCTAAAAGAATCACATAAACATGCGGGTGCTAAACCTAACAGCTAAGTGTTAATAAGCCAACCGAAAGCTCATGAACAAATGAATGTTGTTAGGTGACATTACATAAATTATTTAAATACATCTTTATTGATGTTTTTATTAAGTTTATTATACATTATTATTGGATAGGCAATCTACTTTAAAAAGGATCAAGGTTAGTAATATTTTTTCAGGCTGTCTATCAGAGTTGGTACTATACCCAAAGATTTTTGTCCTGCAACAATATACTCAACTGATATTTTTTGATTCAAGTGATAATACAGTAGGATATGTGTAATTTGCTGAGCATGGAGCAAATACTCAGCCAGATTGGTTGTTCACTGCATGTAAACTTTTTTAATGGACACAGTATGTTTTGATTGCATGATTCAGTCTACTACATTTGAGAACTACCCATGGCTTAAGCAGAACAAACCAGCAATATAGTAATCATTATTTCTAAATTGACAAATGCTGTTAATCCAAACCAGGGTCTTTAGCTTTTAAAGCATGATTTACGCAACTGCAACTTTTTTTACAATCCGAAAGACAGGATTTCAATCAATAGTGTAAAACTCTAAAAGAAGGCTCTAAGTACCCAAGCAACATATCTCTCATGGGATCTATTAGAGCTGGATCTACAACAATTAATAAAAAAATAACTACTGTAAACTTCTATGTATATCAAGGTTGTAAAATAGCAGACCTACAAGCACTACTTAATGCATACTGTTTACCAACAAAAAAAATTTGAAATGAGGGTAGAAAACGCAAGTCATTTCATAACTTATTCAATTTAAATTTTATGTTTGTTTAAAAAAAGTTAATCAAGATATATTAACTATCTCATTTTTTCCAAGTTTATTAATAGAATTTATTTTCATTTATTTAAGAACAAGTAAATTAAAATTATTATTAAGTGTGAAATGACTAGTGATTTATACCCAAATTTTTAGTTAGTTAACAGTACTCATCAAGAAAGGCTGTAGTATAGTTAAAATAAATTAATTTTGTATGAAAAGTTTATAATTTATGTAATCTCATGATGAACAGACAAAACACTATACGATGACAAGCTAAATGATATTTAGGGGAAAAGAGGCTTCACAAAGACCAATCTCGCCATGTTACAACAACAAAGCATTAACCTCGCAACTCAATAAAAAATAAAATCAATAGCCAAAGGTTATGCACCTCTTGAAAATACAACTAAAATAAATAGCTTGACACTTGCTCAGCAAATAAGTATTTAACGTAAATAAACACTGTAGCGATTGATAAAACATTAACAGGCGATAAAAACAAATTGTTTTGATAGAAATACATTCAAATGGAAGATTATTTAATACGCGAAAGAAAAAAAAACAAGTCTTTGTGAAATTGATCAGGATAACTTTGGAACAAAGACTTGTCTATTTATCGTTACAAAAGTACTATTTAATGGCATCTAAATAAACATAGACAGAATACCTTTGCACTAACTCTCTAATACAGTGAAATAATTACATAAACACATATTGAATGGAAAAATTTATTTATACCTTACGAATAACAGACGGCCATCTTGTAGGCTTGCGTTATCCGATTCTAAGCAATTTTTTTTTCGTTCACCAATTTGCGATTATATTATAAACAAAGTATTCCAATGTGCGATCAACAGAAGACTAAGGAAGACATCCAGAACATGTACAATTTGCGATATGATATATGAAACTCCGTGTTAGGTGCTCCGAAGAACTGCAAGCGCAAATAGGCAGCCTGTTAACTTTCCCGTCGAAGTAGACATATAATTCTATCGTTACAAGAAATATTACATAACTGAATTATACCTTTATAAAATTAAAACTCGAATTTTGTTATTTTCGTAAAATATATCAGAGCTTCGATCCTCTTCTACCACATTTCGTCCATTTGTACATCACCCTCACTAGCAAATTTTACTGAAAGTCACAAACGCACACACGTTTAGCTACAAAAACAGGAATTTTAACAACAAACTGTACGTTATACTATCTATACTCCGAGCAGAGCTTACGTTAATTAATTTAAACAAAACATGAGCATAATTCGGTGTATTATTTGAAGTAAAATAGTAATTTCTGAGAAAATCACAAACTGAAAGAACAGCCACTTTCAGACATGTTTTTAAAAAACCGGCATGTTGCCACACTAAAAAAATCATTTTACTGGCACATATAAAGCGCCTATTAAACCATCAAACTTTTTGTCAAAATTTGCTACATAATGAAATTATTCTTTTAATGGTCTAAGATGCCAATTAGTTTTAAACTTGTAGGTATATCACACACCAATGTACACCAGTGAGCACCACTGAATGAAGAAATAAAAATGAATGTTGAAAATATTAACCTTGAGAAGAAAATATGTTTGTCTCAGTTCCTTAAGGAAATTGAAAGAAATGTAAAAAAAAACTCGATTTTTAATTAGGTACTATTACTATTGATGTTTGCCTTTTTTGTCCTCGACGAGAATATAGCATATCCATAAATATGTGTGTGTGTGTGGCCTTTTTCTCTTGAATTCAGAGCTTTATATGCAGTTAAAAAAATATAATAAAGAACTGTCAAGTGTCAACAATTTAATTAATTTGCAATTTGCATTTGAGTTGAGACGTTTGTTTTGTGGTATAAAAAAAATCTCTGTGGGTTGTAATTATTTTGCGCAATAACTTTAGTACGTACTACCTATTTGTTTTGTTATGTTACAAATATTGTGAATGAGCAAAATTTTATTTTTCCTTAGTTCATATAATCCACAAAAATGGGGAAACGCCAGCACCAGAAAGATAAAATGTAGGTTACAATCGTATATATAATGAAAGGTTCAGCTTTAAAAAGAATACTTTAGTCTTATACGTAAATTTTTACTCAACAGGTACCTTACGTACACCGAATGGACTACTCTATACGGTGGAAAGAGATCGGGTACAGCGGTTGAGGAGGACACATCGTTTAAGCGATTGCCTTACGATCACTGTTGTTTATCTTTACAACCATTTGAAGACCCATATTGCGACGCTGATGGGAATGTGTTCGAATTGCAGGCTTTACTTGAGTTCGTAAAGAAGTTCAAAGTAAACCCTGTTACTGGGAAGGTATTGATAGAATACATATTATATATCCATTCGCTGCCTGCGAGTATTTTATCGAAAAGCCTGTCTGCGTTGAAGAAGTTGACAGTCAGGGAATCCGGTTTTAATCTACCGTTGTGAGCCATTTAAAAAATCTTTATATTCCTCTATCGCGCGGAGCATGATACTGTACTCGCCTACTGCCATTAGTTTACTTTATATTTTTTTACATGTCACGTAACAGATACGATGGACCAGTCGTCCATTTAGGAGTCAAAGGGATATTTTGTATACTAAGTGCCTTAAGTTGGCAATAGGAATCAACAATATTTTATACTACTACAGTCTTTCTTAATGAGTACTGCTTATCAAGAAACAAATTAAAAATGAGGGTATTAATCACTAGTCATTTCACTCCTAATAATAATGATAATTAACTTGTTCTTAAATTAATGAAAATAAATTTGATTAATAAGCTTAGAACTATTAGATATGGTTAATATATTTTATATAACATTTTATAAACAAACCATACATAATTTAAAATAAATAAGTTATGAAATGACAGTGTTTTTTACCTTCATTTTTAATTTCTTTGTTGTGTGTGTAGCAGAAGCTGCAGCTCTTGGAGCATCATCATGTTATGTCTTATGTGCTAGTAACTACACAGGTCCATTACCATTTAGATCGAAATAGCAATGCAGATTATAGGAAGTACATGTTAGTATCAGCTCTGGCATAAATAACTCTAATATTACTAATTTATGAGGCATAAACAGTACTAGTACAGTGATCATTTGAAATTGAAGTATGCACCAAAAAGGTACAAAAAAGTGGATAAAACATATATATTTTTGGTGTATATTTGCAGAAAATAGACATCAAGAGCATAATCAAGCTTAACTTCTTCAAAAATGCCACAGAAGACTACCACTGCCCAGTTCTATTCAAACCATTCACAAAGAACTCTCACATTGTGGCCATACAAACTTCTGGTAATGTGTACTGCTTTGAGGCGGTCGAACAGCTCAACATCAAAGGGAAGAACTGGAAAGATCTTATCAATGATACACCATTCACGAGAACTGATATCATCACTATACAGGACCCAAATAATTTGGGCAAATTTAATATATCAACATTTCATCATATTAAAAATAATTTGAGAGTTGAAACTGAGGGTGAGTATGGTCTTTATATGTTTACAACTTCTGAGTAGACCACAGTTGATATAGTCTTCTGTAATTTTTCAGTAGTTTGAAGGACTGAATTATGTACTCTATATTTGTTTGTCATCACAATTGATGTGCTTGTGTGTGAAGTGTATGTTCGCTGGTGTAAGAATAGATGATAGAGACAGGAAAAGTTTGTACAATATGTTCCTTGCGTGGCCTGTGAAGTGAGGCTCTGTTTATAATTGATGGTTTTTCACTTATCATCAAGTGAACCATTTGATACTTAAGTTACTTATCACCATAAAAGAAGTTAAAATAATACATAGACCTCATGTAAATAATATTTGTCTCCTTTTTCAAATCATGGCAATGTATCATTCTGCTACTGTTACGAAAAATTGATGCATAGTAAAACTGTCATAGTAATTAATAATTACTATGCTATTCCAAAGTGGTGTTCTTAATTAACCCATATCAGGATATTACAGTTACTCAATAAATAAATACATACACTTTGCAGAGGAGATAGCTTTAAGAAAAGACCCACATGCAAGACTAAAATCAGTCAGTGCTGAGACAAAGGATATTCTCAATGAATTAGAAAGAGAATACAAAGCACCAGAAGCAAAGGAAGTAAAGAAAGAGGTCAGTTGCTATTTTGCCATTTTTTTAAGGAAATATATATATTTTAATTTAATATAAATATTTATATTTTAATATAAAATATATATTTAATTGATTCATAATCAATTATTTCAAAAACCACTATGAAAAACATATCTATAATACATGTTGTACATAGGTTTAAGTTTTTTTTATTAGTAAATTTCTGGTGCAACATTATTTAAATTAAAATTGAAACATACTACACTATAGAGCTAAATAGAAAAAGAATGTTATGAATTGAAGTAAAACATCCTACCCTAGCCTACCCTAAAAAAACCCTACCCTACCCCTCTGAAGTATTTTTATGAATTTGTATTTGTTTGTACAATATGTATAGTAAAGTGTAGTTTAAAACTTTTTTTAAAATATCAAACACAATTGAAAAAAACTAGAAGTTGAAATTCCCTATTTAAGATTAAGAGTCAATAAAAAGTGAATGAAGGATTTTCTCAAGCACTTGGCTGCCTATGGTGGAATATATTTTATGAGATTTTATTCTTTTTGTAGGTTGCAGACAAGTTCAATGCAGCACACTACTCAACAGGCATGGTTGCAGCCAGCTTCACCTCCACCGCCATGGTGCCTGAGACGGTGCATGAAGCTGCTATTATATGTGAAGATGAAGTCAAATATGAAAGGGTAAAAAAGAAAGGTATGCATGTATGGTATTAATAATAATCATTAATTTCATGAAAATAATATGAATTGTTCATAAACTCTAAAAAACACGCTTGATACCCATTTCATGGGAGTGAAATTTTAAATAGCCTGTCCGCCATGTTGGATTTAAGTCATGCAATTTTTTTTTCGTATTCCTGACAGCTAAACCTTTTATTTGATACCCATATCATAGGGGTGGATTCCAAATAGCCAGTCCGCCATCTTGAGGAGGCTGCCATGTTAGATTTGTAATGACGTTTCCTAGCTAGTCATGTATTGTCATCAGAACTCAGAGCGTGTGCAAAATTTCATCCTAATTTAAGACCGAGAAGGGTTTGCTGTCAGGAATACGAAAAAAACAATCACGTGACTTAAATCCAATATGTATTTGTAAGTTTTAGTGCGTGCTAAAAGCGTGTTTTTTAAACTATTTAATTCCTCTAAGTCCCTGTGTATCCCTGTAGGTTGAAGTTATATGATGGTGTCAAAATATGACAATTTTTTTTGGTCACAGGTTATGTCAGACTGGTGACGAACTTGGGTCAGCTAAACTTCGAACTGTATTGCGATGTGACGCCAAAAGCCTGCGACAACTTTATAAAACACTGCCTCAGTGGATACTATAATGGCACAAAATTCCACAGATCTATAAGAAATTTTATGGTAAGTACCGGCAGATTCAGTCAAGCTTTGCTTTAACTTATGTACACTTCTTCCATATGGATAGTCCTATCATATCCCTACCTTACCCTACCCTTTACCTACAACTACCCTAAAAAAAACTCTCAGTAAAAGCCATCGTCGTACTTGAAGGATTATCCTACAAAACAATTAGTTAAATTGCTTCAGTCGTTTTTGATTTGATTTACGGTTATATACATACATTTTTATTTATATAAAATTAAATTATTTATTTTTTAGTTATATATTAAATTATTTTCAAATTTAAAATTCATTTATTTCAAGTAGGCTTAGTCTACAACTTTTGAAATATCAAGTTTGACTATTTGTGAAGTCCCACTGATTCTAAAGGCAGGTTCGGCTGAGAGGAGCGGGCAAGAAACAGAAGATACAGCTCTAAATCTTGTAGTTTTACTTCCTGTAATTTAGAAAAAATATTTTATAAATAGAAAGTCGTGCGTGTAGGTGCAGGTTTTTAACTAGGGTAGGCTCAAAAAACTGTAGATGGAAATTTTTTTCTCCAATACGTAATACGTAATGAATCCTCAGGGTATGCAGTGTGTTTATGCATTTATAAAGTGCGCGCCACTGGTCTGTTCGCAATGTATACAAAAAGAACTGAACAGATTTCCATGGCGTTCATGCAAAAAATACAATAAAAAAAATTTTGAGTGAATATGTGTGACCTAGATCACTGCAAATTTTTCAAGTATATTTGGCCTATTATATTATATTTTAAGTTTAATACTGGGAGTATCTTCATTATCTGTGGGAGGTCATTCCCTTCAAGTTTGTCAGAAAGAGCAGTTTTTTTTCCGAGTTTTTTTTTCTTTATTTTTTATTATGAGGCTTATTTATCATGATACCTTAATGTAGAAATTCCCAACTTTGTAGATTCAAGGTGGAGATCCAACTGGCACAGGTTTAGGAGGTGAATCAATATGGAAGAAGCCATTTGAAGACGAGATCCGACCGAACTTGCATCACACTGGGCGGGGAGTGTTGTCTATGGCCAATTCGGGACCCAACTCTAATGGGTCTCAATTGTGAGTAGAAACTAATAAAATCACCATTATATTTTTATTGTCAGCAGCCTGTTTTAAAGTAAGGGGCATAGAACTTAAGGCGAGCTTATGGTGATAATGTTTTGACTATTTAACGATCTTTACTATCAGATGGAAGCCGTGATAGCCCAGTGGATATGACTCTGCTTTCGATTCGGACTTCGGAGGGCGTAGGTTCGAAATTTCAGTTATGTGCATTTTAAGGAATCAAATATCACGTCTCTCAAACAGTGAAGGAAAAACATTGTGAGGAAACCTGCATACCAGAGAATTTCCGTAATTCTTGTGCGTGAAATCTGCCATTCCGCATTGGGCCAGCGTGGTGGACCATTGGTCTGAGGAGACTTATGATAACTATCAGATGTTAATGATAACTCAGACCAATTATAGAAGGCCTTGAACCTGTATCACACTCATAGTTACGAGCAAAATTGTCTGTCATTTTCTGAGTAAAACGAGCTTAGATTTGGTATATATCTTATACTAAACTAGAAGTTTTTGACCGTTTTTTACACCATTCAACTACACAAAAACATTTTTAGGGAGCTCTATAATCGACGAACACGATTACAACTACTTAACATCGATTCTATAGAGACAGCTTTTATAATCGCGTTAGATCGTTGATCATATACTTTGACAGAAAAGTAACGTCTAGCGAGGCAGGTCCTATACAATAAATGGTCTGAGAATGATAATGATTAACTAAAGACTTGGGAGACTGAAAGCCTCTCCAGGGCATACATATTAAACACCCATCAGCTTCCCAACTCCAGCCTGAAAGATTGTGCAGAAAAAATCGAGAAAGAAAGAAGAGTTCTGTATTCATGGCCTGTCCCACAAACTTGTAATTCAAACCCTGGACCACTGGGGCAGGATAATAATTTACCCACAGCAATGATAAAGATGATTTGACCTAGTGATTGTATTTCCAGTTTCATCACATTCCGATCGTGTAAACAATTGGACGGCAAGCACACAATATTCGGCAAACTAGTCGGTGGACTGGACACGTTGGCAGCCATGGAGCAGATCGAAGTGGACAACAAGGACAGGCCGATACAGGACATTGTGATGGAGGTCGCTCAAGTGTTTGTTGACCCATTCGCTGAGGCTGAAGAACAGGTAACACTTAGAGAGAGAGATCCAGCATAAGAAATATGTACCCTCATCTGTTATTTAATTTGTATAAGAAATAAATAATAGAAAATATTTACAGGGACACATTGCACATGGGTCGCCTAGTTAAATTGTGGCCGGATAATTTTTTTTAATTAAACCCCACTTAATATTTATTTGAGATTATTATAAATAATGAAATAATAAATTTATTTTAATATTATCTTTTTTGTATGTTTGTTACACAAAATCGCTGGACAGATTTGAATAAAAGTTTAGCATTTAATCAAAGTCTAGTTCACATAAATCTACTCCTAAATTTTTTGTTTTACTTACTAAACTGTTTTTAGGCTTTCTTGAAGCAATCAATTGATTTAGTTTCATTGTGATCAGACAAATTGACATAACATGGACAGAACATGGTCACTAACATCATTTCATGTTTTTTTTTATTCTTTACAAGTTAGCCCTTGACTATAACCTCACTTGATGGTAAGCAATGATGCAATCTAAGATGGAAGCAGGCTAACTATTTGGAGTAGGATGAAAATCCACACCCCTTATTTATTGTTTTATTTCAACTCATACAGACAATTATTTTCTAATCATTTCCAGCTTGTGGCAGAAAGAGCAGAAGAACTAAAAAGGAAAGCCGAAGCCGAAGGACCAGGCGTTAAACCAAAGAAGGCTTCCAAACAACCACTTAAAGTATTTAGAGATGGAGTAGGCAAATACCTTAACTTGCAAGAGTTGACCACACCTAACAAAGCTGCTAAGACTCAAGAAGTCCCAGCTAAGAAAAAGAAAGATAGCAACTATAATTTTGGCAGTTTTGCTTCATGGTGAGGAAATGCCAAAGACCTGTCATGTTACATGCAATTTTTTTAACACACAATATGTGCGGTAAAAAAATCCTGCTTTAGTAGTGTCTGTTAAATGAAAGATATGATGTAAAATAAAATCCTCCCATGAAAAAAATCAAATCATTGTGACTGGAGTGAAGTACTATAACTTCAAAACAGAAATAGAAAGAATATCTACATTCTACATAGATCCTTGCAAATGTTCTATGTAGATGTTATATTTACATGAATGTTAAGACATTGTATAAATCAATAAAACTCATAGTAAGATTTCATGTTTTATTTGATACTCTTATATTTAACAAATTTTATGGTGCATAGGTAGTTTTTGGGATAATTATCAGATTATAATTTTTTGAAATGGCTTTTAAAATAACACAACCACCTAAAATAGCTTTTTGAGCTAAAACTTTTAAATGATTGCCTATTTCAAAAACTTCTACATAGTTGCTCAGACAACTGAAAAATGTAAACGAGCCATTTGCACAATAGTACTTGTAGGAGTCATTATCATCAGCATCATATCAGCTGATGGACGTCCACTACAAGACATAAGCCTTTTGTAGGGACTTGCAAACATCACAATACTAAGCCACCTGCATCCAGCGAATCCCTGTGACGACTCGCTGTAGTACAGACATACTTGTAGGAGTATACGTGCATAAAACTGTCTTTCTTATAAATCATATCTACTTATTGTAAAAAACATCGTTTTGGATTATCTTTAATCATAGATTTATGATTCGGTACAAGATACTGTTGCTTTTAAATTATTTCCTATAACAAAAACTTTTCTATAGAAAATAGGAATACATAGTTGTTAAATCTATTGAAAAAAATTGTTATATTAAGCCATTTTAAGAAAATTAACTGTGTGTGGCAGTGATGCATTTGCACAATACTAATTGTATGTATAATTTTTATTAAACTGATCCTTTATAAATTATATCCATATACCCTACAAATATAATAAACACAAAAGGTTGAATGGATGTTTGTTTGAATGGACGCCGCTACTACTGAAGCGATTTGGCTGAAATTTGGAATGGAAATACTTTTTATTCTGGATTAACAAATTTACTTTACATCTTGGAAAAATCCATGGCTCCCGTGGGGTTTGTGAATAACTGAATTTGTCGCGGGTGTCTGCTAGTTACATTATAAAACATGCATTTGAAGTATTTTTGACTCTGTGGTTACTTTAAAATCTACAACCTACATTTCTAAGACTATGACTTAGTGAATCTAATAATATAAGTGTTGGAATATTATTTATAATGATAACAATTTGATTCTTATTTACATAACATGCACAATTAACCATTATTTTAATACAATCAAATAATACATTTCTATCACATCAATAAAGTAAAAAGAATAAATAGTATAAGTACATATTTCTAACCTAATTTTAAACATTTATAATAAATCATTACTCTTTAGTTACCAATAGAGGATTGAACAATCAATAAGACATGATACAGTGTATGTAAGATTACACTTAACATGAGAAAACATATATTCCCAAGTTAATTAAATACATCATACATCAAATATCTACCTACATCAAAGGCAGTTTTTACAGGTAAATAAGGTTTAATTCAAGAAATTGGTGCTGCAGCTCGCATGCCATGATAAAGGGGAAATCTAGTTAGTGGCAATCATAATAGACCATAAATGACCAAAGTCATACAAGGACTTTTGATCTGCTCAACTCCAAGAAAAAGAACTATATGCAAGAAAAAAGTAGTCTAGACAACATAAAATAGTTTCTGCTTGCACACAATTTACTGTCATTGTTCATCATTTATCTCATTTTCTGTGCTTTGACAATAATATGATATAAACAAATTAGTTATAGTTTGGGCGCCGCCTGGCAGTTCTCTGCTTGTCAAACCTCATTTCCATTTCTTCCAATACTTTTGGAGTGTAACGAACCACAAGCTTGACAGATCCAACAGCCTGTTTCAGCAATTCAACAGCCTTTTCATGGTTTTCACCTTCTACAGAGACTCCATTGACAGAGAGTAACTGGTCACCTCTCTTCAAACCTCCATGGCGGTCTGCGACTCCTCCGGGGATGATTCTCGAAATATATATAGGAGAATTTTGCTCTTTACCACCCATTACGTTGAATCCAAGCCCTTCTTCAGTCTTAGGTAACTCAACCACTCGAGGATGGGCATGACCTTCTGCGGCAGCGAAAGCAGCCACGGTTGCTTTCGCAGTGGCGGATGCACGGATATCTGCGGAGCCCTGAATGTCTACAGTCTCGTAAACATGCTCGTAGACTTCCCTGACAGCGTTTAAAAAGTCGCTTTGCAATACCTTTTGTAAAGCTGCTAACTTCGTAGCTGGGACTTCACCACTTTGTTGTAGTTTTTCGAGCAGCTCAATGGCTCTTTTGATATCTCGTGCTAGTGTTAGTTGTTCTCCTGTGTTCGCACTCATATTGTTATGTATTTTGATATAAATAATCCAAAACTTGCAATTTTAGGATAAATCAATACTTTAGACGAGAAGGGAAGGGAAATTAAAATTCCAAACTGTCAAAGTCAACGTCAGTCTTCACTCGTCAAACTTGAATCTGACAGTGACATTTGTGAGTTGCGTCATACAGAGTAAATATTCTTTGGTTGTGACTGAACTGAAAAAATAGTTGAAATTGATGTGGAAAAAAACATGAAAAATGATGATGAGTGTTATTAAAAAAATATAATATGCGGAATCGTAAAAAGTCCTTTATTGAACGCAATGCCCAGCCTTAAATTATTTTTACATGATCACAAACAATTTAGTAAATAATTTTTGATTTTAGCTAAACTTGATCGCATTCAACGAAAAAAGATTGTTTTGATTTGTTTGACATTTTTGTGACATATGATATGACAATAAGTCAATTGTGCCAACTTTCAGGCGTTAGTCTTTATTTGGATAATATTTTCTTAATTAGTTTTTGGAGAGATAAGTGTTCAATTAGTGGTATTTTCATGCATTATTACAAATAAATTAACGTGCATTTTGTGTAGAAAAGAACGGATTGTTCATAAGTTAGTGTTGTATCAGTTTAGCACTATGGACGACTTGGGTAAGTGAAGCTGTTTTGGTGTTATCATAACCTGTTTTGATTTGAAACATAGTGACGTGTTTTATTAAGAAACTCAGTCATCTCTTAAAATAAAACACAATTCTGAAGACAACAATCATTTGCTTGCATAACTGTAACCAATGTCAGGTCTCATGTTTCAAATAAACTACAATATATTTGGAATTTAATGACGCTTTTGCAGTGAAGTTTATCCTATGAATTATTTTTGCCAATGTATTTGATGTCTCAAATATACTGTATTAAGTATATCTCTTTACACCACATATTATATATTGATCTTAGCTCACATTTGGAACAAGATCAATAAATTCTCCTTTAAATAAGCTTGTCCCACTCAATTATAGACAAACAAAGCAACAATACAATGTTTGTTTATCAACTGTGTGATAAAAATTATCTAGTACCGCTCAAGTGCATTGCACTATAATACCTTTCTCAAAGTGTTACATAGTCGTAAATGAAGAACAGATATGACATGTATTATATACTAGCTGACGCCGCGCGATTTCACCCGCGTGGTTCCCGTTCCTGTAGGAATGCAGGGATAATATAGCCTATAGCCTTCCTCGATAAATAAGCTATCTAACACTGAAAGAATTTTTTAAATAGGATCAGTAGTTCCAGAGATTAGCGCGTTCAATCAAACAAACAAACAAACAATCAAACAAACTCTTCAGCTTTATAATATTAGTATAGATTACTAGCAACAGTATAGTAAGATGTGTAGGTTGTGTTACAATAATAGTGACATACATTGTACCTACAATACATAGACTCGGTGATCACTGTCATTCGCACGGCTCACAAAAGTGACAGAAGATTTTTTCATTTTATTATTATTATTTTTTTTTAAAGGAATATTTGCCTTATTTTTTCTACTATGACCAATATTCCCATTCCCCTCCAACTAGTCGGGAAAGACTGTGCTAGGAGTGGGTACGACAATAGACCAACAGGGTGAGGATTGAACCACCACCCCTCGGTGATGAGTCCAACCACTCTTACCGTTGAGCTATTGAGGCTTATATGAAAACTTTTCAAATAGGGGCTTCCTGCTTACCATTGAAAACAACTTTAGTGAGCCGTTTATATGAAATGTTTTATGTATTTACAGTATATGTATCTGGTTATTTACAATCTATTTATTAATTAGTGGTACCTCAGCCAGGAGTTATATACATTGTAAGGGTTTAGGTGAGGGTTAGAGATTAGGGTAAACAGTATACATCAAGTATGGACAGAAGTAGTATAAACAGAAGCATCACAATTTTTTAATAAATTTTATTTTCTTAAGATATGGAACAAAGTGTGCAATTGTTTCACGTGTACAAATAAATGCATGTATGCCATAAATTATGTATCTCAGAAAAACATCATTATCAAATCATGGTTAATATGGATATAGTTTGTGCCGAACTTCTAATCTGGTCAGCTGGCCTAATTCCTATGATGGTCTTTATTAACAACCTATTACAAAATGTCACATACTATGATACAAAATACAAATGTCATCCAGAGCTTACTGGTGAATATAAAATAGTACAGGGTTTCTCAAACTTTTGGCTCCACGAACCCCTGTTAAAATTTCCAAGTGACAGCTAACCCCTTACTAACTAATGAGGGGGAAAAAAAAAAAAATTATTAGATTGTTGAAGAAAATTAGTTTTTTATTTGAATTTTTATTTCAGCCATCTTGGATTACATCATCACTTACCGTCAGCTGAGATTGTAGTCAAGGGCTAACACATAGAGAATAAATAAAAAACAAATACTCATTAGAATACATTTGTAGTCAAAAGTCACAGCTACTGTAATCCTACTAACTCTGTCTGTCAGGAAATTCAATCTGGAACTATACTAATAGCATTAACAACTGAGTCTTAGGGCCATAAATCATTTCTCTATATCTATCTCGCTTGCACTTATGGGTCTTATGGAGCCGTCTAGTGAAGGGTGTAACAATGAAAGACATATTATCGATAAGTAAAGTTTATTATCGTATCTTGTTCACAAAATTAAAAAAATTAACAATATTTGATTTAATATAATACATATTTCATATTATATAATTATTAACAAAATAAAATTAATCTTCATCTGAGTCTTCATCATCAGAATCTTCGTCTTCTGCCAAATTTATTATATATTAGTATCCATAGTGCGCAACGAGTAACACATGAATGTATTTATTTAATTGCAGTAAACACATTTATAGCAAAAAAAATACGCAATGCAATTACATTAGAAACCGACCAATCAGAATCGTCCAAATCATTATTGACTCATCATTAGCACGTGCGCAGGTAGCCGTTTATCGATAATTAGGGTGCGCAGGTAGGCGCGCTGCACATTCCTATCTTTTTTGACTTTTATGACCGGACGACTCAGATGATAATGCGCATACTATAATATTTGTGATCTGTCCGTCACATCTATTCAATTGCAGGTACTGCATCTGATGAAACTATATTAATGGACAAGTCTTTCATACAAATAAAAAATATATTAGTTTTTGATCTTCCCTTACTATACCATGGGAAACAACCATTCTTAAAAATCACAAAAAAAAAGAAAACAGATATTATAAACTAAATAAACATGGCTAGCTATGTGGTTTAGAGTACAGGTAGAAGTGAGAGAAACCTGTCTTAAGACCTTTACTTTACTAGAACTGCAGCAAATTCTATATTGGAATGAATGTCCAAAGCTGCTCGTGCAGTAACCTAAATCCTCCATTAAGAAAAACAAACTCAGCTGTTTTTTTTTATTTATAAAGTTTTTTGGGTTGTCGCGGCCGATGCGTATTATCTGATTTCGATCGCCATTACCTTATGGCATGATTAATGACCATCATAATCGAGGTCACTCGGCCCGCCTAGCAATATCACAAAAAGTCCATTAGGCCTAACTTATTAGGACAAAGTTGTAATACCTTATTTTGGTGCTCTTTCGGCAACAATTTTTGAAGTCACGGAAATATTTGAGCAAGGTGTCATTTGGTAAGAAAATTTAGATAATTAACTCTACACCTATGGGTCACTAGACTCAGGACCAGACCCAGACCGGGCTCTGGTCGGAGTTTTTCTCTCTGACACACGATAGACCCGGCACCGGCGCAGTGAATATATGGAATGCTAAAATTTTCGTCTCTTTTTTTCTCTTTGGATCTGTTATCAGTCGTTAGACTTTAAGCAGATGACTTGTGCGACTCTTCCGTCACCTAGTCATCGAGCACGTCAGCTCGCTTCAGGCGTTTGATTCGCGGCGCTACCACCAGCTAGCGAGGCGATTGGGATGTCGCGTTGGCCTTTCTTTATCCTTTTTGCAGTTATTACTGATTTTCTCACAGACAGTTGGCATTTCAAGGTAATCGTGGGTTTCATTGTTGCGAGAAAACCAAATTTTCGTTTCTTAAAAACAAAAAATAAGGTCCGCTTTATTAAATTGCCATGATATAAGGGTTACATAACTTGGCATTTGTGCAATTGTTTGTTACTTCTTCATGCGGCAACTACTGAACTAATTTGGCTGAAGTTCAGAATGTAGATACTCATAGATTATACCCTGGATTAAAACACGTCTTTGTCACGCATTACGACTCGCCTATCGCCTAAGGTCCCTAGGAGTATAAAATGAGACAGTTGTTTACTGAAATTGAGTTCAGCACTTTAATTTGCTAAGCTTGAATAACAAACATCCTTAATGTTTGTTATTAAAGCTAGCGACTGAACAAATCTGGATGAAATTTAGCACAGAGATAGATTATAGTTTGATGTAGCATATAGGGTACGTTTTTCCTACATTAATGTGAATTAGGTACGTGCGTGAAACTGCATAAGACATTATTAATTAAATAAAACGCATGAAGTTACCATTAACGTAATCTAATTATAAAGCTGCATTCCACAATCTGTTAATAACCCGGCGAATGTGGCATGGTAATGTCTAATTTGTTTGTCCCCCTTCCCTCACAATTAGCTTGATTATCCACCGCCGTGGTTCGTTAGACACGGTGTTGAAATATAGGGACACTCCTTCCTCATGTTGTGTAAGCCTATACTGAGTTTGGCGGTATTTTGTTTTCACTTTTCTAAACGAAGCGGGCGATGGAGCGAGAGATGCTTGGGGTTTCTCTGCGTGATCGAATCAGAAATCAAGAGATCCGCAAAAGAACCAAAGTCAGTGATATAGCTCAGCGAGTCGCGAAGCTGAAGTGGCAATAGGCAGGCCACATAGTTCGAAGAACCAATGGACGTTGGGGTCCCAAGGTGCTGGAATGGTGACCCCGCACCGGAAAGCGCAGTATTGGTTGACCTCCCACTAGGTGGACCGAGGACAAGCGGGTTGCTTTCGGTTCGGCTTTCGGTTTTCGCAGCACGAGACCGTTTTGTTTGGAAGTCCATGCAAGAGGCCTATGTACAGCAGTGAACGTCCATCGGCTGATAATGATGATGATGATGATGATGATGATGATGAAACGAATCAAAACTTATAGATAAACAAGTAGATAATAAGAATAATCTTAGTAATCGAATCGCAAAAGGCATGTACTGCAGATATGAAGTCGCAGGGTTCGACTTACTGAATGCGTGTTCCACAGGGTTAAATTTTGAGTCCTTTTCTTTTTTTATTGTACGTATGCCACAGTCATAAAGACAACTTTGTCAGTTATCACTGCCATATCACATGTGACGCACTGGTTTACTGTAAACAAACTGAAATAATGGTAAGAAAACTGGGAAGTTATTCCAGAAAATCCGTTGATTTTGTATGTACTGATAAGATGACAGACCAAACGCGTTAATCTGTCTGTCTGTCTGTGAAGGCTCATTTAGCTAAAGTACATTCCTTCAGCTTTACACAATCGCCCCTATCAAACGCTTATCTTACACCTTACTTACACTAAAGGTCTTCCGAAAGTAGTAAGACACCAGTTGCGTCACATGACGTCACATACCATTTTTTTGACGCGCCTCGTATTGTGTTTAGTTCTCGACGTCCCTCAGTGCGACGCGCGCCAAACGACGTGACGTTTGGTCTTGGAACAACACTAGTAGAAACAACATTTTTAATTCTTTAATACAACAATATCTGTAATCACAGTCTTCATTAGTTTTTTTTTTAAATTGTCGGAATATTGCGGTTTAAAATAATCTTCAGGAAGAAAGAAATTGAGTTTATGTGTGTATATATTCCTTATCACTAGTTTATTCGCGACTTCTTTCACGTGATTTCTGTTTGCTAATTCGTGAATCTGGTATCCGGAAGAAAGTGTCTATTTCTTTGCAAAAAACCAAGGACTCTGCGTGCATGAAAGCCGAAAAAGTTTTTTAATTTTTGTTATTGGCATTTTGCAGAAATGTACAGCACATTTTCTTAGTTTATGGAGCTCAATTACTTCAAATAATAATTATTATTTGAAGAGAAATGTTAAAAAAAATGAAGTTTATTTAGTTAGTGTTCCACAAGTAAATACATAAAATATTTAACATAGATTGAAATTGTCAAAAGAGACCATCTAGTTATAAGATATGATTAATGAAGACAGCAAGACTATCTGATTTCAGCGTTGTGTTACCTTTGGTGTTTTCATTAATTCTTGGCGCGGAGTCAAAGGCTAGCCCAAGTCTAGACAGGTGTGTTGCATGACCTGCAAGCAGCTCGAAAGATCGTTAGTAAATATAGGCCAAAGTGTGCGACTCTTTTGGCTCTAAGAATTTCATTAATAAATAATTTAATTACATATTTCATTGGAAGAGAAATCTATGCGGTAGTGTGTAGTCAGTTGGAAATGTTTGACATTTTTTTCTCTTCTTATTTTCTTTATTACTATGTTTATATTAAGTACCGGTTCTGAAGCCAGAATTTGCCTTTTTGACATAAAACTTAACAATTGTTGTTTAGCAGCAGTTGTAAATAATTTAGTAAGACCATATTATGTTTAGACAAAACCAACTCTAGGGTTTTTATTATTTACATTAATTAACATTTTCTGCAAAAAATATTTAAAGTTCACTGGTATCGTAATTCGGAACCTCGGCAAACCTATGGTTCATATGTATTTGCTTGATTAGTAGCCTCTGTGATCGCCAGGAAAGTACGCAATGAGAGTGCTAATTAAAATAACCTTTTGTATGTTGAATGATAGCATAAAATTGCATTCACTTCACGTCTGTAATTTCCACACAGCCATTTACCCATTCTCTACATAGGTAAGTGGGTTGTGGGTCGCGTTAGCGGGTCCAGAGCTAATATTGACTTCCTTATTAGAGCCCTCGTGCCGTGAACAATGGCCATCGTAAAATGGCCTCCCCGTAAATTTCCCATCTGTTGTTTCACTTGTTTTTCACCACGCGTTCTCTGAATTTAGTTGCGTGAAAGTGGGTTTCTTTACGGGCTTACGGCGCCTCGGAACATGTTTATGTTAGCTTTTATTATATGTGGGATCATTAAATTGCCGTTTTAAAGGAACAACTAAATGATAAACTTTGCTATGATCTCAGACATCAACTATGAAACTTGGATAGGATCATGCAATTAATATTGAAAATGAAAATTTCTTGAATTGCGGCCAATAGATATTAGGCCCATATTTGATTCGTGAGAGTTTATGGTAGCAGGAAGACTTCAGTTTTGGTTGCATTTATGAATTACAACCAAATTATCTGACAAATCTCGTGATACTTGTTCGATTGTTTAGAGTTCACCTATCCTACCTTTTATGACGGAAAGTCGTTAAATTCTTTTAACTCTCAAGACAAAAACAGGTAATCTGACTATCACATATTTGAAAAAGTATCAATATACGAGTATAAAACTTTAGAGCCGATTTAATGATCAAAGGCATCTGTTTCCAGCCAACTAGAGGGCTATAAGCAATCGATCTTGAAAGGTGTTCTAAAAATTGTTCCACACGACGTCTCTAACAGAAGGCACGGTGAAACGTTCAATCACAAATCGCCTAGTCGTATATTCTACTCGAAATTTAGATGTTCCTTTATGTTCTTAGCTTTGAAATCCGTTTGATTTGGTAATTTTGTCATGATCAAAAACCTATTTGGCTCGGCGTTCGGACATTTTACGATGTTCAAATGTTTGAATACGCATTTGAATACATTTAGAAATAACCTTAGATATATCGACTCGTCCAGAGTTTTGAAATATCACCTCATGACATCATCATCATCATCATCATCATCATCATCATCATCATCATCATCATAATTATTAGCCAGATCAGTATCAAACATCATCTCAAACCTGCCAATCTGCATTGAAGTACGGTGGTGGGTCTAAACCCTGATGATTATAATGATCTGGGCTCAATGGGTCAGATTTATCGAAAACTCATAGCTCGCATCTTTCATTCTACCACCCGAACGTTTGATTGGCATGTAAACTCATTTGTCATATTTAATACAATATATTAATACAAATATTTAATACAATACAATTACTCTTTTAAAATAAAGCAAAAACGTTAAATTCTTAAGCAGTACTACACGATCACCACGCCACGCTCACGCATAGTATACGGATACATTTTTATTTAACTGAGTTTTCTTATTTAAAAACATATCGATCAGCGAGGCTCTTAATTTCACGCATCTTTTCGTTCTGCAGTGTCAAAAGCATCCGGCAATATGATGCAGCGCGTGCCATAAAACTTCCGTGTATGCATTCCTTCCTCATCGCACTATGCTCGTTATAAGTGGAGAAGACGTCTCTTTGATCTATGGTGCGACTTAATGACTTCTCATAAACGTCGTTAATTACCCCTCGAGGCCCCCGCACACTTCATGGTTTATGCCTTATTCGATATCAAGGATTATATCACTCGCACTCGTACATTGTTATTTTATTTGCTTAGTTTCGTTTTTTAAACATGGGCAATATTTTTGCACTCCAGTTATTAGTAAACGCTGTCTGAGTGGATACGAGAATGGTTGAGGGTTGTAACTTAGGATTAAACCAAAGACCTCTAGGGTTTACTTCAGGTTAAGAACTGTCGAGGCTCTAAAAGTCTTTTCTAAATAATATAAATCATCGTCATCTTCAACAATTAAATTAAATAAATCAAGAGAAAGCAAATTTATTTAATGTAGAGATTTAAATATCTCTAAATATTTGTATTGCCCTTTACAAATATCTAGAGAAATATTCATATTTTTAAATACTTTTCAAAATGATTATTTGAATAAAAGCACTTATGAAACATCATCCCAGTCAGCCTTTGGTGACTTTTTTGTTTCTGATTATTGTTGTTGTCTGTTTATATTATCTGAAATTACTTAACGAATTTTTTCATGTGGTTTTTACAGATTTAACGTAACGTGTCGCTATAATTCATTATCGAATGTTTAGAACAAAGTTTTTTATCATTCACGCGGATGCATACTAAATCGCGGACGTCGGAAAATAATTATTATCCCACGATAGGGCACATTTATTAGAAGCAACTTGCCCAAAAAGTCTTTATTGACTCCCTACCTATACTCCCTCGAGGACTTGCATATTGGTTACGGTAGACATAGCAAGCGGGAGCGAATGTCGGGGGTTTGCGGGGGCCCTTATTATTTCCACTGGAACTAATTTAATTACGACCATAACGTTTTCATATAAAATGTGGCGTGAAAAGTATTCATTAGCGAGATGTTCGTTCGAATATAAAATGTTCAAGTGTGAATATTTTTTTTTGTTTATTTCTTAATGCTGATCGCACTTTAAGCTGTATACACGAAAAATTATATATTTATTTACTGAAAAAAAGCAGCTCAGGATCGTTGTGTTTAGAAGTCCCTACAAACGGTATAATAGCAATGGACGTCTATCGGCGGTAATTATGAATGTTCTTACTTTTTCAATTAAATCTCCTGAGAATACTACGGTATCGGAGTAAAACGTACGTAGGTAAATGATATTTTGTCCAGCGTGGGTGACGTTCTCGCTTAGATTTATCAATCGAAGCGAATAAATCAATTATTCCCTGCTCGTGATGAACTTCCACAAAGTAAAGCGTGTTTCTATTCAATAACAAATGATATTTTTTACCCTTAATCTTTAATATAGAAAAAAACTAATGATGCTAGCGGTTTGTTGTCGCAATTTTGTATAAATAATCCAGCCACCAGCCATGCCGACTGGAGTGGCATGCGCTGGCGCCTTCCAAGTTCCACGCGCACTATACGACTTTAGTTGTGACTGGGACGCGTTGACGAATACTCTTCTCTTGCGCGAACGCGTCAACGCGACCCCGTCCTCATGACATTGGCTTATCACGTATCGATATATACATCGATATACAGATATAGATATAAATATCGTTATCGCAGATATCGGTTACTGATGCGTGCGACATTTTAGCGTCCTTGATACCAAACTTTGAGCTTATCAACTCGTGATAACAAGTAGCAGGTGTTTAATTGTTTATGGATAATCAGTGCGGATTTGTTTTGTTTACGTGCTGGTTGCGTGGGCTGTGATTATGGCGCGCTGACAGTGTTGTTTCTCGTGGGTGTTTTGATTCACAAATCCGCCTCTCGATTGGCCCAACATGGATCGGACAATGTATGGCAAGGTGCTGCCAGGCACTTATTACCCGTTTCGCTGCGCTATGAAGGAGAACGGAATATCGCCGGGCTGTGAGTATTACAATATTTAATTAAAATTATTATAAATTGTGTCATTACAGTGTGTAAAAGTGATTTGGGGATTTACTCTATCTATGCGGGAAGTTAGTGTATCATTAATATATCTAGAGGAATTGATCAGTTTGTTTCAGCCTGTGAAATATAATTCAAACTATTTAAAGTCTCTATCTATGCGTGAAGTTAGTGTATCATTAATTAATTATAAATTATATCTAGAGGAATTGATCAGTTGGTTTCAGACTGTGAAATATAATTCAAACTATTTAAAGTCTCTATCTATGCGTGATGTTAGTGTAACATTAATTCATTATAAATTATATCTAGAGTAATTGATCAGTTTGTTTCAGCCTATGAAATATAATTCAAACTAAAAATTTTCTCTATCTATGCGTGAAGTTAGTGTAACATTAATTAATTATATATTTTATCTAGAGGATTTGATCAGTTTGTTCCAGCTATGTGAAATATAATTCAAACTATTTAAAGTTTTTCTCTATCTATGCGTGAAGTTAGTGTAACATTAATTAATTATGAATTATATCTAGAGGATTTGATCAGTTTGTTTCAGCCTGTGAAATATAATTCAAACTATTTAAAGTTTTTCTCTATCTATGCTTGAAGTTAGTGTAACATTAACTAATTATAAATTATATCTAGAGTATTTGATCAGTTTGTTTCAGCCTGTGAAATTATTCAAACTATTTAAAGTTTTTCTCTATCCATGCGTGAAGTAGTAAGTGTTTTTACAATTAATAACAAAATATATTATTCATTAAATTTTCCAACCTTATTTAAAAAAATCACTGCTCAGAATCTGTTATTCTCAGTAGAGTTTATCTTCCGACTGTTAGGAAGTTCGATAGATCGGAATTTATATTCAGTGCCATGTTATTATTAAACGGAAAATAGTTAAAGTAAAGTTCATCAATCTCTTTTAATAATGCTAATTTATTTGTTCATGCTAATAAATTGTGAGATACCTATTGAATAAGAACATCTGCTTCTTGATTCTGTTTTCGAGCTGGCAATCAATCAACGAGTTTTACAAAAGTAACTACTTGTAAAGTCATCATATTAAAACTACTATCGGATGCCCGTGACTTTGCCCGTGTGGAAATCAATGTAAACTTTTAACCCCTATTTCACCACTTGAAATTCATTTTTTTTTCAATCACACTATATTTTGTAATATTTTTTGTATGATTTATGAACAAATTTTTAGAACTGTAACTCTAAATGAAGGACTTTCCATGCAAACTTTCAGTACCTATTTCACCAGTCTATTTTTATTTTAGGGACCATTTCATTTACAATGCTTTTCATTCAGTGTTTGATTGGTTGGTTGGCCGTTTAGCCGTGAAAAGGTAACAGGCAGACAGACAAACTTACTTTCACATTTATAATATTAGTATAGATTTTAAGACCATCTAAGACCACTCTCTTTATAAGAGAGGGGATATAGAGTTTAGACTCACCACGCTGCTTCAATCCACGGAGCTTGTAAAGAAAGTTTACCAAAATTACTCGTACAAGTAGTTGTTTTTGTATTAATTTTATTCTTTTGAATATTTAAAAAACACGTGTTTAAAGAACAAAGTCGCTTTCTCTGTCCCTATGTATGTTTAAATCTTTAAAACTATGCAACGAATTTTGATGCGGTTGTTTTTAATAGATAAAGTGATTGAAGAGGAAGGTTTGTATGTATAATACCATCCATGGTTCACGCGGGATTTGTGAAAATTTGTGAAAAGCTGAAAGGGGAATGCTCATCCCCGGCCCAAACCTATCCTAACAACCAGGGAATTTTTTTACCTAAAAAAATCTTGATAATCTTACTTTACTAATGAAATTATTACTTTATCAATAAAAGTTTGCTACAACGTTTTACGACATTTTTAATTCATCTTTAATTTGTCCACAACAGGGACAAACTAAGATCGTTGATCAACTGAGTTTTACGATATTTTTTGAAGACTTTTGATTGATTTGTTTGTTCGTTTTTTTGTTTGTAATGCTTGTTAGTAACAGAAAAAAAAAATAATACAGCTTCAAATGTTACTTTGCCACTTTGGTACCGGTGAACAATTTGTCCTAGAACAGTGATTAAAAAATATTTTGCCTTAACAAACATACTTTTAGTAAGCCAATTATTATTATTATTTTTTTTTTTTTTATTTATTAAAAATAAATTACAAAACATAAAAAGGTGAATTAAACGGACAACCACAAAAATCACAAAGATTTGACTTTGGTGTCTAACTAGATACTTATTTATTCATCATATTATAATTTCCATATACTTTTATACGGAACCTGGGTTCCCTGGGCCGGCGTTGTATGGGCCGGTGGCCATTCCCCTTTACGCGGACGAAGCCGCGGGCGTCCGCTAGTTCCCTTTAAAACGTAGAGTCGGTTATTCTCGGTGTGTTTATTTACTATTACGTGGCAGTGCATAGCGCTTGTGTATCAGTTACAGATGAGCCCATTCACTTACGATTTCATCCACAGCATCCATCCGTTCGGCTCGTTTATTTTTATTTACGGAACGGCGCATGCATCGCGAGCAATGTATTGAATACAGTGCGTGTTTATTTACTTTGTGATCGAGTGTTGTCTGTACTTCACTATCTTACTACTACCTGATGAGAGCCGTGATAGCCCAGTGGATATGACCTCTGCCTCCAATTCCGGAGGGTGGGGGTTCGAATCCGGTCCGGGGCATGCACCTCCCAACTTTTCAGTAGTGTGCATTTTAAGAAATTAAATATCACGTGTCTCAAACGGTGTAGGAAAACATCGCGAGGAAACCTGCACACCAGAGAATTTCTTAATTCTCTGCGTGTGTGAAGTTTGCGCATTGGGCCAGCGTGGTGGACTATTGGCCTAACCCCTCTCATTCTGAGAGGAGACTCGAGCTCAGCAGTGAGCCGTATATGGGTTTATAACCTACCTGATACGAGCTCGCTAATACGCATTGGAGTAGCTCTAAGTTCCTATAAGAAGGTCTGTAGTCAGTGGCGTGCATACATGCATTAAAGTACTGCATACCCTAAGAGTTGTTTCCTTAATGCTTATTAAATGAAGATTGTCTCAGTTTGGTTTTTTCTCACTAGTGCATACCCCGACAACCTTATGCACGTCACTGTCTGTAGACCGATAAAATAGGCTATGGTGATGACGTTGATAATACTCAATTAATCATCCTCGTCATCATTAACAACCCATATTCGGCTTACTATTGAGCACGAGTTTCCTCTCAGAATGACAGGGGTTAAGCTAAAAGTCGATCACGCTGGCCCAATGCGGATTGGCAGACTTCACACTCGTAGAAAATTTTCAGTTATTTTCCTCAAGTTATTCTTCCGGTGAAGGAAGAAACGAGACACGTGATATTTAATTGCTTAAAATGCTAACTGAAACGTTAAACGCATGCCTTGAAAAAGGATTCGAACCTACGCCCTCCGAATCAAAGGCAGAGGTCATGTCCACTGTGTTAGCGTTGATAGAATATCAACAAATGTCAGAAGATGACTCCTAATGTCTTGATTACTCCTAAAACCTTACAAATTCACTCTAATAATAGTCTTGTATCAAAGTCATTCTTACTTCATTTATTTGTATTTTGAACCGATTTCAAAAAAGGAGGTTCTCAATTTGACGTGATGTTTGTTACCTCATAACTTTGTCATTTATTAACCAATTTTGAAAATTATTTAAATTAAATTAAAAAAATTAGTAAAAAAACAAAATAAACTTAAAGAGCCTGTTAGCATAGCCTTTAAACCGATCAATAGAAAGGACATTTTTTGATGTCATTTTTTGCAATTTTTTTGTTAAAAGATTTTTAATTATGTTCGAAAATGCTTGCTGCTACTATGCTAGCATATTTGAGCCGCAGAAGGGCTGTTAATACAGGATGTCGGTCCGGTTTGCTAGTAACATACGAGTATAAAATTTTTATATTGTCTAGTGGGTGGCATGACCGAGATAGGCATAGGAAATGGGATCCTAACCTCACAGGAAATCAGAAAGTATACGAAGTCACGGGCAATATATACTTTAATCAATTCATACAAATTCTCAAGAGGTTTTGTATGTAATAGTATGTTTTTAGAGCAAGTTCATTTGGATTCATTAGCGTTACTTAGTTAGCAGACGTGGGTTTGGTCTCCGCTTTACGATTGGACCATTCGTGGATAACAACGTAGGTGTGGTCGTTTGCTAAAATATTTGCGTTTTCTCAAACACACTCTACCTACTCTAGCGGTAGTTTGATGCCCTTATATAATAAATCTAACCAAAAAGTAAAGTAAATTTTAAATTATTATTTGAATAGATGTATTTGCTCGAAAAATGCTATATTTGTGGAGTTCATGACCGTTAAAATAGGCTATGATGTGGATAGTTGCTAAAATATTTGTGTTTTCTCAAACCCACTCTAGCGGTAGTTTGATGCCCTTTTAAGCCAATGAAATGAAACCAAAACTATTAAAGTAAAGTGAATTTTAAATTATTATTTTAATAGTTGTACTTGCTCGAAAAATGCCTTATTCGTGTAATTCATGCGTTCTACTGTAAGCTGTTGCAAAACTTAAAGTAAATAATTCAAAATTCATAAAAAATATAAGTACCTACTTAGGTGTACGTAGTTCTTAAACCCAGACCATTTCCTAATAGGCTGTGAAATTATTTTCTCTAAGCTTGTCAAATCACAATACAGTTTATTAAAATGTGACTAGTAATTAATGATGATGATTTATTTGAAACATTTATTTATTTTATGTCTTTATTTAAACCAAAAATATCTTGAGTGATTCTTATAAGTAGCTCATTTTATTACAGGAATTAACTTTTCCTTAATTGGTTTAGGTCTGCTCTGCTATAGTAGTTTACTTGGTTAGATATTCCCTATACGATAAGTTCTAGTTTGTAATTAAATAGTAAATAAATAGTATTCTTAATAAAACAGTAAATAGATAGCCGTGATAGCCCAGTGGATATGACCTCTGCCTCTGATTCCGGAGGGTGTGGGTTCGAATCCGGTCGGGGCATGCACCTCCAATTTTTCAGTTGTGTGCATTTTAATAAATTAAATATCACGTGTCTCAATCGGTGAAGGAAAACATCGTGAGGAAACCTGCATACCAGAGAATTATCTTAATTCTCTGCGTGTGTGAAGTCTGCCAATCCGCATTGGGCCAGCGTGGTGGACTATTGGCCTAACCCCTCTCATTCTGAGAGGAGACTCGAGCTCAGCAGTGAGCCGAATATGGGTTGATGACGTAGAAATAGTATTCCTCCGAAAATTACTTTGTTTTAGCGACTACATGTATCTACATAGTCACTTAACATAATATGATGTTAAGTGTAATGTAACTAGAGTGAGATCTGCAGGGTTATTAATGTATCACAGTGTACCATTCATATAATGAGTCTCTGCATCGTTTGTGTTTTCATCATCTAACTTTGTGTTTTCAACGAAATGACGATAATTATCGTCATTTTACGTAAAGTGGCATTAACATATTATGATAGTAGCAAGTAGGTAGTAACGTTATTTTAACGGAAAACCGCTATTTATATATTTTCGCTAAAATAACTATGTTAGATGATCACAAAAAGGTAAATACGACGAAAAACGAAGTAGTGACTCATTATTTGAATGATTTTCACTGAGGTACATATTAACCCTGCTAATGAGATCGCGTAAACGTTGAATCTTGTCGATAAATAAAATAAAATATATATATATCATAAAATATATATATAAAATATATATGTATCGCTTTACGAGAATTTGCTCTAACTATTAATATTAATAACGCGAGAGGTGAAGTCATCGCGATAGGTGTGAGCCAGGTTAATTTGGTTCCATTAACATTAGTTAGTGTTGTAGATTTATTCGCAGTCTAGATTTTGTTTTTTTACAAATCTAGTCCATTGTAATGTTCCATTTTTTATCCCTGGCATGCATTTATCAGAGGACGCAATTTTAATCTAAAGATATATCATCAGCGCTATAACCGTAAAACCTTAGGTAATGATAAATAAATAAGTATAGAATAAAGAAATATAAAAATAAAGTTTTTAGTATAATTTTTGCGAGAGCTGTAGTTTCTCAGCATTGGCCAATAATAAAAGGATCTGTATCGCACCAAACTCAAAACTGTCAAATCTGTATCACACCAAACAAAACTGTCTGTCGTTTATTGAATGGGACGAGGTAAACTCACACATCGAAAATTTTTAACACCAATAAAAATTTGTTGTGTCTATACAATACACACAACTATAAATTTGATTCGCAATTCACACACGCGTTATGTGTTATACCTACAGAATACAAACACATCGTTTAGACTATCCACGGAATATTCGATTACTTAATCGATATTTTGCTGTTCCGTCAGAAAAACAGATTCTTTTTAGATATTGTTTTTACTACAAATTTGATATAATTAAGGTAGAAATACTTAGAAATGAAACTTAAGTCTATCTTTCAGTCAACTACAAGTTAGTGGCCGTTTTTATGCCATTCAACTACACAAACCGGCATTTTTAGGGAGCTCTTTACTCGACGAAAATGATAACAACAATGAAACATCGATTCTATAGGAACAGTTTTTATAAACGCGTTAGATCATTGATTCTTGATCTTTGCCAGAAGTGTAATGTCTAGCGAGCCAGGTCCTAATCTAAATAGTCAAAATTTCTCAGTTAGACCATAAAATTTATTTTTCCAAAATGGCGGCCGTGGGAAAAGGGTTCCAACTCCACAAACATCTTAAGTTTACTTATACTAACCTGCATTAAGCTGTTTTATTTCTCATAATTTCTATAACTTTATACCCACTTGCGTTTATGATTTTTAATTGAGTAACCTATTTTTTATACACTCATTCATAATTTACTAAAACCATAAACAATTCTCGTACTTCACAACACGTGAAATAGATTTTATATCATAAAATACCTGGTTGTTTTAACTGAAACACTACACTGTTAGACAGGTTCAGTTGTTTATGTTTATTTTGCTTAGTCAATTGTGTTCCTTGCCATTTTATAGGTTTTTAACGTTCCTCTGCCTACATAATTCTAAACATTTCTAAAGTGCCACGCTACTTACTATTAATAAACTGTTTGTGTTTGCGTCCATCAATTCGCCGTTTCATTTTTTACTAGCGACTTTGTCCGCGTGGAATTCGTTATTATTGAATAGGTTACCTTTTGTCAAAACAGAAACGTTATTAAAGCTTGTCTAGGATTGATAGCTATCTTTACTGAAAGTGTATTTTTATTTATAGTACCTATTCCTACTGTTTTCGTCTGTTCATCTTAGTTGGGAATTTGCTATAAATATAGCTATCATTGGTGTGAAATTTATTTTAATATATTTGAATGTCATGCTTCTTCTTTCTTTTCTTTATTGTTTGATGTATGCTAGTTGACATATTTACATAGAATGACATTTTTACATAGAATGTCTATTTCATAAATAGATATTCTATGTAAAAATGTCATCCGGTGTTAACTGGTGGATCGATTTGATATTTATTTTAATATGTTGATAATAAAGACCAAAATAGTGAATAGGCCAGCTGGGCTTTTTAATTCCTTTTCATTCGATTATTTCGTTTAAGTTTTCATTGACTGTAACACAAGGTTTGCCTGTTGCCTTATGAATCATTACCTACTGTTTGAGGCCAACTTCCATATGCGTCTTACGCACTGTACACAATCTTGGATTCTAGGAACCGTGTATTTATTCACGTTTTATTTCAAAGTTTTATTTCAAAGCGACCGTGTATCTGATACAATGTTCCCCCAAGGCTTTGCGGTTAGGACATTTGTATGAAAATTATTACTCAGTTCATTGATCACCATTTCGAAGAATATGCAATGCGAACCTTTTGTATTTTGTTACCCGACGACCGCTGGCGCAGTTACAAATGTCTTGCTTTGTAACCGAGATGTGAGATGTTGAACCGAGTCTAATGTCCAACATAAGATATTTTTGGATATTGTATTTTCCAAATTGCCTCCGCTTTCTTGGTAAGCTTCAACCTCTGGCACCGCCAAGCGATTTAGCAATAGGTAATCGTGGTTTTTAGTAGCATACACTTGAATCCACCATTGACTTACGGTGGTCATTTAAAATCTTGTGATATCGCAATTAAGGTCACACTTACTAAAATACCTAATTCTACTGTGCTGATTGACACGAAAAAGTTCTTCGAAAAGAAGAAATTATTATACATATAAAGAACTTTGTTTTTTATCATCGCTTAATTCTTACAGATAGTCAAATAAATTATAACTGTAAAAAATGTATTTTTCAGTTGCAATTTCTTTAATCTTTTCTAAACTCACCGTTCATTAATGCAAAACTAAATGATCGATGTTAACTAAACTGTACTATTTACACTGTACAGTTACCGTAACGTAGCATACAAAAACAGATGATTTGCAAAAAACCGATGCCGCATTAAAAGATGAAGCGACCACCTTGACATAATAATCTGCTCGCTTAAGAATTTATATAACTCACATAGTTAATGGGAACCTGTTTGTATTGAGCCGTGAAACGTTGGACATTGTATGAGATAAACGGTGACCCTTGCAAGGTCGCGCGAGCTACACCGTGACATAATACTCTTATATTTAAACACGCTACTATAATGCATGCAGATGGTTTACGTTTTATCCTTTTGTGTGTACTTGTTAATTGTCCAGTGCTATTTTGGATCACGTTACATTATACTTATCACACTATTTATAGTTCAGTTGTTGTACTTTTGTAGTTTTGTGTTTTTAGTATATTACTGGCGATCTTTGACTTTAAGGAATTAGTATTCGTATAACTGGAACTCAGAATTTTGAGTCATTGTCAAAATTTCGTCAGTACATTTTATATTTTATACATTATATGCATTTTATAATAACAACGGTGATAAGTAAAGTCATAAAAGCTTAAATGTTAAGCTAGCTATGAGGGTTCTGATAAACGGTCTACCTTCTGCCGATTTTAAGTAAACAGCTGTTCACTTTAAGAGTTTAATTTTCAACGCCATCTATATCAAGTTGTTCCCACTGACAGGCCCAACGCTAGATGGCGCTATATCAATTACGTCGAAATGGGTATTGCGCTAATGAGATTCTTCTGTGGAACATGACTTACGGCTAACAAAAAATTATCGTTAACTCTGGTTTCCCTTCAAAACGCATAAATCTTTCGCCTTTTACTAAAGATTTCCGTGGAGGGGAACACTCAAATGAGTCTTTGATATTTTTGAAAGTCTTACTTAAATAGTAAGGCTATATCTTGTCTTGTCATTCATTTCGGATTCGGATTCGGAATTCGGATTTCGTTTCGGAACTCTGATCGGCAATCTGAAAGCGCCGAAAGCGGAATGCATATTGCATACGAAGTACGAATTACGAATTCCGATTTTCGATAGTTTAGAAAATTTCGAAATTATAAATTTAAATGTTAATTTAGATTTAAAATAAAATATCATTGTAATTAATAATTAAATTACACAACCACCTTTCGTTTCATCAATGAAATATACGTAGTTACGTATCTACTCCCATACTTGTAAGTTGTGTTATACACACAAAAGTGTTTGTTTGTTACCTTTTCACAGTTACGGCTAAACCACTAAACCGATTTTAAAAATTGGGAATAAATACATTATCAGCAATAAATTTTAGCTATACTTATTTTATAATAAAAGATAATGTAGCTTACTAGAATTGAAAGAATTTTTTAAAAATCTATTTAGTAGTTTATCCGTAGCCGTGAAAGGCAACACACTTTAAATTCGCTATTATATTTATATGACCATGAACTTATTACGCTTGATGTATCGACTTCGAAGACCATAATGTAAGCTGGCAGTCCCATTAATATTCTAGTTAATGCGACACATTAATTAAACATTCATGGGACAACGCTCTGCCATGAGCGCAGTCGGTCAGTCCTTTGGGATTAACTTATAATTAAATAATTAATTATGCTAACTTATACCTGATATCCTACTTTACCCTCCCTACCCAACTTTAGCCCCAGTATTTGAAGGTTTTGTGCTTACTGGGTTAATTTTCAGATTGCCTATTAAGTTCCTATCATTTTATTAGTTGGACGATGATTCTGTTCGATGACCCTTGCTCCATTATACCTAGAGCTTGCAAAAACCCCACTCGTAAGAACAGTCACCAGTTAGGTGGTGGGTTATAGACGGTTTCAAGGACTAATTTGTAGAATAATAAAAAAATATATTCAATTGTCCTATCCAATCTTGTCTTGTCCAATCTCTTAGACTGACCTTTTTTCATCCTTTACTTGGGCTTATTTCGAAAAGGCACAAGTTTGAAAAAAGTCAAAGTTAAAATTAATTTATTTAAATTAGGCTTAGTTTACAAGCACTTTCGAAACGTCAGGTAATAATAATCTATACTAATATTATAAAGCTGAAGAGTTTGTTTGTTTGGTTGAACGCGCTAATCTGAGGAACTACTGGTCTTTCAGTGTTAGATAGCCCATTTATCGAGGAAGTCTATAGGCTATATTTTATCCCCGTATTCCTGCGGGAACATAAACCACACGAGTGAAACCGCGCGGCGTCTGCTATGTATTATTAGATATGTTGATAATAATTGGTCTAAAACATAAAATTAAAGTTACGAGGGTTCCAAGCGAGCCTTGATCCGAGAAGAGCCCACAACAAACTCAGCTCATGCCTCCGACAGTTTTACGCGACATCGTACCAGAACGCTAAATCGCTTGGCGGTACGTTTTTGCTTTTGCCTTAGGGTGGTAACTAGCCACAATCTATGCCTACCACCAAACTAGACCTAAGGCAATTTAGAAATTATAAAATCCCTGTGAATCGAAGCCAGGACCTCTCTGTTGAGAACTACAGGACTACCAACTCAAAATGACGCCCGCTGAATGACTCAAGAGCCTTTTTATGAGTTACTCTGAGTTTTTTTTTAAGGCCCATAGGCGCTAGATGTGTAGGTTCTTCAATTTAAAATGTATGCAGGTATAGTAATGGTGAAATAATTTAAATATCGATGGCCCTAAAGCAGGACATGCATAAATATCTGCTAAAAGTGGGACAGGATTTCCGATAACATTAAATAAGTACGCGTTCACGTTAAGGGTTCTTGCGGGCCAGCCTCACACGGTCAAGTTTATTGTCAAGTTTGCAGCGCGCTTAGTGATGTGAAAGTGAAAAAATATATCGAAATATGGCTATGGGTTTTTGACGTGACAACGTCTTATAATTCGACGGAGCCGACCGATCTGAAAAAATCGCTCTAGGGTTGCCAATTTTTTTACAACAAATAAAGTATATTCTGGTCTATGAAGATTATTAAACAGTATTTTAGAAAAAAATATTTTTTTTTTTAAATGAAACTATTCCATCAGTATTTTCTTATGACGTTGTCACGTTCTACTATCGTCAGTAAACAGACTTTACAGACAACCGTTTTTTTTTTAAATTTTTACATTCCTAAGTGCACATCAGACTTGCGTTAATCTTGACCGTGAGTGGCCGACATATTACTCTATACCTCCATATAAGAATGACAATGTGCAGTAATAACTTACATCAACTGAGAAGGCCATTTGAGTCATACTGGGGCGGAAGGTCGGGCCAGTTGAAAGTTTTCCCCGATATGGTTCGACAGCATCGCTTGTAAACAACTGCCATTTGTTGATTCTATACTGGGATTGATGGTATTATGCATGTAATTATAGCTATACCAAGTTTTTGACGGCGGATTTACAAGACGGAGGTCCTGGGTTCGATCCCCGGCTGGGCCGATTGAGGTTTTCTTAATTAGTCCAGGCACAACCCTACCGACAAAGACGTACCGTCAAGCGATTTAGCGTTCCGGTTCGATACAGTGTAGAAACCGAAAGGAGTGTGGATTTTCATACTCCACCTAACAAGTTAGCCCGCTTCCATCTTAGATTGCATTACTTACCATCAGATGAAATTGTAGTCAACTTGTTATGAATAAAAAAAAATGTTATATGTAGCGCTATTCAGATTTAAAGATATTTTTTAACCGACTTCAAAACAAGGAGGAGGTTCTCAATTCGACGTGTATATCTCTTGTTTTAAAGTTAGTTAAATCATAACTTCATCATTTCTTAACCAATTTAGAAAATTCGTTTTTTTTCGCTTTGCGCTTTCGTTCGCTATGCTAGGACACACTACAAAAAACAAAATCTTTTTTAACAAGAAAGTATCATGTTTATTTTGCATTTTAGTTTTTTTGTGATCTTCATTTCGGTTGAATTTTCTTTATAAAAGGATTTATTATATAACTGGACAGTGTGAATGTGTGATAGTGTCAAGTTGAAGACATAGAGAAACCTACTCGTATCTCTCTTCACCATATTCTAAAATACATTTTTCATAAATGCCGCGAGAATCATCGCATTTTTCGGGATAACAAATAACCAATATGTTGCTCAAACGCCTCCTGTAGTCGGTTCGTCTAGCGAGGCAGGTCCTTAAGTAATTAATCTGAGATTGACTGCAACAGAGATTATTTCGCAGCTCACAGTGTCGAACTATAAAAATATCGTTACAGAATAGTTGCGTAGCGTGCCCTGAATCAAAATTAGTTGGGGGGCCCAAAAGAAGGGTAAAGATTTCTCACAAAAGAAACATAAATGCTCGCTTAAAATAACCAGGACACTGACTTAACCTACGTAGGAAAAAGAGTGACAAAGACTAAAAAAAACATTTTTGAATTCGTCATTTTTGAAGAGATATCTGTAGTTTTTTATGGTTTTTTTCCCAGCGAACACTAGAATAATTGAGATGGTGGATTACCTTTTACTATTTTTTGCTTTTACACGTAAGGGGCCCCTGTAGCCCGAGGGCCCCGTATCATTGATACTGCTGATACTGTGATAGCTACGCCCCTGTCTACAGGACATAATATACAAAGCCACACACAACGATAAGAATCTGTTAAATCTCACTCGGTGCTGAAATTATCTCAAAGGGTCTCGTAATAAAAAAAAACACATAAGTCTGTTCACCACAGATGATCAATCTACAAAATGTCAAACATTAAAGGCTCTCCGAGGCATGGAGCAAAATTTATTGCCAATGGAATTTAACGTAGATCAATCATCAATTAGGACTCGGCGCCTAAATACCAAGCAGTATACGGTATCAATTAAAAGTTTCGTGGTATAAAATAATTAGATAATCCAGGCATACAAGGTTAGACATTCGAGCGTCAATGTTCAAAGGACGATTACTTTTTAACCGACTTACAAAAAGGAGGAGGTTCAATGTTCAGCTGTATGTATGTTTTTTAAATCTACAAAGTTGGCTTGTATCTTGAGTTATATGGTTAAGTACTTTTAGTAGATTAAAAACTTAAATTCAAACTGATTTCTATTACAATATTTGATCTGATTCAAATTTAAATCGATTTTTAAACTTTTTTTTTTCTCTCTACAAGTTAGCCCTTGACTACAATCTCACCTGATGGTAAGTGATGATGCAATCTTAGATGGAAGTGGGCTAATTTGTTAGGAGTAGGATGAAATCCACACTCCTTTCGGTTTCTACACGACATCGTACCGGAACGCTAAATCGCTTGGCGTTACGTCTTTGTCGGTAGGGTGGTAACTAGCCACGGCCGAAGCCTCCCACCAGCTATCTGAACAAAAACTGAAATAAGTATGATGATTTTTTTTATATTTAAAAAGAGCTGTTGAGTTTATTGCTGAACTCTTCTGAGTTCATTCATTTCTTCCGAACCGGTAGAACTATACAAAAAGACATTTTTTAACGTTTTAAAGGTAAACCTTACCCGACTTTAAATAAAAGAAAATTGATACCCATTCTAAATAAATGATTGCTATATAGGCGCAAACATATCGCGTGCCATGGCGCTTGCACTTATGGGTCTTATGGAGCCGTCTAGTGAAGGGTGTAACAATGAAAGACATATTATCGATAAGTAAAGTTTATTATCGTATCTTGTTCACAAAATTAAAAAAATTAACAATATTTGATTTAATATAATACATATTTCATATTATATAATTATTAACTAAATAAAATTAATCTTCATCTGAGTCTTCATCATCAGAATCTTCGTCTTCTGCCAAATTTATTATATATTAGTATCCATAGTGCGCAACGAGTAACACATGAATGTATTTATTTAATTGCAGTAAACACATTTATAGCAAAAAAAATACGCAATGCAATTACATTAGAAACCGACCAATCAGAATCGTCCAAATCATTATTGACTCATCATTAGCACGTGCGCAGGTAGCCGTTTATCGATAATTAGGGTGCGCAGGTAGGCGCGCTGCACATTCCTATCTTTTTTGACTTTTATGACCGGACGACTCAGATGATAATGCGCATACTATAGTTAATTTGTTACTAATAAAACTAGAAATGTGCGGTGAAAATTTGGCTCAAATCCAATACCTACACAAAAACTAGTTTTATATGTACGGCCAATATGGCTCAGTGCCATTGACCGCTTTATAACACTTCAAATAACATTATTTCATATTACTCAGATTCACACAATTGTTACGTAACTGATAATTATCTATGCTAATATTATAAAGAGGAAAGGTTTGATTGTTTGTTTGTTTGCATTGAATAGGCACCGAAACAACTGAACCGATTTGAAAAATTCTTTCACTGTTGGGAAGCTACATTATCACCGAGTGCTGTATATGTATGTATGTATTGTATCCCCGTATTTCTACGGGATCGAGAACTATACGCGGGTGAAACCACGTGTGGTCTTCTAGTATATTATACTAGCGGACGCCGGCTACTTTGTGTACGTGAAATTCAGTTTTTCACAAAGCCAGCGGGTACTATGGATTTTGCCGAATAAAAAATAGCCAATAGGTATGTGGCCTCCTCTGTCTTCCAGTGAAAGTCTTATTAAAATCGGTCTAGCCGTTGCAAACATTAGCCCGGACAAACGACCAGACATTTTTTTTTAAATATAAAGATAGGTAAAGAAATTTCTCGTAATTTACGTTACTCACGAGAAGTATTTTACTTCCCGAAGAAAGTCAACTACATGAGAATTGTTTAGGCCATTTATTAAAATTATACCTAATTACATAATATAATAATTGCTCTAACAACACTTCATTTCACTAAATACAATATGAAAGCAAGTCGAAAACCCGGAAAATGTTAGAAAACCATGGAAAGTGTATGATAATAATTAGATGACACAGCATTGTTATACAACTTGGTGGGTAATTAATCTTTGGTTTACCATTAGAAAGTGACGGAAAATGACAAATAAATAAAAAGTTAATGGTTGTTTCTAACAATAGGAATATAAAAAATTACATAATTAGTAATCCACAGCAGTTTAAATAATTATCACTGAACTAATGCATTGAGTGAGTAATAGCAAAAAACATGATGGCGAAGTAATATAAGTTAAAAATTATGTTCTCATGTTAGCGGTTAAGCCATTTTATGAGAATAAATATAATCTTAAACCTTAAACCTTAAAAAAGTTTATATTCTGTACAATTCATCATCCTCCAAGAATACACCAATATAACGGAATCGAGTCATCGACTCCTGTCTTGTACTCTAGTAAGCAGGTATTGTTCTGTAGTAGGTACCTATCCAACTGTGAAAATTATCTAATGCTAGCCACTCACCATCCAATAAATTCATGTGCCTGCAGCCCTAACGGCAGTACATCCAATAAAACTGACCGTATGTTGATCACGATATGCATGATATCATGCAGATCGCGACTAACACACGATCAATTTTATAGGATGTCCGTTACTCGCTAGCGCTGGATGGACTTACTGGATGATCAGTCTGACATCACCTACAAAACTAGATCGTCCTTTAAACTAGATTGTAGTCTTTAAAACTTGTAGTTATCGCTGTGGTTATACTTTAAAAGTTTCAGTATTTTTTTTTTTAATTAGCCCAATCTCAATCAGCTGACAGATGAAGTATTTTTTTTTCTCTAAAAAGTATTTTTTCCTCGGCATGCCAACTAATCAGCGGGCGACGGAGCGAGCTATGCTTGGGTTTTCTTTGCGTGATCGAATCAGAAATGAGGAGATCCGTAAAATAACCAAAGTCACTGATATAGCTCAGCGAGTTGCGAAGCTGAAATGGCAATGGGCGGGTAACATAGTTCGAAGAGCCGATGGATTTTTTTGGAAGTCCATGCAAGAGGACTATGTCCAGCAGTCCATCGGCTGTTGATGATGCCAACTAATACCCACGGTAGGTACACGGCACACGCGTTGTAGAACACTGTATTGTAACTTTTACAGAATCCTGGGGCCACTTCCGGCTACAATCTCTATTTTTATGGTTCATTTATAGCTATGGATTGGTTATAGTTTGCTCACAGTTATTTTTTTTTTACATTATTATCTGTTTGAACTTGACCGACTTTTTTAATTAACCAACTTCAACCAGTAGTCATAAAGAAAAGTCATGATTTTCGCGTCAATATTTTTGAGCTTATTTTGTATGAATTTCACAACGAACGAACGCTAGTCAGAGTGATAAAGTTCGCATACGAAAAATAAGTTATTATGAGGAATTTTACGTCCAATATTTTCTTGTCTTGAGTATTTTGTTTCAATATCTTCTTTCAAAGGAGAGAAACTGTATATTGAATAGTTATGTAGTTCCACTTTATCTGAAAAAAAATATATATATATATATATATATATATATTTATGCCCTTAGAGCAAGTCTATCACAAGAACATCCGGTGTGGACATGATTTCGGCAACACGTTGGAAGGTAGCCAGACAGAGAGTTTCACCAGGCCACGTCCACGCCATGGAAACGTAGAGAATATGACAAAGAGACCATTTTATAAAAGCTAATAATAGACTGCTACAGAAATAAAGGTCGAAATATTGGTGGAAATAGAAAAGTGTTTGACGTAAGAGCCGCTCGAATGAGGACGTTCACCGTTGTTTGTGGGAAACTGCGGAAAATTATATTGAGCGCTAGCAGACGCCCGCGTCTTCGTCGGCGTGACATGTTTTTCACATATCCCGCAGGAACCATGGATTTTCTCCGGATAAAAAGTAGCATATTGCTCAATAACCTCTTCTATCTTCTAGTGATAGTTCGGCTTTAAAGAAAGGGCTTTGGTTGAATGCCGTTTGAGCAATTTGGGATTCATTTGGTCTCTGCGAGCATTAAAGCCAAGTATGCACTATAAATTAGAAACTTGGTCTTATTTCTCGCAATTGCGTTTTACCGGGAAAACTAAAATTGACCCATTGTCCCTATTTAACTTGCGTTCTATTTTAGAATAACCGCAAAACATGTACCTCAACGTACTTACTAATTAGCTTTTTCATTAATCACTACTTTACTCCCGGACCGAGTTACAAGAATCTGCAGAGTATTATATCCGGCAGCAATCTGTAAGTTTATTCTCTGTCTATTCTCTCGGCTTTGGCTCAGGTACATAGAGTTGATTCAACTTTTTTGGCGCAGTTTCTATCACCTACCTAAATATGTAGCGCCATCTGTACTCGAACGGTGGCGTTGTTTAGTAAAACCAGTGTCAAGACGAGTGTGTTTACTCCACTGTGTTCATGGTATCTTCGCTAGATGGCGCTAGCAATATCTGATAAATATAATAATTAAACCAATTCGATAGTTAATTTGTATTGAAAAAAATACATATAATTAATCAGTAAAATTATTTTTGGAAAATTTTATTTCGTTTTATGTAAAAAAAAGAATAAATTGTATACCTAAGTAAGTACATAATTCATCCCACTGACCTACCCCAGACGCTGACGTCACGGGGTCATTAGCCTTCACCCTGCGTCCCTTTTGGAAAAACTGCAGGTTTTCTCTGCGCACCCTTGCTGTTAGTTTATAGCCTGCAGTGACATTTCACAGATTACAATAACAATTTGTGGCGTCTTAATCATAAAGTGTAAACTAATTTTACTAAAAAGTAAATAAACATTTGTAATCCTATATGTAGAAGTGATTTCTTTATTCTTATTCCAATGAATACCTACAATTTATTTCTATGTGAAAAAGTGTTATTTTGTGAATTTTTATTCCTATACAAAGTTTTGTATGACTATACTAAAGTAAAAACACTAAAAACAATTAACTTACTACATCTAAAATATTTTTTTTTACTTTTCTAAGACTCCAAAAGTGATACTTTTTCAAAATAGTCGTATGATAAATCCAAAAACTTAGTCTCCAAAATCAAAAAGTGTTCCAATAATTGCTAAAAAATTTTATAGAAAAGTGGTCCGATAATTCGCAAAGTGCGGTGTAAACTAAAAACCAGATATAGATTTTCCAATCAGTTCGCGTTATGCCGGCATTGAAATACTAAACATATGGCGGGAGAACGCATTCCAGTGCGAATGTTCTGGAACCGGGACTCATTCAGTGCTGGAAACCTTTAGGAGATACTGGTGACTAGTGTTCCATTTTCAAATTTTTGTGTGGGACGTTTTAAAATGGCGGGTAAGCAATAAAATTTTTATTCAGATATAAAATTAATACAAAATAAATAGTGATAAGTACATAGATATATAGATACTTACTTATACTTATATTAAGTACAGCGCGTGATTATATTTACGACTACGTATGTATAACTTCTAGTTTCCGGTTCCGTACATACAACATACAGTGCAAGTTAGAAGATTTTTTAAATTAGGAATCAAGATGTCTTTGTCTTCATTGGGCTTTCAGCAAATCCCTCCAATAGACAATATGACCTTTTCGTAGTATGAACTCAAATCATGCCAAGATTCAGTTGAATTCATCCAGTAGTTTCGAAGTGATATGTTTTTAAAAATGCTTGTTGTTAACGTTCTCGTGTGTTTTTTAATAGTTTTTTTTCTCTATCAGCGTAACTTTTACATACGTCCCCTGGCGCTAACCAATACGCAGCGTACAATAAAGGAAATTTAATAAAAAAAGGCGATGGAACGACCTATGGTGCTGGAGTGGCGACCCCGCACTAGAAAGCTCACTGTTGGTCGACCCTCATCCAGGAGGACTGTGAACATCAAGCGAGTCACAGGGATTCGCTAGATGCAGGCGGCTCAGGATCGTAATCTTTGGAAGTCTACAAAAGGCCTATGTCCTGCAGTAGACGTCCATCGGCTGATATGATCATATAAACATAAAGTTCAAATTCAAATAGCACCTGTTATAGGCGATAAGTTCGCCGATGAGTATGAAATAGCGGAATCGCACCCATTTGATTCTACATCTTACTAATAGATCCAAAGCATAATGGACTTCCCAGTATGAAAGGATATAACCTTTCGTTTAAAACCTTAAAACTCGATCTTGCAACACTAATCCCCGCAGAACACATGTTTTTGATTCTATGCGAAAAGTTAGTGTCCATGTTTTAGAGTCTAGTCACTGAATTACCGATTACCGCCACACATCAAGGTAATACGCCGGCTAGCTTTAATGTGACCTCATTGTTGGATTTCCGTTAATTGGGAATGAATTCAGGTTCAATTAGCTTCATCGACGTATTTGCTGCCCGTGTCTAATTGACCTAGGTAGTAAAGATCGGTGAAAAATAATGCGGTTAAATAAAAGGACGAGTTGTATTTTTTTGTACGACAAATCAAGGGTGAAGGGTAAACAATGAGGTCGTATGTCGTAATTTTATTTTTTTTAATTTAAGTGGTGGTGGCAAGTCTCACGGTCAGTCGCCATTCCTCCCTCTAGCTCTCCTAGCACATTAGTGGAGCAAACCATGGAGAGCCGGTTTCACTTATAGTCCGGTCAAATTAGACAACAAATAAGGGTAAAGCTACATGAATTCCCACCTTTGACCATGAATATTTTTTTCCTTATAGGAGAAAGATGGGAACTTTCAATATTTTATTTTTAGTCATATTTTAAACAATCTTACTGATTTTCAGCTTGGTGGGAAGTTATGTAGCTTCTAATGTCTCAATTGACTATGTGTCTAAATTGTACTATGTGTCTAAATTGGCCAGTCCAGCGCAAATACGAAATACTCAATGATAAAAAAACAAATTAATTTAATCCAAAAACTGTTACCGAAAAAGGTTATTTGTTACTTAATTTATTTTAACACGCAATTGATTTTAAAATATACCTCCAAAACTGATTACTTTTCATTAATATTAAATTCTAATCCGCTCGTCAATCACTCCGAGGCCCGAAGCGCCGTTGACTAAAAGTCAAGATGCCTTACATGGCGCTCGCCCACTGGCCGTTTATGACCCGGATAAAATTGATTAAATACCGACCCGACGTACGGGGAGTATTGGACCACTAATGGTTATATCAAACAGCTTTCAAACTTTCGATTGTGTTCAATAGAAAATTAAATAGGAACTGGCGTTACTTTGCGAACGTTAATGAATGAATAGGGAATAATTTTGTGGATAACCGACAAATTCAAGCGATAACAGTCAGGAACTATTACCAGTCAAAATAATACAAGTGAGAGAGAAATATCTGTCGACGTTATCAAGCGGCTAGTTGCCTCGACTGGTGACAGAAGGGCAGGCTCATTTTTCGCGCAAAGGATCAGCCGGCTATCCAGCGCGGAAATGGAGCCAGTATTCTTGCCACCATTTCACGTGGGCATGATTTGTATAGTTATTAGGATAAGCTTTAATTTCCTTATTATTAAGAAGAATATTAAAGGCGGCTTAAAGATTAATATGAGGCCAAACCTTAAAACCAACCTAACTCGTAAAAGCTTTTTCCAAAACTTTCGTATGTTCTAAACAATTACTTAATATTTTATTGTTACTTTTTTCAAGTTACTCTAAAATATTTAATATAAGATTGTAACTTTATTATGGCTTTTATCTTTTACTCTGTATGTTCCCTTATATCATTTCAACCAATTACATTTAAAATTGACTGAATACTAGAGTCCACTTATCAAATGAAAAACGTGACAAAGTTGGTGTTACTTGGGTAACAAAAATAACTAAATATGGTGGGCGACAAGTTTTGTACTGGTCGTGTAGTATCTGATAGTAATGTCCAAATACGTCGTATATGTGGGATGATGGAATAGATACTCGTACCTAGGTTTTGTTTTCCATAATTAGTAAGCGCTGAATGTGATCTTATCTGATAGGTGGGATAGGGATAGGGCTATCACAGATAACTTTTAGCGTTTTCTGTCCTGTGGGTATACTGTCGAAACTATGGGGAAACCCTAAAAGTTTTTATTTTGTGGAAAATATACACGAAAATTATCGCCTCTCTGTCGATTATATCGAGTTTATTTACTTTATGGGGGAAATCCGTATGGATATATTGTCAACGATGGCGATGGTAATGTGGGACTTATACCGACTGAAATCCCACGGTGTTCCATCGTCTCAGGACTTGGCTTCGGGAACGTTTCTACAATCAACCGCGACTGAATGACCCTTAAGTACTCGTATGCTGGCAATTGCCAACGATGAGTAGAAAAAATTTAATAAAAAAAATACAACCAACTTCAAAACCTAAAAACGTACCCACTAAACTAAAAAGCGAAAAATAACATGATAATATTATTAAGCCTGCTGATCAGTTTGAACACGGTGCTAAGCCAATGTCGTATTAATTTAAAAAATTTAAAATACCTATTTTCAATATTCATGGCTTGCATCATCGGCTTAGCACCGTCTTCAAACTGATCAGCACGTAGAATATAGTATTTTTGTTTTAAGGTCGGTTGTATTTTTTTATGAAAACTTTTCTACTTTTTGAATTTGATCAAAAAATACTATTACATAGAAACAGACTTTATTCTAAAATTAGTTTTTGAGCGTGGCTCCGCTCGAGTAGATGTAAATTTTATCAATATAGCTTTTAGAAATTAGCCTCTCGGTAACAGTACTTTTCTAGTCCTTTAAGATATGTGTCATGAGTGAAGAAAAAAGACATTCTCGACCAATAGTTGCGGAATCGAAAATATAGCTCTCTCTTTCGTTGCAATTGGACAAAATATGTGGTTTATGTATCTACAGTAGGCCTATACTGTACCGAGTGTTTTGTCTAGCCAATATTAATTAGATGTATCCAGTGTTCGCGACTCGACTTCAGGGCACCTAGAACCTTTTCATCATCCATTATCAGCCGACCAGACGTCTACTGCTGGACATAGGCCTCTTGCATTGACTTCCAAGCACAACCTCCTCGGTCCACTTACTTAATCTTGTACTTTTTATTTTGAGTTACCTTACTGCATGGAATGTTTATGTAGTTAATCTATGTCATTTGCTTCTTAGATTAGACTTATTATTCAATGGTTTCTTAACGCTCAGTTGAGCATGGGAGCGGCAATGACTATGATTCGTCACAGTCTACACACTTAGTACGAAAGTACTAAGAGTGATACGAAATTGGTTATCGAATAGAAAAAAATAATACGTCTCTGGATTGAGTTCCTTGACTTAAAGTTCAAATTCTGTTATGCAATTACATACGAGTAATAGCAAACGCCCCTAGCAGCAATTGGGTATCATTATGGAAATTTGGACTTCTTATGGAAGTGAATTGTGGTTCTTATTGCTTTGATGTTTTATTCTACTGATGCTCGAAAACCATCGAAGTTAGCGAGTTCCACGCTTTCGTACTAAGGTTGCAGATCACAGTCGTCATTATGTTCATTAGGTTGTTTTGTTTGTCGTTTTGGTCAGTCGTAAAATACATTGTGGGAACTCCTTTCCGATTACAGAGATTTTCAACCAGTTCAAGTAAAAAACATAAAATTGTAGAAATCTGTATATTGAATATGTTACATTATAAAATACGTTAGCTTATAATCTCACTCGCGGTATTGTAATCTTTCGATATATTGTGAATATACTGCTTACAATTTAACGTGTTATTTTTCGGTATATTATATTATATCGAAGTGAAACCGTTAAATTGTCAATTAGGATGAATTACCTATAGAATTACAAAAATATTGCAGCGGGCATAAACAAAATTATAAAAAATTACAATGCACAATCAAAGAAAATCGGAGGGGTGGCCAGTGCGTTTCTTAATTTTTTTAAACACTTAATTTTAAACACTGTTCTTCCAGTAGCAAAATGTTGGTATTGTTAATTATAAGTAAATTATTATAAAATTAAATTAAAATTAAATTAAAAATGGTAGGTAAATTTGCATTGAATTGTAAGATACATTCCATAATAAAGAAGTCTAGATCCGGCTTAAGTAGCTCAACATGATGTTTTCTTTATAGTTTGAGACAGTGCAACTAACTAGTTGTAAACGTAAACTTTTCCACCCAGATAGGAAGCAAGGCATACCTCGGACCGTACGCAGCGTCCCGCATTCCCTTATAGCGTCGTCTTCCGAGAATACTGGCCCTAGATCCGCTACGCACTAGGCTGTGACCTTCTGGACGCTAGTTAGTGAGCACTTCACCAACCGTTATGTTGTAGGCATACTATTGTGACATTCGCATCATAATTTACAACAAAAATCAAAATAATTAAAACGATTCGCCACTCTGGAACCTTTTTTTTTATTTTACACAAGTTAGCCCTTGACCACAATCTCACCTGATGGTAAGTGATGATGCAATCTAAAATGCAGGCGGGCTAACTTGTTAGGAGATGGATAAAAATTCAAACCCCTTTCGGTTTCTACACGACATCATGCCGGAACGCTAAAGCACTTGGCGTGAACGTCTTTGTCGGTAGGTTGGTAATAGTCACGGCCGAAGCCACCAGCCAGACCTGGGCCAATTAAGAAAACCTCAATTGGCCCAGCCGGGGATCGAACCCCAGACCTCCGTCTTGTAAATCCACAGCGCATACTACTGCGCCACGGCGGCCGTCAAACACCTTGACCACAGGTTGCTGGAAACAATCTCCAAACTTTATGGTTTTCGAAACTTTTTTTTATTTCTGCTGTCATTTCCTTTGTGTCATTGCTTTTTGCCAAATTTCAATATTTTATGTCAATGGTAAGTACATGTCCCAGTTTTTGAATACTGATTAAAAATAACCGATTGTGTTCAATTGAATTCATCTTGCATTAGATTTGTATCTAATAATAATAATTGAATAATTAATCTGCATTTGTTAACGCTAACTGATCTGTCAAACAAAAAACAGAACAATGGCTGGAGTATATTCGCCCACGCGTCCCAATTAATCGCAATTCCGTACCAAATCCGAACTTGGGATCGTTGGGGGCTGTCATCACAGCATGCTGCGAGCAAACGCGTGGACCGGAGGCTCGTCAGTCGTGTCGTTGCTATCAATCTGTTAGCGCTTGTTCACTGCGCTTTGTGTCATTTCCTGATCAGTTTTGACAGCTGACTTACTGTTTTGCCGTACTAGTTTTATTTGCGTGTGTAATATTTTGACAGTGCAGTATTTTTTTTGAATGAGATTCGTTGTTGTTATTTTTATTGACAGTTCGTGGCAGTAAATTTTAATGCAGTCCGTGGTAGTGTTGTTGGAATATTTTGACAGTCCAGAATTTTTTTTAATGAGATTTATTGTTGTTATTTTTATAGACAGTTCGTGACAGTAAATTTTAATGCAGTCCGTGGTAGTGTTGTTGGAATATTTTGACAGTTTTCAACGTATTCTGTAACGGTTGAAATGTTTTAGTGCCGTGTAATTGGTAACACTTAATGGATGTGTGAGACGAATTCGGTTATCTGTGTCTAATGTACCGGCGGCCTGCGAAGCTGGCTTACGAAATTCCCACTTACACTAAAAGTGTTAATTAGAGCGTATACGATAGGAACGATGTATGGTTGGATGTGTTGAGTTTGTTAATACATTTGTAAAATTTTCCTTTTAATTTTATGCACATGAATATTTGGGTTTTCGTAAATCCATTTCTAGCGGGAATATCTAAATATTAATCGTTTCAACATAAAAATGCAAACAACTTCAAAGACGTATTTCAGTTATTTTGATTTCAACACAAAATTACTAAACTGATATTTATGAAAATGAAATGGGACCAATCTGGGTGTATACTCTTTCAAACAAAAAAATAATTGTCCAAATTTGGTTAATAAATTACGAAGTTATGAGGTAACAAACATTACAAAAAAAAATATTTATCGAATTGAGAACCTTTTTTGAAGTCGGTTGAAAAGAAACGTATGTGTTATCCCAGACAATAAACTATCACTGTACTAAATTTCATCTAATTCCGTTCTGCTGATCTGGAGTTGTACTAGTGTACCTCCCTCTTAAAGCTTTAATAGAATAGGCCTTTCAAAATCGTACAGTCCACGTAGAAAATATGTGGTGTTTTGAATAAGTATAGTATCTATTATTTGGAAGAGTTGCGATGGTGACATGTTCACCAAGTTCATTCGTAAACTTGAAACTAAATCTATAACTAAACGTAAGTACCATGTGTGCCAAATATGAGAAGGAAACTTTTGAAAAATCTTTGTTATTCAATAGATACTTCAGTCTTCCTTATCGTGGGTCTTTGCTACAAGTTTTTTAACTAGTATGCTTAGTATGTTCAGATCTTTTGGAAGCTAATTGAGAACTTTTTTTCAGCCCAACGGATTTTTTCAAAAGTAATGAAATTAGTTTTAGATAATTAAGTGGTGTATATTTCGGGACATTCTGTATACATCTTGTTATTTAAAATATATTTTTAAACATTTAATTTTCATTATAAAAATCCTACAATATTTTTTTTTGTTTCGAACACCCGTGGCGAAGCAATTGTAACACTGGCATTTAAAAGCAATTTGTCCTTTACGTTCGTAGAATGAGTGTTCAAGTATTATTTTTTTTGCACTCAAGAGCTTAGTGCTCTAAATAAAAGTACTTACTTGAGTTGTTTTAAATGTTAACTGTTAACCTTAGATTCAGTCGAAAAAGCATCTAAATTTACCTAGACTAGTGTTAAAATATCGATCCCTTCATGAAGTATATAAGCACCTAAAAAGGAAAGATCATAAGACTATCAAAGAGGCTTCATATAATGATAATAATGATTTTTAAAAAAGGTAAAAACACCCAGTATAGGGGGAGAGGGGGCACTTTGATACACAAAAATTCAATGATCGTTACTTGAATATTTATTTTGATGTGTGCATTGGCTGATATGTCAGTTTATATTTTGACTACGAAAACTGTCATTCTTGTGAATGTCCTTGAACTTTCTAGTGATATGCCGGACTGTGTAGCATCTATTGGTTTTGAGATATAGATACTGTACAAATGTGCCCCGTGTATCTATGTGCCCCCCTCCACTACATATTACATGAAAAAAATATAAAGTAGTAAATAAATGAATATGAATGGTGCTATTAGTTATTGTATACTCAATGTCCATTGATTTTTATAAAACTAAACCAAAGCGTAACCGCAAACGATGACAGTGTTACAATAATTATTATGCAGTAAATATAATGTAATATCTCCCTTATATTTTCTACAAGTCGTCAATATCAACTTCGTCTGAAAATTCTTAATTTTATCAATTGCTAGTATTTCATTTCACTTGCTTATCATTGGTAGTTGTATAATTTACGTCACACAAAGAACATGCTAATTATCTATTGCAATGCTTATCATTTATTAATAGGCTACGCTCGTGTGTTTGTTTATTTATAGCCGTAACCTTCTCGATATGGTGTGAAAGACGTCGATCCCTTAAGACTGCGCCGATGCGTTAGGGACCCTTATTGTTATCTCAATTTGATATTTGATTTGTTCTTTATTTTATTTTTTAATTCACATTCTCAATTTAATGATAACATAGAATAAGTATATGCTTTTCAGCTTATGGCTACACTTTTTAAACAATGTTTCTTCAAAATTCTCTGCAATCTAGTAATCGTTTAAACCAGAGTTTTCCAAACTTTTTTGTGTCGTAGACCCCTTGCCATGTTTTTCCGTGTTGGGTAGACCCCCTACTTATTTGATATTGATTTTAATATTTTTTTTACTTCATAGTTACTTTTAAAATTATGTATATATTTTGATATCATAAGATAATATGTTGTAAAATATGATAAAATAGGTACTATAAGTGTATGTGTTATGATCCACTATCGTGTAAACCATTTTCATTTAATGGATCCCCAAATTCTTTTTCGCTGACATAGACACCTTGCAGTTTGTCATAGACCCCTAGAGGTCGATATAGACCACTTTGGGAATCATTGGTTTAAACACTTACAATTGACTATATTCAAGTAATTACTTTACTTATGTTGTAACATTAATGGAATTACTTTTTTTAGATAAAGAAAATCTCAGCAGTAAATTGCTATAACGTTTACTATAAGTCTATTTGTAGCATACAGCACATTATTGTAGCTATATTACTTGGCCTTATAGTCTTATTTGATTTTTCTGTTGGCGACCTTGGGAGTACATATGCCATAATGCTGCCCACTCGAACGACGCCTACATCTGTTATACAACATATTATATTAACTCCTATTAATGTATAATTATCTATCATGTGGAAGTTCCATATCTTATAAATCACCTAATACTTGTGCTTAACCAAGTTAATCAAATTTTGGTTTATTTAAGTAGATCTGGTGGTGAAAGGTGACTTATGTGCGAGCTTTCCTATTCATGTTTCATAAAATCGGTTGAGGCGTTTTATAAGTATTGGGGGGTGAAAGTCGGAAAAAACCGAATGTCGGCAAATATACTCGTGTTAGGTCTCAAATGAAAGCGCACTTAAAGAGAATATTGATGACTTAAATCGAAAGTGTCCTTAGCTTCGTTTGATGAGAAAATTGAGAGTGGGAAAATTGGGACATGGAAATCCAATTTTTTGTATTGAAATAAAAATGAACAACTTTCTTTGAACCGGCTCACATATTGCAACGACATTCAAACTTTTCTGTTATGATTGTTATGTTTGTTGATTTTTCATAAAGTTCTTCTGATAAAATGTTTGTGATATTTTCGTTCCGAAAAAAAGCAAACACTTAGCTAAGTAGTTTGCTTTTTTTCCGCAAAGACAAAACTTCTTTCTTATTCTTCATTCGTCTTTGTCTTAAAACAAGGAATTTTAGATTAAATTTAAAGAAATATAAGTAGGTAAGATTTAAATAGATAGTAATAATCTGTTCCAGACCCTTACTGACATACTCGTCGATCAACGTGTTATTTAAAATATTATAAAACATTGTATTTTTGACTGAAGATCATTTCCTCTGGGTTTTTAGGGCGCCGCCCGCCCACGTCTCGCCGTAATAGTCTCCTCTCTTATGTAATCAGCAAACGTAAATTACAGGTGTGGGAGGTAAGCGTGAGCCCTTCACTTTTAACTGTGGTCCCGTATGTTTAGAATTACGTGAAAATTGTTACAAATACAAATTATATAAATTATGTAAAAGAGATAGAGGACGTATGTAAAGTGAGTGGATGATGACTTGACGAGTAATACAAACGAATGGAGGAAATTGACATTTTTGCCGACCCCACTTAAATCGGACAAGGTAAAGGAGATGCATGCACATATATACAAATTACGTAACTTTCCGAAGAGTCAATATTTTCTGAAATTACCACATTATGAAATTCTCTCTCTGATACACCCTTTATTTCGTATGAATCTTAAGCGTGTCTGTATTAATATTAAATTTCATTGGTTAATGGGAGTCAAATGCTATAGCATATCAAAATATTTTCATCATTAAAGTAGCATTACATTATATTATCTTCTCTCAACTCTGTTGCTCTACTATTATAGTATAGAACCCTTAGAGCAAATATAAGCAAGTCTGATAGATATCTCTATTTATTATTTTACCATACTGCACCAAGAGCTGTACTCTTCATGAAATTGTTAAGTTCAAGGTAGTTTTATAAAGCTCATCTCATATTTACCTACTTAAGCCAGCAATTCGCACAAGCATACGCAAGTGGCTAATTAAGTTGTTACGAAAATGCATTAAATACATTCGTGATGCCGGTCCCTTATGTTATGAAATATAGCGTCGAAAGCATCAATCTGACGGGAATAGAACGTCGCGTAACGTCGTCGCCAGCTGAGTAGTGTGACCGTGCTATCATCCGGCATCGCCCGCGCCTCCGATAACCCTGCGTCTCACACACCAAAATAACCAGTCTAGTTGTAGCAGCAGTCGGACCACGACTGCAGGAAAATTTTCTCCACTCCGCCTTTTATACCCCACACGTGAGGGATGGCGTCTGTGCGCACGCGCTCAGCATCCCCCAAGTCTGTCTCGTTTTCCCCCGTGTTGGAACGGAAGTACAGTGTCGAGCGTGCACCGGCTGGCCCGAAGGAGAACCCTGATCTCGGTGCAGCGGATTGGCGTAGATACTTCAGCGATTTCAGTTCGTACCTCGGTAAGTGCAGAGCAGTTGCGACCTGGTGTGAGTCAGGTCGCTTTTATAACACGGCCTTGATCTATATCGGTAACGTGTTACTGGAGCGTTTGGGAGGCCAATACCGTAAACAAAATGCGTAATCGCGAACTGTACGATTATTGCTAATCTTTTGTCCAATTAGCATTTGATACGGAAGTTTCTTTAATATTCATAATCACATTATCTGTTAAATAATGCAACAACATCATAACATGTCATAACAGGAGTGTGATTCCACTATTTAATACTCGTCGATGTAATATTCGTCTATAAACAAGTTTTATTAGAATTTGAACTTTATTTCTATGAGATGCTTAAAATAAAATGACAATAAGAACGTAGTTGCCATGAAAACGAGCGATGTCACATCGCTGCAACTTTATAGAATGCAGGGGCTGAAGTTGTTATAAAATATCTAAAGTATACACAATAAACAAATCTACTGCTATTGTCATTATAAGCAACTATTAAATTACAATCTACCTTAGCAATTATTTAATTGTAGATACTAACTGAAATGTACTAATGTCTATTTGTCTTCATTCTTTTGTAATTGGTGCACCTATTTGATCAAGTACTAGTCCTGATGACTGAACATCACAATTTGCCTGATTTTAGGCGATGGAAGACGTCTTCATAGTTGGCTAATACCAAAAAATGTTTTTTGTTTATTATAAAAGAAGCTTTAGCTTTCCGAATTGTTATACAAATCCCTATTTTATATATGGTCATGTTTTTATTCTCCAATGTTCCTTTGTTTTGAGATCTTAAAATTCAGGTTGTATTTAGGTTTCAGCTGGCAACTTTTTTCATAGGACAGTCATGATTCAATCAAGTTTTCTTTTCGAATAGGATTGTGATAGTTTGGAGTATATTAGAGGATACCCGTTTTTGACAAATATTCGTAAATTCTGTATATTTATAACCTAAATCCACAATAGTTGATTTACTGTTTCATATTACTTTACTTCTTAACATTGCTGTCTCATGTTACAGATTATTTGCACTGTTTAGCTTTAGATGGGCATATTCCAAGTACAGTTCGTTTCATGTAGGATGTTGCGGGTGACAGTTTATTTCACTCTTGAAAGTTTGCCGCGATTCATGATATATGAATGAATAGAACGTGTTATGTACATCATACAGGCGATTGTCACCGTACCCATGCTATCTGAAAAACACTTCAGTGGCATCTGGACACTTGTGCGATACACTTTATGTAACTTACTCTTAGGTTGACATCTGTGACGATAGTCGCACAATGAGAGGGCATTGTCAACAATCTCTATCAAATAGTCGACACTTTGTGAATAAATTAATATATTTTGAGATTTATAGAATAGCAATTTTAGCAAAAGTCAAAAAATCCAGAATCTACAATTCTTAAAGATGACGTTAGATTACATCTAATGACACTCTTTTTTTATATATAAAATATAAATCCTCTAATATCGAGTATATTAGAGGATTTATATATAAAAAAGGAATGTTAAAATTCTTTACCTTTACATTAAAAATGTGTATTACATTTTTTTGTGTTTCTTGTGTCATATAATTTAACAATATTTTATATGAAAATAGTATTTCATTAAAATTGTTCACATTTGGAATAATTTCTAGTTTAATTTCTAAATGAAATAAATCACAGTTTACGAGTATCGGGGAGGCAGTGTCAGCTTGCAGATAACCTTGCGGTTTGATATGTTGCTGCGAAACGGTTCGGTTTGACTGCGCTGCGTTGTCAACTACAAATCAATGAGCATAGTGTGTAATCACAGAAAAGGAGGCTAATTCACTATCTTGTCATATGCTAGTTGACATATACGAAATTGAGATTCTATGTAACAAATGTCATCAAGTGCTTACAGGTCGATATCACATAGTAGGTAAATGACATTTTGTGAATTTATTTGATGTTTATTTTAATAAATTGAATAGAAATAATGAATAGGCCAGCAGATAACGCTCAAAGCTAACGCTGTGATGATCAAGTGAAAATCCAATTCAAACTTTACGAAACTTGCGAGCGTGACAAAAACATAGCCTTCAAATATATTCTGTCAAACATTTTATCGTCTTAACCGAAGAATAACCGGAGTATGCAAGCTCGGTTACGATAACCGCCCGATTTACGTCCATAACCGACATGGGTTTTTAATGAAGGATTAAACAGCGTTGAAGTTTTTATATATTTTATGTTTAAACAAATGTCGGTAAATTCGGATCCTAAAATCTTGCTTTACCTATTAGATTTTTTAATTTTACTCTTTTCAGATCTTTTTTCAGAAAAGAGCCAATTGTATCTTACTATTGGCTCTTTTTAAAACTTAATAATTCGAGACGAAGTCTTTCCAGAAAATTTTGAACATTTTTCTTAGTCCCACATCTCAAAAGCTTGCAACTGTCGACAACACCCTTTTTTTAGGACCCATGTCTCGCATCCATGTAAAAGAGTGGACCAAACATAACATTTAAGAACGCGATATCTTGTTGGGGATGAAAAAATTATTAAAGAAATCACATAAGGCTTTGGACATTTTATAAAATGCAGCCTTTCCTTGTCGAATTCTACATTTTATTTCTTTCTGATGCTCCCAAGTCAGATGTGAAATATCGGCCCAAGTATTTAATTTTATTAACAGCTAGGACCATCTGTCCACGTAGATATGTTTTGGGAATTGAAACCTCATTTTTCGGTATAACCATTGTTTTGGTCATTTTCGCCTTTATAATATTTTTTTTTTTTTTTTTTTTAATATATATATATATAATAGTATATATAATAATATATATTAGTGTGTTAGTGTGATTTGATGAAAACGCCTGTTAATATCTCATAACAATCTTTTTCATCAGCGAATGTAGTCTCAGTAATATCACAGTGTTTACTCACTATCGTGATTTTGCTTTCGATCACCGAGCAGGCGCCAGATATGTCTTATTACATATATCTGTACGAGTATAAATAAGTTAGCTGATAGCTGTATCATTTGTCATTACATCTGCGTATGAATATGGTTTCTTATTACAGCTCACAGCAATAAGATCGTATTCATTCTATGAATGAATCTTCATTAGAAATGCTTTTTTGTTTACTATTTATTATAGCACTAGCTATAATAAAGGTAACTGGCAACACTTCACTAAAAACTTTAAAGTTTCAAAAAAGATCTTTAACTGTGGTTTTCGAAGAGTAGCCATAGAATTTAATCTATAGCGACTGGAGAAATGATTTATGCGGAAGAAAATATAGTATAAATTACTCTTTATAATTGGAGGGTCTTTTAAAAAAACCTGCTATCTCCCAAAGCTGTGACTATGATTTAAACTACTTAGTTGCCTATCGTACTTACATATGGTAGGTATAACGTGAAGGTAGCAGCGACAGTGATTGTAGCATCATTTTGTTGTAAAGAAATCATCTCGAGCAGATCCCAGGACTTGTGACCTTAGGTGTAGGCTAGAAGGATCCTTTCAGAATGCATTAACACTAACCCCCCTGTCTGACATGTTCTCCATACCCACAATAAACAATTTATGATAAATAATTACAATATAAAACATTATTAATAATTACAACACAAAACATAGTTGTATGAGCTCGCATCTTAGCTTTAATAAAATCACAAGTTATGACTGTCACAGGCTCTCAATCATCTAATACCAACGCGTTGGAACCTGTATTACCATTATTCTGCTCTGACTGTCAAAATTAACATATGGTCCGGATTTCCAAGTAGAGTCATCATCATTAACAGCCGATGGAATTCCACTGATGGCCTCTTGCATGGATTTTCAAACAAAACGGTCTCAAGCCGCGACCATCCAGCGGCTCCCTGCAACCCGCTTGATGTCCTCGGTCCAACTAGCGTATGGTCTACCAACACTGCGCTTTCCGGTGCATCACCTTGGGACCCCAACGTCCATAGGCTCTTCGAACTATGTAGTCACTAATAACTACTAATAACATTGCCACATCAGCTTCGCGACTCGCTAAGCTAAATCCAGGTAGAGTAGGTACGCAAAAATAAGTACTTTTGTATTCCATTTCGCAACATTCATGGTCGTCTAAACATTTAGCATAATTTTGGTATTAGTCTTGCTTGAACATGCTCGTCAAACATACTAATGTTGTTCTAAAGCGAGGGCTGTGAGAGTCGAGACAAATTCCGTAAAGCGCGCGTCATCCTATGACGCCTCTGTCTCAACGTGTGGCATTGTGGTAGTGGTAGTGGCGTCAGGGCGTCCATACACTATTGATCAATTTACATCTTTAAGCATATCAAGCGCTGCATGTCTAAATATGTTATTACCGCGACTTTGTTTGCGCAAGACCCCTGAACCTACACATTCTTCATTTAACTATTCGTATAGACCTTCCTCTTGAATTACTCTATTGCTCTAAACTGCATTTACCTATATCCGTTATGTAGATTAATTATTTTATTTTGACAAAATTTGTTCGTTGTATCTTTTGAGATGGCCTTTCGAGTTGCCATTGCCAGTATGCGTTTGTGTTTTACTATCAGGTAAATAAATATAAACATTTGAAAATACACAGTTATTTTGAAATCACTGACTGACGCTTATATTTTTTTTAATGTACTGACGAAGTCGTGTAGTACAGTAGTTGTCTAGGGACGAAAAAGCAAGGAAATAAGCTAAAACCTTGCTTTGTTATAATTAATTCCGTTGCAAGAAAAACAATTTTGGAGTTTTAAAGTTGATGGAAATTTAATTATACGATGGATTAATTTAAACCGTTTAAACTTATAATATATATACTCAATTACTCAGGGCACATTTAAAGCTGAAATGCGAATGCTGAAACGTCTGGCGTTGTAAACAGTGATGAAATAGGCCTAAATGTAATCTACGTTAAATATTTGCGTTCATTAAAAAGACGCGGAATCCCAAATGTTTATGTGAACAATGTGTTAGGTCGAGCGATTTTTGTGTTCAGCGCCTGAGGTGAATCAGTGTTGCATTAGTCCATAACAGAGCCACCCGCGCCTTAAACCGTCTAGAGTGCTAAGATATTTAAATTTAGAATCCTTTTCGCTGCCCTTCTTGTGTTCCTTTTTTTTTCTTAATTTTATGAATGCTTGCGAATTCTTTCCAACCAGTTTGAATTTTGTGGCCGCTTGCAAAGTGACCGGACAATCGAGAAATTAGAATTTTAAAAAGCATTTCAGTGTTTGTGGTCGTTCAAAAACGGACGGAAATTAAGGAATTCTTGTGTGTTGCCTGCCAACATGTCAAAAGCGCATTATTCAGTGAATGACGACGTTTACGGGAAAATATTGAAGCCCCATACAGAGCCTCAGACTGATTATGCTGATGTTTTTGAGGCAGTTGAAGGATTAGGTAATGTATTACTTCTTCCTTTAATATTACTTTGGGAAGAAAAATTAGTTTTATTAGGCTTCGAAAACTATTTACTTTGATTGTGGTTGAAAGAAATCCTAATTATAAAATAAAAATGTCAGCTCCTGTTACACAATTAAATTTAGAATTTAGCTGTTGTTAATAAATTCATAATATCCAATTCGTGCGTGTATAACTGTATAATTAAAATAAAAACACTATAGATATCTAGCAGTAGCATCCTAATCAATATCGTCTACGATAGTATCATTGGAATAAAATTCGTCCTCTTGTAGTTATTTTTGTTAGTATTAGTTATTTTTTGTTTTATTTCAAGTGGAAAAGACCTCTGATTCATAAGAGACAAAATGACAGCATAATTTCCCTAGAAATTATATTGTGACATCTGTCTCATAGATAAGCACTTAACGTTTATTTAAACGAGAGTTAATTAAGACGTTCCACAAATAGCTAGTAATTCCTTTCACATTTAATATTTGACATATAATCATTAAGATAAATAAACTATTAGACTTACTAGATGCTTAACCATTTTCTTTGCCGACTACTAGAAACAAGATAACATCTGTTTTTAATTCTAAAATGGTGTTTTTATTGACGCCTTCGTGCGATAGACCTAATTTTACATTGCGTAAAGAGATCGTTAGCGTTTTTAGAGTGACGAGACCGATAAAAATTTAAGTATCTCGTCTTGCAACTGTGGGGTTCTTTGTTGTACCTCCGAACAACGCTTCTTTAAGCCGGTTGCCTGATAAGATAAGGCGTTACATTATACGTACTTACATGATGAACCAGATAAAAGCTTTATTACTAGCCGCTACTACTTTCTACGGTACTATATTGTTATGCCAAGTCGTGACATTAGGATTGTAATGTAAATGCTTCTATGATCTTTTTCTCAAGGTGGATGTTGTGCTAAAGTTTAATTCAAAGAATTAATTTTGATTTAAAATGAATTTTAGTTTTTTCTATAGCTTTTGATAGGTTTCTCTAATCTTTTTCTATATTTTTACTTTTTACATGTTCGAAAACTGTATCGTTATTTAAATTATAAGAGAACGTTGCTTTTTGATATCTCAGTTTTAAATCTTGCAAATGTGAATACTCTACTTTATTTATTTAGTGAGTTTGGAAGATTTTCCCGTCGCTAACTGTACTGTAAGGATGTTACGAGACCGTTGAACCCTCCCGAAATGAAACTCGTTTTTGATCACCATTACTCGAAGGCCAGGCTTTACTTTTTAGTAATGCAAAACAAGCGTATTTGCGAAAACAATAAAATGCTAATTTTTTACGATCACACAAGTTATTTAAGCAAATGTATGAGAATAAACTGTACTGTGTCTTATTGTTGCTTTGCTAAATAGACTTCAGTTTAAGACTGTACGGAGGTTTAGTGTTTAGAGGAGGTATATTGGCCTTAATGTTGGACTAGTAAAGTTATATTTAAACCGTAGCTGCGTACCGAAGCAGTTTAATGTCATCATTATCATCTGCTTCCTTAATTCTTCCTATTTCTTTTTATTAAATAAGTAACTGTTAATTCTGATATTATACTCCGTTATGATTTCTTTTCATGACCGTATCACCAATCCTGCAATCTATATAAATATATCAAATTTGGTAAATGTTTACCTTGAGCCCCATACTCGCCTCGTTGGAGTCGTTAAACGTAACATTATCGATATTGGCACAAAAGGTCTCTTGCAAATATTTGCATTGGTTGATAATGGTTGATTTTGGTCAAGATACTTTAAGTTTTATAACATAAAGTAGGCATGTAGATACAAAATTGTGTGAAGTTATTAACCGACTTCTTTTCTTTGATATTGGCTTGGTCGATATATGAAAGTCGAAGTACCTACGTATGCACAATACTAGCAGACTGCGTATAATTCACCTGCGTAGTTTCCATTCCCGTGGAAATACGGTTATAAAATTTAGCCTATGACACTCACAAATAACGTGGCTTTATAAGAGTATTAAAATCGGTTTAGTAGATCCAAAGATTACCACCTACAACCTCACAAACTTTTCCTCTTTATAATATTAGTATGGATTGTGTAAAGCTATGAACGGAGTGTATTGTCCGCGATACGTTTTGCCAAGCACCAAGTTAATTTGTGAGTGCAATGCGTGTTCATTGAAACCAATTAGGGAGACCCTCGATTTATTTTAACTAACATGACATCACGGCTAAATGACCTATTCCACCCGGTTGTTTAATGACTGGGTAAATACGTAAACTATGAATAGACAGCATTCCTATGTTTGGTTCTGAGCTGAGTACTGTTGGACTAATTCTACTTAATATTATAGACGAGAAAGTTTGTATGGATGTTTGTTACTCTTAAACGCCGCAACTACTAAACCAATTTCGCTGAAATTTAAAATGAAGATAGATAATAAATACCTTGGATTAACACATATGGTACTCTTTGCCACGAATGGTTTTCCGAGATTTATGGTTTTCTTTAGTGCCGCGATTACTTAACCGATTTAGCTGAAATTTGTATTGAAAATAGATATTATATTTAAGTCCCGAAAGAAACTAGGGTTCTTGCGAGATTTGCGAAACACTGATCGTAATGATGGTATTAGCTCTTTCACGAGACTACTGACTGGATTTGGCTGTTAGTTGGGAAAAAAATACGAAAACCATAATTTTACGCAATTATCATCTAGTGATTTTTAAACAACAATAAAAATACATTAAAATACCTCTATCTGTATGCTACGTAGAGAAACAAAGCACTGTAGAGATTCATTTTTCATGACTCATAGACATTCCAATGAAAATACCTGTGGTATTCATATGTAGAACTGTAAATTCGAACTCATTCATTAAGTATATTAAACCTGAAAATTCATATTCATGAAGGAAATTCATAAGTAGCAGGTATTTACATTATGCACCTACTCGTAATTATCGAAATTAATTTGTTTTCTGTGGAAGAGGATAAAACTATTGTTATAGGTGTCATTTTAATTTAGAGAGTTAAAAGAGTATGTACAGTTTAACCAAATTGGCTTTCTTTTTAATAGAATATTTGCCATATTTTTTATAATATGACCAATATTCCCATTCCCCTTCAACTAGTCGGGAAAGACTGTGCTAGGAGTGGGTACGACAATAGGCCAACGGAGTGAGGATTGAACCACCACCCCTCGGCGATGAGTCCGACCGGTCTTACCGTTGAGCTATTGAGGCTTTTTAACTGCCTGCCGTTTATAAAATAGCCGTTAATAAATAAGATTACTTACTCATCTTTGCTGGCTCATGATGACTGAAAATAGAGACTAAAAAAACATTGAGTTTTCTTTTAAAACCTGATATAAGTATGAAGTATTTAGACTTTATTATAGAAAAAGTTAATGAGGGACCCCGCCGTCTAATACGGCGAAGCGTCAAGGCGGAATTATATTTTGTCTGACGCATCAGAACATAATCGGTATCATACATTTTGTATGGCAACGTTTACACTTATGTGTTGTGACACATGTCGTGGTGGCTTCTGACGTGTCGCGTCACGATACGACACGTCAGACAAATATAATTCCGCCTTCAATCCTATGCCTAATTTAGGAATCTCCGGTCCTGTCGGGCTATATAGTCGCTCATGACCCCATCATAATACTTTGACAAGGAATATATTAATACTTTGAATAGACTCAACATTTCACTCACAAAACTTTTAATTGTAAAATATTCCTCAACTCCAAGTTTCTTTAAACCGTAACTCAAGGAACTTCTTCTGTCCATTCCAGATGCCCTGCTGGCAGATCTCCAGAACTCCATAAACCCGGGCCGGGTTAGCAGTCCGGGCGGACGGACCAGTTCGCCCGGTGGCCGGACGAACTCCCCGGGCCGGACCGCGTCACCGATCGGCCGCGGCAGCTCCCCAGGAAGGCTGAGCTCACCAGGAGGAAGCCTCAGTTCCCCCACCTCGACAGGATACGGCTCAATAAATGGCTCGAGGAACATCAACTCGGATTACGCCAAACCTGCATCTGTAAGTAGGATGTTATCTCAAAATTCGAATTTCTATTGCAACTATTGTTTATATTATAAACGCGATGTTTTTTACTCTTTAATGGCGAAACTACTCAACCCATTTGGATGAAATTTTCAACGAATATAGACTATAACCTGGGTTAAAACCATATCCACTCTCGCGGGATTCAAGATAAAAAGTAGCATAAATGCTAATCAAGGGTCAACATTCATCCATAAATCCATACAAACTTTCGCGATTATGAAATCAGCGTACTTAATATTTTTATAAATGTTTTTTTGTAAAGAAATCAGAAATAAACCAGAATATAACATATCAGAAACCCTTACAATAATATAATAATTCACTAACTTATGGTTTTATTATTTTTATAACAATCAAATTTTGAGGTCATTTTATGTTATGCACGACAAAAGACCACAAAATTACATCATCATTTTTTTCTGAATCTGCAGTCAAATCCTTGATGTTACCAGAATCCGAGGACATGACACAACTTTTTAAAATTTCAACTTTTTAAAAGCAAAGCTGCTTTCCCTAATTTTCGGTTTAAAGGTAATACAATCCTCTTTTGCTTCTTCAGCATTTCTTGGTAGTCTATTTTACAAACGTATCATCAACAGAATAACTTAATCTAGAGTTCATCTTTCCTCGAATAAACAAGTATGAAGTCATCGTTAGTTTACTCTACTCGTAATCGCTTTGGACCATGAACTAAGTGATATAAAATTGCATCTTTAGCGAAACAGTTACTTGGAATCGTATGTAAGTTGTTAGTCGTATCATTTTCAATATCACAATCATAAACTAAGGCTAAGGTCATGTAATAAAGCGTGTTGTTTTCATTTAAAATCATAATGCTTTAAAATCATAATTATATTACTTCACATGGTTTTTACGAATAATTTATATAATAAATCTGAGCAAATTTCATTGGTTTTTAATTTGTCTATGTTTTCAAGTCCACGAGTTTTGGAAAATACTATATCAAAGAAATATAACATTAGTACTAGCAAACACTCGTTCCTTATATAATAAGGTCTGATCTGGTAATAGGCATAGGCCGTGGCTAATTACTACCTTGTCGGCAAAGACAAAGCGATTTAGCGTTCCGGTACAACTCCACAGAAAAATCGTCAGAGGTATGGGTTTTGTTTCTAACTAAGTCCGCTTCCATTTTAGCCCTCGTTCGCACGAGAGTTTTTTTAACGGAAGTTGAAAAAGCGTTCAAATACAACAAATGCATTCCCAAGTATATGTTCACACGATAGCGTTTTTTAAAACACAACGCTTTTTATTCGAGCAGTGTTGCATTTTCAATTTTGGGCGTTGTACATAGAACTTCATTTAACTTCATACTATATTTGAACGCTAAAAAACTCTCGTGCGAATGAGGGTTTAGGCTGCATCACTTAACATCAAATGAGATCTACGAAACTTACTATTCGTTTCATTGATCATCACGATGGAACTCTCGTTAACTGTTTTGTACCGATATGAATACTTTTACTTAACTTTAAAATTAACTTACCAAATAGAAATCTTTATTGTTTATCCATACAATAGCATTGTTTAGATCTTCTTTTAGGCATGATAGTGCCTGTACCAGAGGACAACACACAGGTGTTGATTTGTCATGGTAGTGTTAATTGTACCGTTTCTGAAAGAACTGTCGGAAAATCTTAAATCTTTATGATTTACGGCTTGAATTAATATATCACTAACTTGGTGCCGCCTTCAAACTGATCGCACTGAGCAAACAGAGAAGGCAGCACATACGATGTTATTCGCTTTTTAGTTTGGTAAAACATTTTTTTATCAATTTTTTTATAGAATAATTTAAACACACGGAAAAATATTTAAAAATCACTTCAAAATGAAATAACTTAAAATATTCGTCTGTATTTTAGTTCAATCAGTCCTTCCAAGTTATTAGATTATTTTAACTTTTAAACTAAATTATCAGAATCTCGGGGATTTCGTGGGTAGATTAAGATTGAGCTGCGTATAGGCTTTTCGTTTCATTGTTAAGGTCTTATTTCGTTCTACGTCGGGCATATAAGATAAATTAGGTGCCTTTAATAAACGCCCGAGACGCATTCTTTTGTTATGTCTGCGTTAATAAATTATGATCTACAGAAATAGCCTCTCTTCCCTTAGGCACAGCTTCGCAGAATTCCGCTGCGATGCAATCAGTACTCTGACTAAAATTCTTGGTAATAAAACTGCTTAGTTTACTATGGCCAGTCATGTTAGCGTATCCTAAACATCTAAAAAGGTATACTTTAATGTAAACTTACATATAAAAGCGAAAGGCACTCGTCACGAAATCTCGCAAACCGCTTTACGTAGAAATATGAAATTTGGCAGAGATGTAGTTTATAGTTAGTAGACGTCCGCTAAGAACGGATATTGCGACAGGGCCGGATTAGGAATATATAAGTATCCCATAAGTAGATGCTAACTGTACTAACTGTCACTGTAATGTCATTTTACTGACTGAAATTAATAATCATACATACGATTAATCTTACTTAAGATTATTAATTCCAGACAGTAAAATTACATTTCAGTGACAGTTGCACTTGTCATTTTTAAATACGACTATCTACCGAGCTATATAGTGCAGTACCTAGATTAGTTTACCTTAAGTTGTATCTTACGTCAGTCCCGCTCTAGAAAGCTCAGTGTTGGTCGACCCCCCACCAGGTGGACTGACGACATTAAGCGAGTCGCAGGGATTCGCTGGACGCAGGCGGCTCAGGATCGTGATGTTTGGAAGTCCCTACAAAAGGCCTTTGTCCTGCAGTGGCCGTCCATCGGCTGATATGATCATGTCTCGTACGACCAGACAATTCAGGCTTCTATTGGATTCTGTTATGATAACCGACATACAACACAGCGTTATTAAACAGGACACAATACTTTTTAATAAGTAAAGTGTGATAATGATACATTTCAGTTTTCAGCTCATGTTTGAAGTTTTAGATCGCATATAACTTGATTTTTTACATGTAACCGAACGATGAAACCGACTTTATAAACGAGGGAGGTTGATTGGTTGATGTTCGACTGATGATTTATGTGTTTTATCAAATATCTCTGTATAGTTAGTTGTTATTGATACCACTATAAATGAAAAAAATCATAATTAGTGGACTTGGCGCCATCTAGTTCCTATGAGCTTATTTACGACAAGAAAACACAAGCGTGTGATAGCAAAACTGTCTTGGAGAGCAGCCAATAGATGTCAAATGTTTACAACATAGGATATTAGATGTCGCTGCTTTGTTACTTCGTTGTTGTTAAATATTAAGAAGAACTAGCAATGATCACTATAGTACGAGATTCAGTATAAGAATTATATACTCATCTGTTATTTAATTGGGATAAGAAATAAACGATAGAAAATATTCACATTGACACATTGCAAGTAGGTTGCCTAGTTAAATTGCACCCGGGCTATTTTTTTTATTAAATCTACTTCCCTCTTTGCTTAATTAATAAAAATCTAACACTAGTTAAAAGAATATACCCAACAGAATTTAAAACATTACCAATTTTCCATCTCCGGATCTGAGAGTTTCTGACAAGAGATCTGAGATTTTCTTCGAACAAAAAAAAAAGATTAAATATAACATGGCCTGTAGCCTGTACCATTAGCCAGTACCTTACCAGTAGCCGCATAGGGTAACAATGGGACTAACAAGTCCGTCATCTAAATCTATAGGTATATAAATCCGTTTAATTAGCTTAAATTAATTTATTTAAAATATATGTCTCTTTGTCCACAGCCCACCTATCAAAACACAACGACAGTACACGAAAAAATTGCACCAGCGAAATACACCGCAGGATATGGCCACTCTCCCGGCTATACCAGTCAGTCCCCCGGCTACAATAACCAGTCACCGGGCTACAACAACCAATCGCCGGGCTATAACAACCAGTCATTCAATTACACGAGTCAGTCCCCTGGATATACTAGCCAGTCCCCTGGATATGGTAGGACCACTGGGCGAGGGAACCTGTCAGAATTGGACACGCTGCTGGATGATCTGAGCAACGCCCGGTACGGAAACTATGTTGAGAAGAATACGTATACGGATCGGACTGGTGAGTATTTATATTATTAAGGTAACAATATCAGCTTATTTTAGACCTTGACTTGAATATGCAGCAAGGTATACCTATGTTAGATTAAGAACGTGGCCTGGCTTTAACTGCAGCTACAAGATTTATATAGGCCTGCACGTCCAAAGCTGCTCTATTAGATTAAGACTAGAACTGCAACAAGTTCTATATTAGACTGGTTATCCAAAGATGCTCTAGCAGATTAAGATATTGGCCTGAATAGAACTGTAGTAAGTTATATATTAGGTTGTGTATCCATAGCTGCCGTAATAAATTAAGACTTGACCTGACTAAACTGCAGCAAGGTATATAATAATGGATGTCCAAAGTTGCTTAAACTTTAAACCTTGGCCTAGAACTGAAGATAAAAAAACTGAACTGCAGCAACGTCTATATTAGAATGGATGTTTGTAGCTGCTCTAGGATCCTACTAAATTAGGCTGGACGGGAAGAACTACACGAGCGTTGACGTTAAGTCTTCACGTGCGTCGTCAAGGGCCTGGAGAAATCTGTTCTGAAGTATTCTCTCTGCCAAACAATGAGCGCGGCAAGCCTCAATAGCTCAACGATATAGGAACGGACTCATCACCGAGAGGTCGTGGTTCGATCCTCGCTCGTTTGATTATTGTCGTACACACTCTTGGCACAGTTTCTATACCAGTTAGAAGGGCATAGGAATGTTAGTTGTATTTAAAAAATATATGATAAATTTTATTTAGAAAAAAATGCTGATGTTGAAGATGAAGTAGAAAGGGCCAGATACTTCTTTATATCAATTGCCTCGTTAGTCCAGTTGTATAACTAACCTGATCGCAATATATTTTTAAGGTAACTTGATCTAAAACACTTTTAAAACCAACAAGCATTGAAACAGTTCAAAAACCGCTCTTCTATAAGTTATTAACATATTGGTATTCACTTGTATTTATGGCAAGTCGGAGTTCCTTACCAGTCATCTTTCAGACTTCCGGTAACAAAATATGCCCCCTGAAAATTGACTAACAAGGTTACCACTTGATTTTTATTCACTTCTTTTTTTATTCTGCAAAAATCGTTTGTGGTGTTGTAATATTTTTAGGTTAGTTTTAGGTTTGTTCGTAAAATAAAAACTATTACAACCTTAGAGCTGCCATGCTATCCAAGTGGTAGTACTAACCGAAAATATAGTAAAATGGTAAGTATAGTAGGATGTCTGCAAGGCCGCCATTTCCCTACGTGTACTGAAATAGAGTCACGGATAGTTTAGATTTCAGATTAATGTGGATGCACAGTTGAAATGTTGTTACTCTTTCATGCTGCAATCTTTGAACCGATTTGGTTAAAATTTGCATAGACTATACCTACTTTACACATACACAATACACATACATTGATTTTGATTCACTAATCAAATGATGTTATGACGTTGGCCTTGTTATATTGATAAAATTATTATGTTGTACACCAAGTTCGAGCCATAACAGATACCCCATATTATGAAGTTTAGCATACCGTATAATTAGTTATGCATCATCTTTTATTACTCGCATTTCACTAAGATCTGGAATGAAATCAGAAGTCTGGTATTTTCTGATTCTTAAAACTTGGGTATAGTTACTCAAGTTTGTTTTCCAAACGAGAGTGAAAAGTTTAATTCACTTTCTCAGAATGGTTATTTCCTATACTTAATTATATTATTTTAAAAAACAAAATGTGTTAATAATTGATAACTTTGCTGAGCCTACGCAGCTTCTGATCATGATATTCGAGTACGAGGTACGAGTCCTAAAATATGGCTATGAAATATTGATTTTCTCCTAGTTTGTTCTTTGAGAAACTTGGCTCACGGTGAGGTAGACAGATCAAGACGCTGGCCAATTTAGAGGCCTCTTTAAGTTGATTAAAAAAATGTAAAATGTATGTGAGTTTTAGCGGTGTTTCATAATCAATTGATATGAATAACACTCACGATAGTTTAAATTCTAAAAAATGTAAATCCCTTAATATCAACTTTAGGATCTAAATACTCGTATATTATGAGTTATCTGTTCATTAAGAAACATATATTACACGTTTTGCCATTAATTTTTACATTGTGGGAACAGTAACGACTTTTGGCACGAGTCGACAGTAAAATTTCGACACTTCGACATTGAAAACACCTCAGTGTTACCGACGAAAACATGAATTGTGAAAATCAACATCTCAACACTGGAGATAATATACGGGATGTGTGCGTTTTTATCTTAATCATCTGGTCATCTAAATCTACGTACCTATCTATATAAACTGTGTGTTTATTCTTTTCTATTTTAACTACTCTGTCGTTTTAGTTAAAGCTATCTTGCGTTTCAATATCCCGAGTATATTTTTAATTTTCTTTCGTTTTGTTGTTTACGTTGCTCGTATAATGAAAAAATATTTTTTGGACAAATCTTTCCATTTCATATTAAGAATCTTATTTGTGAAGTCGTCTAAATAATTAAACCATACGTTGATTAGCGTATTGTTACTACAACACTTTAAATTATTATCAATCCAATGTCAAGATATTTATCACATTTGGTTAATCATACTGTGATAACACAGACGATGTTCTTAGTACATTCGTTTCTTATCCCTTTGAATTCTTTGAACTTAAAATTGTACATTTTCATGATCACAGCAAACGGATACTGTCTAAACATCTCTTTAGCGCTCTTGACATTTGGCAATGACTTCAAATATTGTTTTCGCTAACTTCACTAATTATGATCACTGAGAAACTAAGGCACTACCTACGTAGTTTTAAGATGGTTTTGGCTCAAGTTCGCAGTCTTGCAATTGTGAACGTGAGATTTGTGTGTATTAGGAAAACAAGTAATCGTAAAAGGAACCAAGGGGATCGGAAAAGGCCGTTGTCTACCAAGTTTTAGTAAATAATATAATAAAAAACATATCGTAAAGTTATCAAGGAGAATTGTTAGGAGAAAGTAAGGAAAATTATTAGGAGAAGTCCCTGCAAAAAATACTGGCTGCATTTCCGCATTTGGCAGCCAGGCTGATTTTGCGCATAAATGAGCGAACCCTTCTATTACCAGTTAAGGCAACCAGTTAATGCAACAGCTGTCCACGATGAAATAATTCGGAGAAAATTTTCGACTGCGACTCCTTGGTCCAAAGTTCTCCACTGCAAAAGGAATAAATATGTAACTCTCGATCAGATACTGGTGCCATTGTATTGAAATACCATGTACCTAGTACATATTTGATAATACTTAGTTATTGTATACAGTTAATGAAAAATATTTTAAAACATTTAATAAAGAAAGTATTGAGCTCGAAAAGTGTAAAACGGAAATTAATGACATAGCGTGTCTGATCTGGCAATTAAGCGATGATGTCAGACATCTATACGGGCTTGTTTGACGGCGGATTTATAAATAGACGAGAATTTTATATATTAGATGATTATAAAACTGCACAATCCATAATACAAATTAACAACAATATTATAAAGCGTTGTGGAAATTTTTAGATGTGTAAAATGTTGTTTTTCTTACTACATTAGATAAACGCTTTTTTATATCAAAACTAGCGGACGCCCGCGACTTCGTCCGCGTAAATTTCGATGTCAACTTTACTACTACCCCTACCCTACCCTACCCCTACACTACCCAACCCCTACCCTACCACTACCCCAACCGTACCCTACCCAACCCCTACATCTACCGTACCCCTACCCTACCCCTACGCTTCCCTACCCGTACCCTACCCTACCCTGTAACTTCTCTATCTTACTCCTACCCTTAGCAGAATCGGTCCAGTCCTTCGAGAGTGGTGGTATGACCAAGAGAAATAGAGACTTCTATGCTAATAATATAAAGAGGTAAAGTTCGTGTGGTTGTAGGAGGTAATCTCTGGATCTACTGGACCGATTTGGAAAATTGTTTTACCATTAGAAAGCTACGTTATTTGCGAGTGTCATAGGCTATGTTTGATCCCTATATTCACACGGGAACGGGAACTACGTAAATGAAAGCGCCGGGCGTCATATAGCGGAATTTCTGCGTTTTTTAGAAATTTTGTATTATCTCCGAAACTATTTGCGTAATTAACATACTGTAAAGGGCAAATCTTATCTCCATAATATCCTTGTGATTATTAAATAATTTATTTTAATAAGGATTAAAGTTTAGTTGTATAAATAATGACGTAATACTAATTATATAAAATTAATAATTTTTAAAACACAAAAGGTACTATATCTGCTAATATATAGAAGATAGATATATGGTGTCGCGGACTTTTTTGTAGAACTTTTAAAGATACATAAAGTCTCCATACATTAATTTCAATTTTACACAATAGTTAAGGCAGCGCATGCGAATAAGTCTGTTTAAGAGGATTTTGAGTCCGACCTGTATGACAAAAACTGTGATAACTCGGGTAATATATATGATACCAATATAAAATATAGCCTATAGCACTCCCCGATAATGTAGCGTAATTTAAAATCGGACCAGTAGTTCCGAAGATTACCCCATTTAAAAAATGTGACAAACTTACAAACTTACAAACTTTACCTCTTTATAATATTAGTATAGATTAACACTTATTTTATTTACACGGAAATTAAAAACATGAAGTTATATTATGTTATTATATTAACAATTGAAACAGCTGCTTTGATTCTCAAAGAATAAGTCAAGGAGTATCTCATGTTTGCATTATTAATGTGAAATTGAAACATTGAAAGTGGGTTTTTATAACGAATAAAAATAGTCTAAATATAATGCGAGAATACGAGTTACTTTGAGTAATGTAATATGTTTAAACAGCAATGAAAACGTTCAACGGGAAAATATTTCAGAACGTTACGAGTATTTCGGTCAATACATCAAAATGATCGCACTGAATCCAGACGGTTTTATACCATCGCTCCTCAACTATGTAAATAATTTATTATTGTTTCTTACTTTTAAAATAGATGTTCTACGTTCTCTTAAAGAAAAGTTTGTTTCTGTTCATGAGAGGAAAACCTTTCGATCGATCGAATGTTGAGTTTCTTACGTTCTAAATAGAATAGAATGATTGCAGTAAAAACATTGTTCACTTTATTATAACCCATTGGATAGCCAGTCTCCATACAAAGTCAGGCCCTAATTATACGAATGATACAGAGCTGAAAATTGGATATGAATTAGGAAATTTATTAAGAAGAGGCCAATTTTCAAAGAAATCTATATTTGCCTTATCAGTTAAATTACTTGTTACAGGTGGGCAATATTTCGTATCCCTTTGACATAAGATTCATTTGATTATCTGACATCTCCTTTATTTATATACATATGTATACTTATAATGTTGAAGATAGTTATATTACTCAATAAAGAACACAATCTATAAAAATTATGTTATGAGAATATGGCAGTTACATTCAAAATTGTTATTCTTTTGTTTTAGATGGATACTCTCGAACAAATGGCGCCACAAGTCCAGCATCCACGAGGCCTACTGTGGATTCCTTACTCGACCAGCTTAGCACCGATATACCTAACGGGTAAGTGATTCTAATATTTAAATTTTGTATGTCCAATATTATGAATAAATATAAAATAGAATATGGTGATTTTTCCAATGATTGCCTATAGAAAATCATCAGTTGGATTTTTGACAATTCAAATCTAAAAACTAGAAATATCACAAAACTTTGAAAACGTACGTGATGTTGATACCGATTGATATAACATGTACATTGCGTAACATATTAAATTATTCGTATTAATCTATACTAATATTATAAAGCTGAAGAGTTTGTTTGTTTGTTTGAACGCGCTAATCTTAAGAACTACTGGTCCGATTTGAAAAATTCTTTCATTGAAAGATAACCCATTTATCGAGGAAGGCTTGAGAAAGAATATATATTATTACCGTATTCCCACGAAAACGGGAACCAAGCGGGTGAAACCGCGCGGCGTCAGCTAGTTTAATATAATTATCATCTGTAAGAATTGTCTTATCAATTAATACTTATTTTAAATCATAGTAGCAAAAGGCAATGATCCAATTCATTTATTATCTACATAGATAGGATAGATTTATATAAAGCGTTTGACAGTGTTGCGCATAATGAACTAAAGTAATTTTAATAGATCAATAATTATTTTGACTGCAAACACCGGACGGATGCCAAAGATTTTGCACGAAAATTAATTTTCATGCGATGTTCTCATTTTCCTTTACATGTATCGGGGACAGGAAAATTGCAAACGTTATAACAGCAGTTTAAATCTGTTTCAAGTTCAATTTTTCGACGTATGCTTCTACGCATTTTCCGTTCGATACAAATCGGTTCACTTTTCGTTGTTTATGTATATTAAAATTAACAGATAATGTTTATTATAGTTTTATATTTTATATAGATATTACTAAAATAGTCATTGTTTACTCTGAATAGGAAATTATAAAAATCGGTCCAGGCGTCTTTGAGTAATCGGTGTACATACATAAAAAAAAAAAAAAAAAAATACCGACCGAATTGAGAACCTCCTCCTTTTTGAAGTCGGTTAAAAATAAACGACAAAGACAAAATTTGTATAATTTTAGTTGCAGCAGAATAAGACTGCAAATGGCACTTGAAAATAAACTAAAAATATACAATACATAACGGCAAAGACGTACCGCCAAGCGATTTAGCGTTCCGGTACGATGCCGTGTAGAAACCGAAAGGGGTGTGGATTTTCATCCTCCTCCTAACAAGTTCGGAGCCCGCTTCCCTCTTAGACTGCATCATCACTTACTATCAGGTGAGATTGTAGTCAAGGGCTAACTTGTAAAGAATAAAAAAAAAATACAATAGAGGGATAAGTAATAGAGATTGATATTTCTTACCAATCAATCTGGTCATAACAATTTTTTTCTAATGAATCTGATAGCCAAAGTAATTTTTAAAAGCAAAGCAGTCTAGTTTTTTTTTATTCCTTATGATGCAATCTAAGATGGAAGCGGGCTAACTTGTTAGGAGTAGGATGAAATCCACACTCTTTTCGGTGTCTACACGACATCGTATAAAACGGCGACTAACCTATATTTTGCTAATACGAATGTGAAATAAAATTTCAATACAACCTTGTTGTAGTGTGCGAATAAATGCAGCTGTCGGGCGATCGATCGTTTGCATAGTTAATTAAAAACGTCTTCAAATAGTCGAACACGATTTATGAGTATTTGTTCCCATTATTTAGATATATTAAAATATATTATTTATATCAAATTCAGATAATTCAAGATGGCTGAATTTTACTTTAGATTCTTAAAGATTCCCTATCTGAATTGAGTTTAAATTATTATTAAGATAATAGAAACAGTAAGTGATTTTAAAAAAGTTTGCAAACAAAAAAGCTTTTGATGGTTAACATATTACTATAGCTACCTACTACAGTTTGACCTCATTTTCGGCTTCTACAATTTGCTTTAAATAATTAAATTTAAGGCAAATACTGATATCGACATTTTATTATCGGAAGACGGTTTGACTATGGTTGCAATAGTAAAGTAGTAGACAGATGCGCTTGTGGGTGAAACTAAATGAGCAAAACAGAAATATGTATATGAATTAATAACCATCCGTTTGTGAGTTACTGCTGAGCAACGTTTTTTTTTTGATAAACGGGTTTTGATGTCACACGCCTCTACCCTTATCTTTCTTAATAATTTACCAATGCATTTCTGCTGTGTTGGCGTTCCTTTAGTTTAACCGGCTGCCTGAAATAAAAAAGCTATAAATTCATTTTGATTTGCACTGTACCTTGCGTAACACCACTAATTTGAACTCTTGTTAATTTTGTTCTATGGCGTCCTATGTAATTATGGTTAAATATATTTTGGCGCGTTCAGGGAGCCGTGTGAAAACGTATTTTCGTGGTCTCCACAAATAGATCGATACGTCACGTTTGTTCCTATGAACTAACTGACGTCGTAAATAAAACCATTTTTGCTATTAGTGTTGTTTAGTAATTTCAGTACGAAATTAGATTGGACATGCAACATTATACATTAAACATATAAATAAAATATATGGAATAAAAGAAAATAAAAGAGAGCAAGAAAAGAGGCAAAGATTAACTTTATTAAAAGTCAATCAACAGCTTAACTTAAGTCAAGTAGACTACAAGAGTATCGTATAAATCATATTAAAATAACTGATTTCATTATTAGAAATAGTTGCGTATTTTTTATTTAACTTATAGCTATACTAATATATGTAAAAAAATCTACATTGCTGCATATGTTTCAATATTACTTGGTTATAATAAATATAACTATTACATTGCTTAGCCGTAAAGACGAATATCTTAGCGATCCATCCATAGCATGACAGAGAGAAAAACTCTGGGCTAGTTCTAGACTTGCGACCAGTGGTGGATGTAGGGATAAAGAATTCCTTGACAATCTATTAACACTCCCCTTCTCCGTTCGTGTTGTTCTCCCTGCCTAACCAAATTTAATAAGATCCTATAAGAACAGCTTTGGATACCCGTTCTAATAAAGAACTTGCTGCGGTTCTAGAGAGGCCAAGGTCTTTAAGCAAGATATAGAGAGATTTTGCTGGTAATCCTCTCAATAATCCCAATGTAATCTCCGTATTAGCAAATTTTTTAAACAAGCATTTCTTAGTATATACAATAACTGAGGTTCACAAAGTATTGATTTGGAACGAATCATTTATATTTTGAGCCCCACTTCATAAATCCTAGTTATTTGAGTACGAACGTCAACAATAATCATACACTACACGCTACATTAGCATTGTTATAATATTACAGTACATAATTGTTTTTGGCAGCGCCGTCTCCTGCGCACCTCTCTGTATAATTAGTGCTTACACATCGGCTGCACCTGGCCCTCCGTTTCTTAATGATTAATTGTTCCTGTGTTGTACTAAAGCAGTCTACTATAGACTAGACTATACACTATAGTACGAATAGCACGTGTGGTGTGTGTAAAACACTCGGTCATTAACTCTTATGATTATATTTGACTCTTTCGCGCTTTTACTATAGATTTGCGGTGGTGGATATGACCTCTGCCTTTGATTCGGAGAACGTAGGTTCGAATCCGGTCTGGGGCATGCACCTTTGCAGATATTCACACAACTTCTCAGTTGTGTGCATGTCTGCGATTTTAGGAAATCGTATCACGTATCTCATACGGCGAAGGTAAAACATCGTGAGGAAACCTGCATACCAGAGAATTTTCTTAATTCTCTGAGAGTGTGAATCCGCTCTCTGTCAGTCTGCCAATCCGCATTGGGCCAGCGTGGTGGACTATTAACCTATGTCCTCTCATTCTTAGAGGAGACTCGTTCTCAGCAGTGAGCCGAATATAGGTTAATAACGATTATGGTATGAATAGTATGACAGCACGTGTGGTGTGTGTAAAACACTCCCTACTACCTACTGATAAAACGCAACTAATTTAGTTGCGGCTCCCTGCAACCCACTTGATGTCCACAGTGAGGGGTCGACCAACACTGTGCTTTCCGGTGCGTGGTCGCACATCCAGCACCCAGCATCCATCACCCACTGAGTGACTTTTAACCTGTTTATGAGGACCATAGTTAGCGACCAAGTCTCGGATCCATAGGTCATCACTGGCAACACACACTGTTCGAAGACTTTCGTCTTCAGGCTCTGAATACTGTACGTAAAGATGTCGCGGAGTTACCTACAATATAGAAGATAATTAATTATACATACAATATAGAAGATAATTAATTATACTGCAAGAGTAATAAATTATAAATAGTCATATTTATAAATGAAAACGTTCAGCTTGAAATTGAAGATTAATTGATTTCTTGAAAATTTCAACACTATAATATTCGTACTGCGAGTGTAATAAATTATATAGATACGGAACAAATGAAGAGAAATAAATCTAAACTAGGAGTGTCTGCCTGTCTGAACAATTTGCCAAATGTCAGTTCCAAGTTGGCTAGTTTTGATATTATGCTGCTTTCATAGCGTCTGCGGTGCATTAAAAATGTCTGCCGATTTTATAAATTTAATTAAGTTTACCCAAAAATGAAGATGCACTTTCTTTAAGGAATTATTGCTAAAATTGAACATTTCAATTTCTTTTTATATATATTTTATTTTCCACTTTCTTTGTAATTTGTTTCTATTTCACATTTCGGTTGTGTTGTTGTCACATCGACATTCCGTCAATCCTCCTAGGAACCATTGATTTTTAGGGACAAAAGTAGCCATATGGTCTCACTAGCTGATGTCGCGCGGTTTCACCCGCGTGGTTCCCGTTCCCGTAGGAATACGGGGATAATATATAGACTATAGCCTTCCTCGATAAATGGGCTATCTAACACTGAAAGAATTTTTCAAATCGGACCAGTAGTTCCTGAGATTAGCGCGTTCAGTCAAACAAACAAACAAACAAACTCTTCCGCTTTATAATATTAATATAGATTTATGACTGTACCAAAATACATATAAATCATTTTAGTGGTTTAACCGTGAAAGGGTTCTTACCTTTGTACAAGCGAAAGTCCTTCAGTTTCTGTTACACTGACGGACATTAGCATTTACAATATTAGTAACTACAACGAAGAAAAATTCGCTTATAAGTTTCTGTTTGTCATCAGTCGCGCGGCTTCGATATCGCCAGTACCGCCTGCATCGACAGCGGGCACTCTACCGCGTCCAGGAACGAAGCAAGTGACTGTGACAGTACAAGAGACAGTGGTAGAGCCAGCGCAGCAGCCCCTACCACCGCCACCCGCCCCGGTGGTCACCACCGTACGCCAACACCATGCATCTAGCGCCACCAAAGAGCTGGATGATCTTATGGCGTCACTTTCTGACTTCAAGGTTAGTGAAACACACCTACCTACAAAGTCAGTGAAATATGACGTTAGAGTCGATATAGAGAAACTATGACTGAACTTTGACTACCAATCTTTAGCAGGTAGTAATGCTATTAGGAATAGGATTTAAAATCTCTAAATTGGGTCAGATCTGGTCTAATGAGAGGCATCAGTCGTGCCTAATTGCGGTCTGACCAGCAAAGACGTCAAGCCATTTAGTTCTGGTATGATGTAGCGTAGAAATCGTCAGGCTTATGAGTAGAATAAACTTGTACCTCTTCTAGATAATGCCGCTAACATCATATACTGCATTGTCACGCAACAGCAACTGAGATCGCAGTAAAGGGCTAACTTGTCATTGAATAAAAACTCACCTACAACAGCATGTCTTCAGATAGTTAATATAAAACGTAAGCATACATTTTCTAGCCAGGAAAAGCAGCGATGGGAAAATCTTCATTTTTCATTCTAAAAACAAAATGAGAATATTAATCGTGTTTTTCTTATTCCATAGCCAATAAAACCCTTTCCCTTCAAACTAAGCGAATGGTAGAAATAGACACGATAATAGTCTAGAGGACAGAAATCGAATCCAGAACTGTTCTGAGTGCGTCCCTATTAAAGCTGAACTTATTGAATCGATCCAGTATTTTTGAAAGCAAATAGCGTAAACATGTATGTATAAACATACATTATACAATAACTAAATATAAATATGTAAACAACTTTATCGTATATTTAAATCGGTCATAACTAATTGGAATAATGTGAATTAGAAGAAAATCCAGATTTGAGGACAGCTCCAGCTGCCAAACAGACACTTGACCTGCTATCAAGAACACGCAAGTATCTAGACCGTGCGTTATAAATTTTGCGCTCCGCTCCATGCTCACACAAACTTCATTCACAGTTGTAGCGAATATGTAAACACGTATTAAAATAATGATTTGTTTTTGTGCTACCCTTGATCCTATCGATAACGTAAACAATGACGTGAATCATCCAATAAAGGTTTATATAGGGCGGCAGTTGTCATGGCCACATCGGCACACTGCACTACACTTTTCCGTTTATTATAATATTTACTACTCGCCTTTCTTGGTCCACCGCTATTTCCAGCCGGGCGGGAGGCGGTCGCTCCAGAACTCCCTTCGTCTCTCTCGCGCTCGTCCAAAAGCTCACAGCTAAAGATAGCCCCGGCGTTACATCACAGGCGTAGTGGGGCCGCGAGCTTATTATATTAGAGTACATAGACAAAGATTTCACTCAGATCGCATTCACTCCAGTCCGCTTCGTTCGACCGGTTAGCTTCTGTACGTTACGCGAAATGTTGAACCTTTGACTTATAAGTTTTTGTCCAAATTAAATTTTGATTGATGTCAATTGATTTCTTCGCCATCTAAAAGTCATACAACATTTTGTTGTTGATTAAAAAAAATTGTAGACAGAGGGAAGGAATCAATTGATTGTAATTTCTCAGGTGAGCGGCGCAGGTGCAGCGCCAGGAGGCGAAAGCGGGACCCACGTCTACCGGGAGAAGCGCGCCTGGCAGGAGCACTACCGCAGCAACCCGCGGCAGCCCGAATCAGCCTCTCTAGAACATATGCTCGGATCCCTTCGAGCAGACATGAGCCGCCAAGGAGTACAAACCCCTCAGAAGGGATGCTGCAACGCTTGCGAGAAGCCAATCGTCGGACAGGTGGAATATTCAAGACAATTTGTGAATTTGTGCTAATGTGGAGTTTTAAAAGACAGTGATAACATGAATCCTTATGTGCAGGTCATCACAGCTCTAGGTCGGACGTGGCATCCTGAGCACTTCACGTGCGCGCATTGCAACCAGGAGTTGGGCACGAGGAACTTCTTCGAGCGCGACGGCAGACCATACTGCGAGCCGGATTACCACAATCTGTTCTCGCCGCGATGCGCGTACTGCAATGGACCCATTCTTGATGTTAGTGTCCAAATCTGCTCCGTCAATTTGGATGCCGCGTCTCCGATTCTAAATGTTTGCTTCCTTTCCAGAAATGTGTAACGGCTCTCGAAAAAACTTGGCACACGGAACACTTCTTTTGCGCACAGTGTGGGCAACAGTTTGGGGAGGAAGGGTTCCACGAAAGGGATGGCAAGCCGTACTGCCGCGCGGATTACTTCGACATGTTCGCGCCAAAATGCGGCGGCTGCAATAAGCCGATCATGGAGAATTACATCTCTGCCCTCAATACACAGTGGCATCCAGACTGCTTCGTGTGCAAGGTCAGTATTTCACTGTCAACAGCTCTCATCTCTCCTTCCAGTGGGATATTGGAGGACAATCATACAGGTAACGTATGCCATAACTCCAGCAATATTGTCTCCTACGCCAGGTGAAGTATATCACTCTTTAGCAATCCAAAAATATGAATTGACAAAGAGTTTGCACCTCTGATAAAGACATTTTTTTTGGTATCGCAGGACTGCCAAAATCCCGTAAAGGGAAAATCGTTCTATGCCATGGAAGGAAAGCCGGTATGCCCCACATGCGTCGGAGTCGACGAGGAAGAGTAAAGAATGACAAACACCCCTCAACTCGAATGCCCTCCCCAAGTTTCTTTTTCAGCTATGCTCGACGCGACTGTATGATGTTCCTCAATGTATGACAACAAACACACAAAACACGGATGCTACACAAAATAACTTTACTCACAAAAACTACCTAATCCTAGCGTAGTTGCTCGATAGGGAAATATAATGTTATGTAATATATTTTTATATAATGCTACTGTAATGTTAAGATTTATAAAATAAAGAAAACAAAACTAAAAAAAACAAACAAAAAAATTAAAATGAAAACAAAACAAAACAATATACATAGACATAAAGGCGGACGTCATTCACGCCCTGCTCTCTCGATCGACCCTCAAGGTCACGTGGGCACGCGCAATGGCAATGACCTCTTATCAATGTATTGTTACGCAAACGAGGGACGTCGAAAATCGCAAAGAATCGGTAAAGGGGGTCAAGATCTGGGCGTGTAGGGTTTCCCGCGCGGACGCGGCTTAAAAATACGCCGTGACGTCACAGCCGGCGGCTAATGTGGAGCAGATCGCTTTGTTTATGGGTCACCCGATGTATACTCTATAGCCATCAGTATCTAGTGCAGGCTATTAATGCACCGCCGTCGCCACGCGGCAATCATAATGTCAAGATTCGTGCGAAGTGTTAAGAAAATCTCTGACGCTATCAAAGGAATCTTTTCCGGAAATCTAAATGATTCACAAAAGCAAATTCTTTGAATTGACAGGTCTAAAGTAGGCATTTCTTTTTAGATACTTGTAAACCAATTGACACTATAAACCTTGAATAATAAGTTAATTCAAGGTTTTAAAAGTCCTTACCATACTTTAAAACGACTTAACAAGTGAAAGTTAAAAAGTTTTATGGTAGACGCCCTCGACTTCGTCCGCGTGGAATTTAGTTATTCACAAATCCTGCGGGGACCATGGATATTTCCGCGATGAAAAAAGTTTTTTCATCCAGAAATCCAGGGTAAAATTAATTTCCATTTCAAATTTCATCTAAGTTCAGTTCAGAGGAACAAACATACACACTTACACACACTTTCACACTTACACACAAACTTTCGCCTTTATAACATTACTGTGATATCATTATGCCACCAAATTATGTCAATAACACCATTATTAGGTGTAACATAATTTAGGAGTAAAAATCCTAATAAAATAGAACATACTTAAACTTGTTTATAATATTGTTTACTTGTAACAAGTTACCATACAAATGACGGCCTCCGTGGCGCAGTGGTATGCGCGGAGGATTTACAAGACGGAGGTCCTGGGTTCGATCCCCGGCTGGACCGGTTAAGGTTTTCTTAATTGGTCCAGGTCTGGCTGGTGGGAGACTTCGGCCGTGGCTAGTTACCACCCTACCGACAAAGACGTACCGCCAAGCGACTTAGCGTTCCGGTACGATGTCGTGTAGAAACCGAAAGGGATGTTTACTTCCATCCTCCTCCTAACAAGTTAGTCCGCTTCCGTCTTAGATTGCATCGTCACTTACCATCAGATGAGATTGTAATCAAGGGCTAACTTGTAAAGAATAAAAAAAAATACAGATTGAGTTAAAAATCTTCCTTCTGTTAAATCGGATTAAATAGTACGACCGCGGCTGTAGGTAATCCAGTGGATTCGTGCCAATGTCATGTTGAGAACGTTTATATCAAATGGAGTAATTTAACAACGTCTTCGTAATGTTTCACAATAAAATAAATACGTTACGCCAAGCACATTCATTTATTTTGGAATCGCGTTATATAAGTCTTGTCTTATTACCAGATATTATAACTCCAATGATTTTTTTCGACATCTACAACAATCTAGAAAGAAAGGATCATACTCGTAACAGACAAAGGCTTTATTTTTTCTTTTTGAAGCACAGAATCTTAAAAACGATTAATTTAAAAGTGTACACACACAATACCTTACACTGTTGTAGTGTCCGATTTGATTAAGTTTGTAAACTTGAATTCAATCAAAACTTTGCCTCTACCGCATGTCAAGACCAATACCCAAGTAGTAGCAGCATCAAACACTCTTCAGCCTTCTTATTGTGTATTAGCAGTACGATTCTAACGCATACATGGAAGTAGAAAAGCTTCCTGAATCCAAAATTCTATAATTTATTTTTTGAGAAAGCAGAAAAAATAAACTCAATATTAATATATCATCACGGTCGACTAACAATGCGCTTTGCGATTTAGAGTCGCCGTTCTAGCACCTCAATGTCTATCGGTTCTTAAAATTAATTGTCCCTCCCATTGTCACTTCAGGTTTGTGACACACTGAGCTAGGTAACTTTCTTTAATTCATCTGCAGAGCTTCTTATTATAATTATCAAGGAATAGATTTGGTTTGTTGTAAGTTTCAAGTTGACCATAGTCGTAGACACGTCCGTGAACACACAAGGTTTCACCTGAAAACCAGCGCCACAGCTCGCTGTGGCATCGAGCTCAGGTGGATAACTTTTTTGTCCACGACCATATAGATTTTTGTTTATTCTGTTTGTTTCTTTTATTACTTGTGTGTAGACAAATAAACATATATTCTATTCTATTCTATTCATGTCTGATTCGATCTTGTGTGTGATGTGATATATGTACATATACTAACAGAACTCCTCAGACAAAGTTGCGGGCGTTCTCTAGTAATTAGTGCTATGCTTCGTTGGTACAATTATGTTATTCATGTGTGTCGCCAAGATAAATTATTACTTATTGATTCAACACGCTTCCATTGCAGGAATGCCGCGAACCATTCCACGGGGGTTCGTTCTTCGAGCACGAAGGTCAGCCATACTGCGAGACCCACTACCACGGCAAGAGGGGCTCCCTCTGCGCCGGCTGCCATAAACCCATCGCCGGCCGCTGCATAACCGCCATGTTCAGGAAATTCCACCCCGAACACTTTGTATGCGCGTTCTGTCTCAGACAACTGAATAAAGGAACTTTCAAGGAACAAAACGACAAGCCATACTGCCATGCGTGCTTTGATAAATTGTTCGGGTAAATCTATATGCCGCCAACAGATGGCGTTATATAACATCATACTGTTATGTTTGAAAAGTAATGCTGATACGAAAAGTGTTATAGATGGCGTTACTCGATTATATTAAAACTGTTATCTATGTTTTAGAACGGAAGCGAATTCGATAGATTAAAACGTTTTTTTTTTTCGTTTAAAACCATTCAGTCAGCTTAGGAACGTTGATGTTGTCAACAACTGTTTGTCAATAAGTAAAGCAACGTTGATGTTGATCAAATTAATAAATAATTCTACTGTTAGAAAAAAATATTTAGGTTTATTTCGCATTATTTTTACCTAAAACCTTTTATTTGACTCTGATTTATAATAACAGTGATTTATAATATCTTTGAGAGTCCGCCATTTAAATTATTGAATTTAGAATGACGTCACGTAGTTAACAAGTTAAAACAAGTATTGAAAGTTAGATAAAAATTCTTGCAAATTATCGTTGCTAGGACCACTAAATGAATGATAACATAATTTTATTAGATTAGACGGTTATTGAAAAAAAAATATAGTTTTAATCCTCATAATAATATGTCAGCGCCATATTTCGGTCGTTCTTGCTCTGAACTTAACTATAAAACATGCATAGAACTTCCATAATTTAAACAAAATAGCTCGATAATAAAAACTACAACTAAGTAAAAGTTAAATAGATAATTTTTATTGACAGATAATATATTAAATAATATTTAGATTTTAAGTGATTATTGTAACATTATACTTTCATACCATAAATGGAAAACAGGCTTCATTTCCTTGTACGGAGGTCATAAAAGTTTTGACCATTTTGTTACTGTTCTTTTTTTGTATTTTTTGATATGTCAAAAATTCGTAATTACTTTCTGTCTTTTTCACTCGATGGTGAATGTAGATGTGATCTAAAATAGTTTTAGTTAAACGAAGTTCTGTAATACTTTTGTGAAATTTTCTCACTGTATTTAAAAATATTGTCTCAAAACTTATAAATACAATACTTTTAATTATGTAAATATAACTGATGTGTAATATTAATAATAATTCAAATTCACTTGCTTGGGAGAATAAATGTATTATGTTTATGGACCCCCTTTCTTGTTTTGTCTCAATGTAACCCATACATTCTTTATGTATTTATTTCATTTCATTTTGTACAGTATTATTGATGTGACGTCATTGGGGGGTCCTTCTCAGACCAATTATTGTATAGGACCTGACTCGCTACGTTAGACGTTACTTTTCTGTCAAAGTATATGATCAACGATCTAATGCGATTATAATAATTGTCTCTATAGTATCGATGTTTCATAGTTGTAATAGTGTTCGTCGATCAAAGAGCTCCGTGAAAATACCTTTTTGTGTAGTTGAATTTTGTAAAAAACCTCTGTTGTCTAGTTTAATACAAGATAATATACCAAATCTAAGCTCGTTTTCCTCAGAAAATGACAGACAATTTTGTTCGTGGGTGCAATACTGGTCCCTCCATAATTGGTCTGCGGGGTCCATAGATGTTTATTCGATAAAGGAATACATAAAAGTATGAATAGGTAGGTATATTCACTTGAGTAAACTTTTAATGTCCTTTTCTATTCAAGTCATTATGAGAAGGATGGCAGTATTTTTAATTTTCTTTATTTTTTTGTACATCGTGTAAACTGATAAGTCGATTCATTATAATTAATTATTATTAAATTAAGTATGTATAGTTAATAGAGTAGAAAAACAGTATAAATATGGTTAATATTATATTATTAAGATGAAATTAAAAGTGTTCGAAAAATAAAGGTACTAATTCAAAATTTTATGTCAAAAATAATAGATTGTGATGTGCTTTCGGTCTAAATTCTAAAATGTCAAAGACGTTGAAAATTAGATATAAAAAAATCTAAAAAAAACATACTATTGTAATATATTAATTATTATTAATATTAATAAATTCTTAAATGTTAGATATGAGTATAATATTACAGAATATGCCCAAGATTGTAGTATAGTGTAAAAAACCATTATGAAATAAAGAAGCATTTTCATTGCAATTTTTTGTTGTCTAATACGACATTCAACAAACAACACTTCTAAATTATTTAATGGAGATATTTATTTGTTATTTTGAATAATCCTATGTTTTACAATAGTTTTGTAACATAATACATACAATCATACATGCACAACTGCATTGGCCTCGGCCTCAACGTAAAATAGGATTGTAAAAAAAATTAAATAACACCTTGAATTTCCTCGCGTAATGGTAGGCGTCCACATATCCACGTCGTACGTATTGGACGCACCGCACCAAACGGATCGTAATATATTAAAGAAAGTCAAACAAGGATGTCCACTGATACGCATCGTATAGATCGCACGAATTTTCCGTAAAATTAAAAATCCGTTTAATACGATGCGTCCACAGATCCGCAAATTACGGATCGCACGAATCTTCTTTATTCAAAAGTATAAGATCTTCCCATGCATAAATAGTGATGTATAAACTGAACCAATTTTGTAATAAAACAAAAAATAAAAATACTTTAATATGATTATTTTACAATTGTGATTTGTGACCAATTTTGTTTAGTCAAATTTTTACCTCACGGCTATTTTTGCCGTCCGATAATATGGATGAAGTCATTGATACAAATCATTGATTGTTACACTTCATTGAACTATTTATTTAAATCCGTAGATCTTTCTAGAACTATATAATACGAGGAAAATACCGATGTAAATTACGATTAAGATAAGTGTAATGTTTTGATTATTTATTTACTATAAGGGCTAGTACACACCAGCATTTAAAAGATCGAATATTTAATTAAAAAAAAACTTTCATTAATAATTCTATATTTCAAGCACAAAAAAGTTATATATATTTTGACTATTATTTTGTATGCCGTTGTTAAAAAATTAGACATTTTTGCGATATAAAAAAACAAAACAAACTCTTTCAGTCAATAGAAAATACCGCCACAGGTAAAATATGAATGGCTGTGACATTTTAACAAACACAAATTGTCATGGTTGCAATCTCTTTAATTTATTTAACACTGTAGCATGGTGCGGATGACAGTTGCCCTATGATGCATAATACGTACTATTATCGTGAACAGAGCCAAACTTTCAAGAATGAAATGAACTGTCACCCGCACCATGCTACAGCGCACGAACGGTAGAAACCACAATTTTTATTGTTGTATAACTTCTGACTTCCGAACATAAATATTATATTTTATTTTCTATGACATTCTATATTTTAACAAAAAAAAAATATGTTTATATAAAGTTTTTTTTATTTTACCGCTACTCGTTGTGTTGTTAAGTTGACATAATCTTCCATTAGCTCTTAATTATTCAGTCTGTACAGTTATTTGCTATTTTTTACAAGTTATTTTTTTAATTTACCCAGATTGCGTTATCGCTTTTAGGTTAATAGTTTAGTATCGAGTGCCAAACGTTTAACGTCGGACGAATATGCTCGCAGTGTAACCGTAACCTAATTTTGATTGAGATTGCGTAATACTGATTGGGTCTTATCTGTATATTGAATTTTAGGTCACATTGTATCGCAATGTAACTATGTATAACTTTTAACTTATTCTTTTCCATTGGTTTTTGGTTTGTTATGAACTTACTCATGCAAAACCCATTTCCCTATTAAAATCTGTAATGATGCTTTTATAACTTTACAGTGCAGTTTCAGATTTGTCTGTGTCAAATAGATACATATAGAGACAAATTCGTAATTCACACAATCGAGTTATAAAGACAATCTTATAGAATAATTTTTAATGAAATGTTCCGTCTCCTTTATAAAACTAGCTCCTGGAATATTTATTCCCCATTTTTGCCACATTTTTAATTGACTCTCCTGATGGTCGCAGCGTGATATTATATATTCTAAAGTTTTCCTCGATAAATGGACTAATCAACGAAAATATTTTTTTCAATTCGATCGACTAGTTCCTTAGATTAGCGAGTTCAGCTGAACAAACAAACAAGCTTATATTACTAGTAAAGCAATAATAAATTGAGAGTTAATAGTACGAGATCCAGTATAATAAATATATACCCTCATCTGTTATTTATTTGTGATAAGAAAGAAATGATAGAAAATATTCACACTGACACATTGAAAATAGGCTGCCTAGTAAAATTGCGATCGGTTAATATAAAATTACTAGGGGACCCGATCAAGCTTGATCCCTGTCCCTACTCTACACTACTCTACCCCTACCCTACCAAAATAAAATTAAAAATGTAAAGGTCGCCTGCTTTCACACTGCAACTGTGGGGTTGCCAGATATAAACAGTTGAGTAATGTTATTTATCCTAACTCATCCTGTTCTTGATACCCTCATCAGTTATTTAGTCGTCTAACATGTCAAATGAAAGCTCATTTTATGCTTATTTTACTGTATTAAGTTGCCTTTGAACATGATTTTCTAGATTTTGTATAAAAATTGGATCTGGCTGGCAATTAAACTAGGCACCTATTTCGATGTATCACTGTGATTATTACGTATCATTTATTTCTTATGAATAATAAAAAACAGATGAGGGTATATATTTCTAATGCTGGATCTTGGACTATAAAGTTACACTGTGAGTAACGTCCTTATTCAGCGAAGTATCGAGATGTGTTTGGTTACGTTAACCAGGAGTTTAACTGATGGTTATTTGTAACGTGTTCGTGTAAGAAATGATTTTATTGAATCTGTAATATTTTAACAAATATATTTAATGTTTTTTTTGATGAAGACTTCTTTGTTTAATTTTGAAACCGTTGATTAAAATTAAAATGTAGTTTAAAATATTTTCTATAGATACGAAGTTAAAAGGAAATGTTTATTGTTTATATTGCTGTGGAAGTAATTTAAATATAAAGATTTAAAACCGTTAAAAAAGGAAAAAAGAAATATTTTTTTAAATACTTCGTTTAATTTTTTAAGTTATCAAATACTGTTTTTTTGCTATAATTTGTATCAAGGATAAATAATGTACCTACCTAGTCGTATAATACAGTCTCAACTCAGTGTAGATAACGGGGTAATACCAATAACCATATTTTTAATGTCTATATTAGATAAACATTCGTAGTGACAATTGATTACAATTCCCCTTTAAAATATTTAAGTTTGGTAAAACCATATTCAAATTACCACTAATCATTATAGAGATACGTAGGTTTAACCACTATCTTGATTTGTAGACTATTTGTTAGCTGGTTCGACTTTGGATAGTAAGTTCTAGGGTGTTCTAGGGGAGTTACATTCCAACAAATTAAGCAGATCATAGATCAGATTAAGATAGAATTCAAGAGGTCTATGCCCAGCGGTGGACGTACATCGGCTGATAACTCAGACTAAGTACATAAGGACTAGTATCGCACCCAAATTCACGAACAAAATTTTCTGCCATTTTCTAAGGAAAACGAGCTTAGATTTCATACATATCTTATACTAAACCAGCAGTTTTTGTTCGTTTTTTAAACCATTTAACTACACAAGAAGGTATTTTTAAGGAGGTTTTTAACCGACGGACACGATTGTAAACTATAAAACATCGATTATATAGAGAAAGTGTTTATAATCGCATAAGATCGTTGATCATATACTTTGACAGAAAAATAATGTCTTGCGAGGCAGGTCTTTATCTAATTAGTCTGAGGCTGATAATGATGCGAATGAGGCAGATCAGAGGATTCGGCAGCAGGACGAAAAAATACTGGCTTTACCTACTTTGCACAGTTTACATGCGCTGTTTTTTGATACATTTTTAGAAAGGATAAATAGATTGAGCGAGTCCAAAATTTAGGCTGCAGCTGTTTATAATTAATTCTAAAACTTAATTCATTGCTTAATACTTGGTTATTAAGCTAGGTAAGTAAGTACGTATGCTATTCTTGTGAAAAGGTTCAAACGTTTTTTTTTTCTATACACCCCTTTAAAAAAAAAGTTGCCCACTTACTAACTTGCCTACAATATCACCTAATGGTAGGTAAGTGATGATGCAATCTAAGATGGAAGCGGGCTAACATGTTAGGAGGAGGATGAAAATCCACACCCCTTTTTTATGGAAGCTGGCATAATCGGCCACCCGCCATTTGGATTTTTTCCCCAAATTACGGTGATTAGATTCAATATCGTTTCAAATCAAATCAAATCAAAAATCATTTATTTCAAGTAGGCTCAGTTTACAAGCACTTTTGACACGTCAGTAGACTATTTGTAAAGATTCTACCACCGGTTCGGAAGGCAGGTTCTGCTGAGAAGATACCGGCAAGAAACTCAACAGTTGCTCTTTTGAAAAAGTCATACAGTATTATAATTTACAATTGATAACAATTACAATTTCTTATAGTTTTATTTGCTGTGTGAAGGTGGAAGCTGATCCAATGGCCTCCAAGCGCTTTCAATGTTCTTTTCAAATAAACATTGGTTATAAATCTATCTTTCTCTGTTAGTTCCATCAATGACAGAATATTTTTTATCTAAATCAAGTTCCATAAATAATTGTTAACTGTTCTCAATCATTACACAACACCTCACTTTTATTAACTCGCGTTAATAAAATGCGATAACAAAGAACTAGTAAGTTAATAACATTAAAACCCCACCAACCTTGGAAGAAACTAGAATTTTCTTCGACAAATCGATAACGTTCATTAATTATTCCTTATCGACAACCCACGTTCATTTTGTTGTACTAGTTACAATGTTTTACAGCTTGTTTGCAGCTACCTATGCAGATAGGTACGAGTTATTTTGTGGTAAACTTCGATTTATACACATTTAACCACCATTTCTACGTTTTATGTAATACCCGCCTATCATCATCATCATCATCATCATCATCATCATCATCATCATCATCATTAATTAAGAGCCGACTACAGGAACAGGTCTTCCTTTAAGGAGAGAAGATTTATGGAGCATAAAGTCTGACATGTTCGTTAATGACACTCCCATGATATGACGAGATGACAAGATATGACATATAATAACGGGGGGAAAGACTGCGCGGGTGTGAATCGTGCGTGCGGGGAAGTGAGGTGTATCAGTCGTGGGGTTTTCATTCATGGCTACACGCCCCCCGGCCCGCGCGGACCATCGGAAGTGTTACGAACGAAGTTGCCAAGCTATTTGTCTCCAATGTGGGATGGTTATTTAATTTAGGGTGATAATGATAAAGTTTATCACATTAGGTTTTTTCTGACCCGACCCAGGATTCAAACCTAGGTCCTCGCGATTGGAATCCACATAGGCTAACCACTGGAACAATGAGAAAATTACCGAATCATGGTAGTCATTAGCAGACTATTTTGAAATAAATAGTTTCTACTTTATATGGAAAAAATTAGTTCCTCGAGTTGTGATGTACTCCTACATTTAATAACTATATTATTATAAAAAGGAGGTATATGTACGAAGTTGTTGCAATAGTGATGGTGTAATTATGAGGGTATTTGATGATTTGAGCTCAGTTGTTTGATAGGCAGCGTAAACAATTCACACTGTCACTCTACCAGTCGGGTTAGTGGTTTTATGCAATATTGTTTTGTGTTGTGATTATTGATCATAAATGGTCAAGTGTGAGCACGGAGAACATGTCGGGCAGGGGAGGTGAGTAATGCATTCTAAAGGGATACCTTAAACCTACTCACAAGTCCTGGGACCTGCTCGAAGTGTTTCCTCTACCACAAAATGATAGTACAATCATTGTCGCTGCTACCCGTCACGTCATATAAGGTGGTATAAAAGATGGTTAATAAATTAAAAACCAACGAGAATTCCAGAGAAAAAAAAAACATTTATTTACAGCACTTAAATACACCCCTACGCAAACTACAACGTGCAAATATGAAATAACATTAATAAACTTAAATAGAATTATATAATTATTAATAATCTTTAAATATATTAACTAATTTGTCATTTTAATTTTACTTAACTTAAACTCGAAATTAAGACCTTTCACTAAGCATTCTAAAACGTAAAACGCTAGTGACTCCAGGTTGTGACGTCATAACAATTAAAGAATGACGTCACAAAATGAGAAACCATCGTTTTTAGTTCTATAGCCATAGAATCAGGGCCATACTCATCATGAAAGTTGAAGGAAACTTACTAAACTATGGAAAGCTAAAAGTTTATGATTTTAGCAGTATATTGTACTATGAACTAAATTACTGGGCAGAATTTGATGATTGATAAACAGTGGAGTGCACAGTTATCACTGACTAAAGTATGCACGTTTTAGGTGAGAGATACACACAAAATATTTTCCTACTTTTAATAGGTGGTAGTAAGAAAATATCTTGAGTTATATCTTTTCAAAATAAATGAACTGTCATTAAATTCGTTTTTATGGCTTAACTCACAGCATAACAGCTAAAGCCATACCAGAGTTTTTAATTCTTCATATTCAACTTACATGACAAGTATAACTTACGAACTAGTCAGTCTTTGGTGAGAAGAAATTACAAAACAAAACGTCTTTACGCCAGTCCGGGGAACAATTCAGAGAAGGATTCACACCAAAAGTCTGACAAGTCCATCGACCCTGACTCACTGAGTGGAGACGAGAGTGACTCGTACCCCAAGTCCGAGCTGAAGTTGGTGTGCGTTGGTGACAGCCCTAATAGACTCTCTTCCATAGACAACGGTGACAGCAACTTCATGTCACACTCCAGAGTGATGTCCGAACAATTGTCTGTCAACTCACTAAACGCCGTCAACTCTGTGTTGAATTCTTCGATACTCACCGGGGGATCAACTTTCATCAACACAGGCTTTATGTCTTTAGTTTGTGTCTCTTCGAGTTGATCTTCACAGGGAACCTCGACAGTGACACAATCGTTTGCTTCGTAGCTCGCGTAGAATATGTCACCCTTGTCGCCATTCTCTTCCTTTATTTTGTCTATGTCTGCGGGGTAGGGGTGCGCGTACGAGTGCTGCGCCAGTATCCGGTTTATGTCGTGTTTGTTGTCTATGACTCCACTTTGACCGGGTTCCAGTTGCTTTGCTGCGGGCCCCACCACTTCAGCTCCTTCAGCGCACTCTCCAGTGATCCCGACTTTGACCTGTTAACAAATTGAAAGAATTTTGAATTTTGATGACCTACGAGGTGCAGTGGTTCGATTTCCAGCTGGGCCGATTGAGGTTTTCATAATTGGTCCAGGTCTGGCTGGTGGGAAGCATCGACCGTGGCTAGTTACCATTCTACCGGCAAAGACGTACCCCGCCAAGCGATTTAGCGTTCTGGTACGAGGTTGTTTAGAAGCCGAAAGGGGTGTCTTCCCCCTAACAAGTTAGCCTGCTTCCATCTTAGATTGCATCATCACTTACCATCAAGAGAGATTGTAATCAAGGACTTACTTGTAAAAAACAAAAATGAAAATAAAATAATAATCAAATAGGTTTAGCTTGATATTATTAAATTCAAGTTTGAATGATTTGATTGAATTGAACACAAGCAAGATAAAGATTGTATTAATTGTTATATATGTAAAAACTCTGTCCGCTGATGCCTTAAAAAATGCATGCTAAAAAAGTTGATTTTGATAAGACCACTAAATCTACTTCTTTTATATCAATAATTCATTATTGAAATAAAAGAAGTTTTGTAGAGCTTTTACTGTTAAATAATTCATTATTGAAATAAACCTATGAAGAAATAAACTAATTAAGTACCTATATTTTAAAGAGATATTCATATTTAAGGTCATCAAATTTTCATATCTGTAAATATAGTAATAACCTTCAACCGTTAGTATCTACTCACGTCATCAACCCATATTCGGCTCACTGCTGAGCTCGAGTCTCCTCTCAGAATGAGAGGGGTTAGGCCAATAGTCCACCACGCTGGCCCAATGCGGATTAGCAGACTTCACACACGCAGAGAATTAAGATAATTCTCTGGTATGCAGGTTTCCTCACGATGTTTTCCTTCACCGATTGAGCCACGTGATATTTAATTTCTTAAAATGCACACAACTGAAAAGTTGGAGGTGCATGCCCCGAACCGGATTCGAACCCACACCCTCCGGAATCGGAGGCAGAGGTCATATCCACTGGGCTATCACAGCTCACAGTAACTACTAGTGTATCATAAATCTTTGTTAGTAATGCAGCACTTGTACAAATTATAAATATTCATATCTAGTTCAATTTCAACAACACCATAGTGATGCAATATTGACACAACTGTGTTAAAAATAAACTGTTTTAAGAACCGAACCAGAATAAAAGGCTTATTATATATACGTCAGAGTTTTGATCGGTGGGGGGCTTCGGCCGTGGGTAGTTACCACCCTACCGGCAAAGACGTACCGCCAAGCGATTTAGCATTCTAGTACGATGTCATAGAAACAAAAATGGCTGTGGATTTTCATCCTACACCTAACATGTTAGCCCGCTTCCATCTTAGATTGCATCATCACATCATCAGGTGAGATTGCAGTCAATGGCTAACTTGTAAAGAATAAAAAAAAATTACATCACTGTTGCATTATTTTAGAAACTTAGAAAGGTATATAGGTAGGTTTTATTAAGGTGATTCATATTACGACTTGGCTTAGTTGTTGCATCAGCCAACTAAACTAAGCTTTTACTTGGCTGATGCAATACATAAGTCATATCATATATATATATATGCGATTCTGTATTGTATGCCTTTTAGTTACAAAACAAATATTATTGATTCATATCGTATGACATACAGCAATACAGCATTGCATAAGTAATACATATACCTTGCTTTAGGAGCTTTCACTTGGCTGATGCAATGATTAAGAAGTTATGTCTTATTCATAACTTTCCATCTTATTGTCATATTGCGAAAGTAATAAATAAATGCACATATTTACACTCTTACTTAAAATTTATTTTTTTCTTGTTATTTTAGTAGAATTTATTGAAAAGTATGATGATACTCTGATGTATAAAAAATTAAAAGCTAGCAAACTAGGGCTGTATAATCTGGCAAGTTTGTAGATAGCACTCCCATGATATGCGGGCGACGGGGGGAAAGACATCACGCCCCCCCGGCCCGCGCGGACCATTGAGTGTTTTACGAACGAAGTTGTCAAGCTATAGTTAACAAATAAGTATAGTAAGCTTACATCGTGAGCCTCTCCTGCAGCAGTTGCATCAATCTCCTTGAGGAGGGAGTCAGCGAGCTGGTGCAGCGAGTCGAGGTAGTCGTCGGAGTCGAGGTGTGCGAGGAGGTCTGCGAGAGGAGACACATCGTCAACAGCAGGCGCGCCGCGCGGAGCGCCGGCGGGGGCCCCTCCTGTACAAACAAACACACATTATTTAGAGTCTTATAGCATTGCACGGATTCACTGTGCCCCGTCTTAGCATTCCATAGATTCACTGTGCCTCATCTGAGCATTCCAAGGATTCACTGTGCCTGTGTTGAGTCCATTGTCTGTCACAGAGAAAAACTCAATGAAGAGCCCTGAACTTGTGATCATGGGTGGAAGGTTAAAAATTTCTGGTAAAACTGTAGTGAAATTTATTTATTTTATTTTGAAATCAAAAGACATTGGATGTTATCTAGCTTCAAACTCAACTTTAACTCACATACAGTCACTGTTATTTAATTTGTACTTATAAGGAAAAAGTGATAAGGAAAAAATTTAGTTTATTTATTTTGTGTATAGAGGGAAAAACTGATAAGGAAAAATATCTAGCCATTAAGAGTTAATTTGCAAGGCCGATTGTATCCTAATTTTGTCTGGTACATTAAACTTTCTTCACAAATCAGCAATCTTATCAGAAGGTATTTAATATATATAAAAACAAGGCATATAATTTTAACTATTTTTATATTTACTTTTTTTTTATTCTTTTATAAGTTAGCCCTTGACTACATATATGATATAATATGCCATTATATCAATCTGTAATGGTCATACTTAGTAAAAAATGTTAGTATAATTCACTTTTTTTACTTTCCAAAAAGGCCCCAGCTTAGTTTAGGATGGTGGTGCAAACAAGTACTATAAAATATTGGTACTGACCTTCTGCTGAGGATGAGACTCTGCTGGTCCCGGGGCTCCCGCGACGGTCCGCGCCGCGGCCTCGCTGCGCAGCGCTGCGTTCTCGCTGAGCAACCTCTCGTTCATCGCCTTCAAGTTCTCCACCTCCGCTATCAGCCGATCATTCTTGTCCATGAAGTGCTGGATCCGACTTTCCATTTCATCCATTTTGGCCTTCTTCCTGTCCCGTGAGGTCTGTGCCGCCACACGGTTCTTGAGCTTCCTGCAGCAAAGGTACGCAATACTGTCATAGGCGTGCACAAGGTTTCAACTACGGTATGCACTATACATACAGATTATACTGAATGGAAGATTCCTTGCCTATATGTTCAAAATGGGGCCTTATGATAGGTGATTTTATAAGGTACACTCATTACAACTGCTATCATAGTAATTTGTTTTTCTTTACAAGTTAGCTCTTGACCACAATCTCACATGGTAGTAAGTGATGATGCAATCTTGGATGGAAGTGGACTAATTTGTTAGGATTAGGATGAAAATCTACACCCCATTTAAAGATTATTAAGCTTAGAACAGAGCAGTGATAGCCCAGTGGATATGACCTCTGCCTCCGATTCCGGAGGGTGTGGGTTCGAATCCGGTCCCGGGCATGCACCTCCAACTTTTCAGTTGTGTGCATTTTAAGAAATTAAATATCACGTGTCTCAATCGGTGAAGGAAAACATCGTGAGGAAACCTGCATACCAGAGAATTATCTTCATTCTCTGCGTGTGTGAAGTCTGCCAATCCGCATTGGGCCAGCGTGGTGGACTATTGGCCTAACCCCTCTCATTCTGAGAGGAGACTCGAGCTCAGCAGTGAGCCGAATATGGGTTGATGACGACGAAGCTTAGAACAATTAGAACATACTATTTAATTTTCATTTACATTATTTTATTATTTATTTATAATATTTTATCCTTAGTAAAATTCTCTGATATGGCGGATTTCTCACAATGTTTTTCCTTCACCGTTTGAGACGTGATATTTAATTTTTTTTAATTCACACAACTGAATAGTTAGTTGGGGTTGCATGCCCCAGACCGGATTTGAACCTACACCCTACAGAATAGGAGGCAGAGGTCATAACAGGGCTTCTTTAATGACACGAATTTTCTACCTTCAGTTTTAATTAACAAACTGATAAATATTCCACATCAAGTTTGGTTTTAGTATAGGGTAGGCATTATACATACAAATTGTACAAAATGCAAAATCCCTTCTCTAATACAGGCTTGTAATGAGTCCACTAGTGCTATATAATAGTTAGTCTATAAATCTGTCATCGAGAAAATATGAAAATGGAAATAGTACAACATCAAATATGCGACCAAATATAAAGTAATAAAATGTGTATTCATTTGTCAGAATCTCTTTCTTTCTGGTACTTTTGAACATTAATTGTTATTCTTATTAGTCATATTACTTTATATTATATTAATTTAATACCTGATACCAAATAAATGTCTAAAGATATGTCTAACACAATCAATTCATTATTAAATCTAAATATCAGCACATATCTACCTACTTAAGTGGTCATTAGGGTAATCTTGAGTCGCATTTCTTACGAGTGGCTTTGTTTAAATCGCTAGAATTTATCAATGACACGCTGGCAATTGACACGGAAACTAACTTTAAGGATGACTCACTTTCTTTGCATCTTCTCCTCCCATGTCAGATGATCCAGCCTTCGTTTCCTGGACGGTGGACTCGGCGCCACGTCGACAACAACCTTCGACTCATCATCCACCGCCAGATAATTAGGCACCGTGATTATAATCGGCGTGCTCATCTTTTCCATTGATAACATAACCATAATAAAACACTAACACCAAACTCTCACTTAAACTTTCATCTCAATTATCGCATAATAAATTTTACTAGAAAAAGCTTCTATGACAGCGTATCTTCCGTATCGTGCAAAAACTTGCGTCGTACATACTCGAGCACTTATGAAATAATGCGAATTTTTGGATCTCGAAAATTGTACGTGCCGTTCCGCGATTGGTTACTTATCGAGTGGGCGTTAACCGATAACTTCACATTGAGTTTTAGATAAGGACAACTATATACAGATTGCTTGTTGAGTGAGTGAACTAACACTATGGTCCACATGCACAACAAGAACTGACGTCAATAATTTTTCCGGATTTTCCTTCCAAAATGATGCAATACCACCGAAATTGAATCCAATATTGAATCGATAATCGTAATTACAATGATCAAACAAATTAGAAAAGGTTTTTACACGCTATAAATCGGTTTTTAATAAAATATTCAATGATTCCCAACAATTTGCAAGTTTAATTTAAATAATATAAAAACTGTACTTATTATAAATTGACTTGTTTATGAAATTATTCCCACATTGATTATAAAATATAAATCATAGATTTACGATTCGACTGTGGTACAAGTACATATATACACAGATAAAATACCTATGCAAAAAAAAGTAGAACCCAGAGCCGTAAAATCAGTTATAAAAAATCCAAATGTCAATGTCAAAAGTGAGGTCAATGTGTCATCTGTCAAGTAAAAAAATTAAAAATTAATCTTCAAGCTGAAATTGCACGTATTAATATTTTCATTGTAATTTATATTAAGTAATTCATAGTTGTTTAATAGTTTTGAAACTTCGACAGTGCTTGCTTGAAAGCCGAAGTTAAAAATGGCTTCCACAAGCACAGATTCGCAGGCCACTATAGCCCAGAAAACATGGGTGATGGCCAACAACATAGAAACGCTAGCGAGCGTGGATGATATTTACCGCTACGACAAAAAACAACAACAAGACATCCTAGCGGCCAAACCATGGGAGAAAGAGTATGTATTTAGTTAAATACTTTCATATTACTTGATGGTTGGTATGTCCTTAGTTCTTATTTCCAATGAATTTCTATTTCAGCCCTCATTTCTTCAAAGACATCAAAATTTCAGCACTTGCATTGTTAAAAATGGTTATGCATGCAAGATCTGGAGGAACCCTGGAAGTCATGGGTCTTCTGTTAGGTAAGCCTCATTATCTGTTTTAATTATTAATGTTGGCACAAAAATAAAAAAAGGAGTAGGGATAATTGTTCTTTCTTGCCAAAGCATCTTTTTAACACTGGATCCTGGGTTTCGTAGGAACAACATGACAGAATGATTCACAAGGTTTGTAGTTGTAAAGCAGCAAATGGTATATGCATAGACAAATCCTTCAGATGGCCTAGCATGTGTCTAATTTTATTTTCCATATTGCTATCTATTTTGTACCATTGTTATGAAAATTAAAGAAATAGAGTTATTTTCACATTCCACAGTGTATTGTGGATAGTATAATTAACTGCGGAACATGTATAGATTTTGAGTTATGATTATTCTTGTGAGTGCTGAGAAAATGAATGAATTAGAAACAACTTTCACCCATTTGTTTCTTGGATGATAAGTTATAAATCAAATTTAGTATCACTTGATAGTTTGACCAGAAGTTTTTAGGAAACCTACTTGCAACAAATTTTTTAATACCCTCATTTTGATAACACTTCATCCAATATCCATCCAACCAGCAGATAGGTGAAGGTTATTTCTAATACAGATTAAGATCTAATAATTATTATAAACTGATAGTATTGTGATAAATTGTGTTTGTCAATGACAGGCAAGGTGGATGCTAACACAATGCTGGTGATGGACTCATTTGCTCTGCCGGTGGAGGGCACCGAGACTCGAGTGAATGCTCAGGCTCAGGCCTATGAGTACATGACTGCTTACATAGAGGCTGCTAAACAGGTGAATGGTCAACACTTATAAATAAATAACTTTTTATTTGAAACAGCCTTTGGTATACATAAGTTATGAGTTTGATATATTTACAGTATGTCCCTATTGTTCATAGTGTTGCACCTGACATAGGCCTCCTCTAACTCCCTGTCGGTTGCAACTCTAGTCCAGCAAGGCACCAGGGTTATGTGGAATGGTCAAAACTTATTATTGTTTTAAATAAAGATCAAGTTGGGAAACTAGCTGTTACTAACTAGGGCACATAGTTCAAAGAGCTGATTGACATTTAAAAAAAACATTGCTAGGAACATTAAGATATCGAGCAGGTTGCAGGGTGGCTCGAGATAGTTGTTTGGAAGCCCATGCAAGAGGCATATGTCCAACAGTGGATTTCCATGAGCTGTTAATGATGAGGAACATAATTATTTTTTACTGCTATTGGTTTTGGTCTTTTTGAGTTTATTGAGGGTTTGATAAGGGTGTGCATTCCTAGCTAAAGTCTATCAGCAAATTAAAGTGAAAATATAAATTTTCTTCCATTTATTTATTTTCCTATTTGTTAATTTTTTAACAATGTTAAACAAAACTATAACAATTTATAAAAAATTAAATACTCCCCCTAAGGGACATTTGTGTGCCCAAGCAACGGGTCAGGAGGATCAGGTTTCCAGAGTGAGGAACCTCTGCACCATCTCAAGAATCACTGCTTTCTGTATCTGACCCTTGATCCAGCTGTTAAGTGTTGGTTTTCATTATAAGACCATTGACTGAAAGGACTATCAGAACAATAATAGTTGACTCAAGTTTTGAACATTATTACATTTGAATTTGTTGTGCTGTACAGTATACTAATAAGCTTATATGTGTTTTATTTATTCCCAGGTTGGCAGACATGAAAACGCCATAGGATGGTACCACAGCCATCCTGGGTATGGCTGCTGGCTATCAGGCATTGATGTCTCCACTCAGATGCTCAACCAGAACTTCCAGGAACCCTTTGTGGCCATTGTCATTGACCCGGTCAGAACCATATCAGCTGGGAAAGTGTGTTTGGGAGCTTTTAGAACTTATCCTAAGGTTTGTGTTCTAAGACATATAATTTAGCTTCACTGGGTTTACCATGTGTGAATAGAAATATAAAATAACTTGGTTAAAAAGATTAAAAAATAGATTTAAGGATATGTCCCAAAATTGCCCAAGGTGAAATAAAAAATACCAAGAGACCCAATAATATAAATGTGCTTACAATTTTTATATTAAAAGATATAAACGGAAATCTGGGAAATAGCGGGGTTTTAAAATCATTTTAATTTTTACCTTCTAGATAGGCATTATGTGAGATTGTGAGATGTTATGATACTCAATATGCAATAACAATTACAATCAACCCTGACACATTGACATTTTTTGTCTGGGGCAAACAATATATGGAGAGTGGGACATCTCCTTTCTTTCACAATATATTATGTATTAAAATGCCTCATTGGTTCAGTGGTTAGTATATGTGGGTTCTGATCACAAGCTCATAGGTTCTAGATTTAATTCAAAAATTAAACTTTGTTTTTTATTTTAATAGGGCTACAAACCAGCCAATGAAGAGCCCTCAGAATACCAAACCATACCGCTAAATAAGATTGAAGACTTTGGTGTGCACTGTAAACAGTACTATTCCCTGGAGGTGTCATACTTCAAATCATCGCTAGATCGGAGACTGCTGGACTCACTGTGGAACAAGTACTGGGTGAACACGCTTTCCAGCTCGAGTCTCATCACCAATGCTGATTACACTACCGGCCAGATATTCGATCTCTCCGACAAGTTGGAACAGAGCGAAGTGTGCTTAGGTGAGCAAAGGGCGTTTATTAAGGAAGTCAGAAATATTTTGCACGGTTAAGTAATATTATTTACTTATTCTATACTAGCTGTGCGCGGTTTTGCTGTTAGATCTTATTCCTGTGGGAATATTGGGATAAAAATGTATGTGGTAAATTAATATAATCTTTGTGCAAAATTTCATCTAGATCTGTTTAGTATGAATGAAAGATTCATTTCAATACAATTTTTACAATTTTTTTAACTATTTCTTGATATTGCAATACAATTACAGTTTTTACGACACAATATTTTCCATTTATTTTTTAACTATTTCTTGAAATCGCGTGTAGTTTATATTGAAAAAAAAAAATTCCGACGAATTGATAACCTCCTCCTTTTTTTTGAAGTCGGTTGAAAAGTTCTAAATGGAATTTATTCTGGATAAAGTAGAAGATGAATTCTGCGTAAGTAGCTTGAATGATATATGAAAGATACCAGGGCCTCTTCTATTTCTAATACAGGCCTTAGCTTACTTGGAGTGCAATCAATCATATTTTAAAAGATACTGATCTATTTTTTTCAAAAATAGTCCCAAAATTCAGGTTAGGTCTTGTAGGTACATATGTATTCTGTGGTTAGGTCTTGTAACTATGTTTTCTAGTTTTGGGTCAGTAGCCTGATGAAAATCACACTAATATTATAAAGGCAAAAGTTTGTGCGTAAGTATGTATGTTTGTCCCTCCTCCTTTGCGATGCCGCTACTGAAGCGATTTGGCTGAAAATTGGAATGGAAATAGATTTTACTCTGGATTAACACATGGGCTGCTTTTCAATCCGGAATCCGGAATAATCCATGGTCCTCGCGAGATTTGTGGAAGTATTCCACGCGGACGAAGTCGCGAGCGCCCGCTAGTAGTAAATATATTCTGTGTTGTAGCAACATGGTCATTGGTGGGTCTGAGCCATCGGACAATAAATAATCATCATCATCATTATCAACCCTTATTCGGCTCACTCGAGTCTCCTCTCAGAATGAAAGGGGTTAGGCCAGTTGTCCACCACGCTCACGTCTCAATGCGAATTGGCAGACTTCACACATGCAGAAAATCAAGAAAATTCTCTGGTATGCAGGTTTCCCCACGATGTTTTCCTTCACCATTTGAGACACGTGATATTTAATTTCTTAAAATGCACACAACTGCAAAGTTGCAGGTGCATGCCCCGGACCGGATTCGAACTCACTCCTTCCGGAATTGAAGGCAGAGGTCATATCCACTGGGCTATCACGGCTTTTATCGGACACGGACAATAAATAATCATCATCATCATTATTATCAACCCTTATTCGGCTCACTGCTGAGCCGAATAAGGGTTAGACCACGCTATTAGTTTTTTAATTTCTTAATAATAGGTAGATTTATTTACAGGGCGCGGTGGTTTCGTAGTGGCGGGCACGGACCACCATGAGAAGCGCACAGAGGACAAACTGGGGAAGGCCACCAAGGACGCGTGCAAGACCACCATAGAAGTCATCCACGGACTTATGGCGCAGATGATCAAGGACAGGCTCTTCAACAGCGTCAGCGGCCGGCCATCGCCCTGCGCGCCCATGATTGAGTGAATTTACTGAAATAACATATACTTGATATCACACCACACATGATTTTTTCAAGTCGGTAATTGAACCTGGGACTTGTCATTTGCGGACTTAGTGGATGAATATGTAGAAGAGATCAATTGATTTGAGCTAACATGCGTAGTGGTGGGGGTATTTATGTGTTTATAAATAATTAATCGATAATATCGAATTACATAAATATTGATATGTTTAAATCACCAGAAAGTGTTTGAAGATATTTTTTGGCAGTCAAAATTTGTTTTGAATTACCAGTTTCTGTACCTACTGATGTATCCTATACTTATTAAATAAAAAATGTGTAAAACGGTCATTGGCTTTTATTCAGTTGTTTAGGTTTACACTCTGACATAATAATAAATTAAATATTTATATACTGAGATACATAACAACACTGTTGGTATCAATCTCAAGCATAATTATAATTAATGTGCTCTTTTTAAAATTGAATAACAGTAGTGAAATACTTGGCCTCACCTACTATTTTATTTGATGATTATTAAATGAACCCAAACAGGCTTCCTACTAAGCTGCTAATTTGTAATGTGGCTTAATAGTAGTAGAAGAATTTTCAAAATCGAGTAGATCCAGAGAATACACCTACAATCGACTCATACCAAATTTAATACATATAAACAATATTAATTTCGAATAGTTTGCGGAATAAGGGTTCGAATTAGGTATATCGATATTAATTAATAAAAGTTAAGGATTTCTTATAAACTTAATTTAAATATCACGTATATTTTCAAATTTTCCAAACGTCAAATACGGTGCCGTCCATTTTGTGACGTCACTAACACACGTTTGTAAAGGATTTGATATAGTGACGTCATGAAACACTTGAAATTAGACACCATCACGGCCGACAGGCGTTTTGGCTCGTATTGTCAGATACATGAATAAAAATTTAAAATTTAATGTAATCACGTCTCAAAAAAATATGAAAAAATAAAAATACTAGTATAGATTATGTAATTAGGCCAGGTACTGGCTTAAAAAGGGGATGTGTGGAAAATATAAAGAAACAACTCTTGATTATATAAACATTCTCAAATATTTATTAACCAATTTACATAAAATCATTATTTACATATTTCATAGCATTATCAAGTTATACATTAAATCATAACATCTCACATTCTGGAGGGCCTTCTATTCAACCAGATACCACAGTGTGACGGACATACAGTTTGGAGTTTAATTCCAATAACCACTGACAAGATATTATATCATTGGAAGTAGGTTAGTTCAAATATAAAAACATATTTTCTTCATATAAATAATTGATGCCACTACAAACAAGACCCCATATCAAATCTAGTATTGATACTCAGATCAAATAAAATGGCACTTTATTAATATGATTTGTCATGTGTACTGACAGTGCGTTTTTCACAATAACTGAGCGAGGGTTGCATGTCGTCTGAAATTTTTAAGTAAATAAATTAAATTAAGTGAAGTTGAATTATTAAAATTTCTAGTCTATTAATATTATTGACTAGAACATGAGAATTTTATAAATGTTTCCAACCAAGCGTGCCATAAGATTTCTATTTATGTAATATAGCATACGCCACGGATAATGTAGGATTCTAATGGTAATCGAATTTTAAATTCACCCAGTAGTTTCAGATCCTATTCAATGCAAACTAACTAACAATCAAATCTTTCCTTTTTTTATTCTTTACAAGTTACAAGCCCTTGATTCCAATCTCACCTGATGGTAAGTGATGATGCAATCTAAGATAGAAGCGGGCTAATAGGAGGAGGATGAAAATCCACACCACTATCGGTTTCCTGTTTATAATATTAATACAGATAGATATGATGGCGATTAATTACTAAATAAATATTTAGTCAACGATTGTATTGGTAATTTCCATACTGTATGGTCGTCAAACTGTGGCAATACTAAGGTAAAACAAGCACCAAATCGCGATATAATTTTTTCCAAGCTCTTTACACTATTAAAGATCAAGTCCACGCTTTACAGAAATAAATGAGCCAATGCACATGTGCCATTTTTATGTTTGGATAAATAATTAACAATTAATGAATGATAATTATTATTTTCGCATTTCTGTTTCAAGTTTTTGGACTGAAATAAAAAATTCGAGATCGCCAAGGTAATTGCAATTTATAGCATAATTTTCTTGACTTGCATTCAAATTAAAGTCTAGATTTTTTGGATATACATAAAAATGTGTAACACATTACATTGTTATAAATCATGTATTATTATTATCAGTAATTTACAATAAAAGTGTATAAACTGTGTTGGTTAATAATTAACATAAATAACGTTTTAATAATAATAATGTTAACAGCCTATTAATTTTAATTGTTAAAAACGTCCCGTACAATATTACATTGGGAATAAAATAAACTAAATAAAGACCGTTTTACACTATAAGAACTGTTTAAAAACCGAGTTCAATTCTCAGATATCAACATAAAAAGTATGTGAAAGGTGAACAAATAAAGTCTTGCCCTTAGGCTAGCCACACACGGGCGATATTATGGTCAATATAGTAGGGTAGTATTGTGCTTTCCTGGAAATATTATAGTCAACGATTTTATACCATTAGATATGTTACCTGATACCTGCCTACAAAACCACCATAAAAAGTGATCCGAATTTTGCTACTCCACTGACTGCATACATACACAATTTTGTGTTTACTAACTTTACATATTTATGTATATATAGGGTGCTCAAGAGTATTTCCCACAACTCTGGTGTTATATTCTTTACCAAAAATTAATTAAAAAAGATCAAGGAACTAAAATTAATATTTTCGGGATAAATAATATTAACAAAAGAAATATTATTTAACCCAAAAATATTCATTTTCTTTTTTTTAAATAATTAATAAATTTAAAATTAATTAATAGTCCGAATCATTTGGAGGTGGAAGTGGACTCATCAACAGTATAAAATCTTTGATTATATACATTTTCTTATAGAATATGATTTTATGCAACTTTACCCTACTTTATTGACGAAATTTTTGTGTGTGTGTCTCACACAATTATAATACTCTGTATGTGAGTGATGGAAAAGTATTTTAAGTGATTAACCACAATAGACCATAACATTAATATATTTAAAGGTGGAATTTCAGTAATACAGATAGTAAAGATTAAAAACACGTGGACTCTTATTGTCTATTGATTAATCACTTAAAAAGTTATTTTAACGTGGAATATCTATAATTATACATTATTTATTATTTCATTCTATATTATAATGATCCATTTCATTTCATAGTGTATTTACAAATCGTCACTGCAATATAAAATTCTCATAATCTTAAAAGGAACGACTAACCTAAAATATAATATAAAATACCTAGCGTTTGAAGCAATAAATCTATATAATAATGACAAGGCAAATATTTGTCGAAAATAAAACTACATATTTTGTTGCATATTATTAACGGATAATTTAGTTTGGATCGAGGTTAACGTAAAAATGTTGTATTTTTTGAATGATGTGGCTCATTTTTGTGTTGTTTGTGTGTTTCACACTAAAATGTATTTTTACATAATTACAGAATAGCGCGTTGTCAACTTTTAGGCGTCTACACCAATTGGCAATATTTGACAATATAATTGAACATCTAGAGTTAATATTGAGATATGGCACAATCACTACATTTGACGTATGCTAATTGACATATACGAAATTGAGATTCTACGTAACAAATGTCATCTGGTGCTTACTGGTGGATATTACTCAGTAGGTAAATGACATTTTGTCAAATGATTTTATGTTCATTTTAGTAGGTTGATAATAAAGACCAAAATAGTGAATAGGCCAATAGAGAGTGTCAGTTTGACGATCATTGTGTAATCTCCCAATATTATCCCTAGACGTTCAATTGTATTGAACAATAAATTATAATTCGCAATTATAAAATATGGACGCTTTATGTTTGTTGATTGATTTGTTTCATGACAAAAAAAAAATATAAATTAAAAATTACTCCTAATGTAACATAACCAGCGTTAATATATAGATATTAAATACATAAATACTAGTTTCACTCCGGCAACAGAGTACCTTGACATTATTCAATTGCAAAGTCCACTTTGCAACTGAATAATTTCGCTGCATTCACTGCAAAATAAACTTTGCAATAGGATAATTCTATTATTCCTTGTTAAATTAAACTTCTGCAAAGTAAAGCCTATGCAATATTCAATAATTAGTGATATTTATACAACGTAAGACGGACAGCTGTGATCCTATGCGAATAGGATCACAGACAACAGAGTGTCAAATTGCACTTGGATCCTAAATATAGTTTTAATACTATTGAAATTACAGTTGTAAGTTAAACTTTTGTTTGAATACAAAAGTTAATTATTCACGGACAATCTTGCATAGTTTATCACTCTGTTGCGCGCTGGTCCTAACATTTTAAAGGCTAAGTTATTGCAAGATTTTCTCGAGTATGAGAACCTCTTCTTTATGGTATAAAATCCACTTAATCTCTATAAATAATGAAAAACGTAACTTGCAAACGCTTCAATCGACTACATTTTTGATTCCTGAGGATTCACAAATATAACTATTTGGGTGTATCACACGCATTATATAATTAAATATTATCGCACGGGTACTTACTAACACGCAACGCTTGCCGTGTCAACCAATACCAAATACAATCTTAGTATTGCTTAGAAACACGTGTAGGCCCTTAGTATCATTATGAGCACCACGACTTCTTTCTCATCTCGAGAAAGAGAAATGTCGACCAATAGCGGTGGACTCGAAAATAGTTCAAATATCGCTCTCTTTCTCTATTCCTTCTTTAATAATTTCAAATCTGCCGCTACTGGTCGACAATATACCTTTTTCTCTTCACGAGATAATATGTCTTGACGCATGCAATCAACCTTTTGGTTTTGCTCATGTGGTTCATATTATACTCAGAGGCACAATTATCCGCCCACTTTAATATGACGCGAGTATATTAAAGTGTGCGGATAATTGTGCCTCGGAGTGTATATATTTGGCCTAACAAAGACGCCGTGTATGCCTATAGTAACCGGCACATAGGTCGTGATATAGGATATGGTATTTTATAAATATTTCTCGGATTTAGTGCACAACCGCCATTACATATATTAATAAAATACCATTACACGTATGCCACGACCAATTCTTTATTAATAATAATAATTATTATTGTTAGTAATAAAATAATCTATTAAGTACATTCCCACACAATCCGACTCGCTATACATAAGTATGTTACATTACAAATACATACAATATAACAGTTCCATCCTATTTACAAAGAACACGACGGTTTACATATAAACCAAACCGATATATTTCTTGGCCTTCTAATATAACATGAAAACGCATTTATAACATGCAAGTTTAGTATGCCCAAACTGTATAACACGCGTTTGTTACAATATAACAAAAAAAACGTCCAGACTACGTTTACAAACAAGACTGTACGAGTAAATATGTGGATCCACTTATCGGACGCGAGTGCGTGTAAACGGACTCCATTTGCTAATTTCATTGCAATCGCTATCAGTGAATCATTACGAACGTAAATTGGAGAAGAAATTTTGTATAATCTATAAATGCCTACCCTAGTTAAAAGCCTTGTGTAAAGCCTGTGAGGACTTATTTATTTATGCACAAATGTCGCTCAAACCAAAAATATGCAAACTAACAAGTAATTCTCAGGGTCGTAAGATTGCATGATCAATTAAAGAAAAAATATATAACACTGCAATATAAATTATTATAAATATATAATTTAATGAGCAAACTAGTACAGCCAATTTGTTTTTATTATGCTATGCAAATTTTAAATATTACTATAAATAAAAATTAAATATTCAAATAGCATTAGTAAGATACCAATTATTTCTGCGTTTGGGCCCTCAGTATACTAATTTTCAAAACAAAGTAAATAGTATCTAAAAATTGGAATGTTGACAGTGAATGAAGAAAATCTAATATCTACATTACACACATATTAATAGGAAATCCAGTACTTTTGCCTTTCGCACTATTATGACATATGTACTGAATAAACACCTATGTTACAATGCCATTAGTATTTATTGCCCTAACATTAGTAAACGGCCATTTGTTGATCATCCTACAGGGAGAAAAATTTACTTTACAACACCGGTAATCAAAATAGTAACATTAATTCAGTCTTAATGAAATAAAACATTTACTCGAGTATGCCACTCTTCTCCTAGGGAGAAAAGTGTTTTGTTTACGGCACTAGTGATAAAAATACGCATTTATCTACTGGTATAGGATATTTTTCGATGTAGGTTTTACATGTATAAAGTTACCAAATTGAGAATGAAGACTTTTGTAGTGATGTTTAAAAAGTTTTTTTTTTAAATAGTTCTTTAGTTCTTTCCGATGTAAAAAGAAGAAAAAGAGTAACCGTCTATACATATTTTTAGAAAAACAGAACTGACTGACAATTTTAAAATTAATTTACTATTTACAATTTTTTTTCAACTTGTATGTTTTACTTGCTTTATAAGTACGCATGTTTTTTATGCACATTATTAAATACCTACTCCAATGCTGTACTGTGACATTGATGTGTTTTCATTGCTTTCTGTTGCGTTTAAAATTTAATTTTAAAAACAAAAGGTTTTGTTTGATTGAGTCAATAATTACATTTAAGTCGAACTGTTACAAAAAGTGCATTAAACATATTTACTGAACGAGAATAGTACCAACTAAATGTTGCAGTAACCTGTCAGTTTTACCTATATTATAACAGCTGCCGTCAAGAAATTAATACTTTTTACAACCGTAGATAGTAGTTTTTCTTTACAATAGATTTAGCTTTGCCCTACTGCCATATATATTTTATATCTTACTATGATAGAACATCATCATGACTTAACCGTAAATGAAAATACATTTTTAAACCATTCATCCAATTTTGGTAAAACTTTAGTGACTTGTTGTGTTATCTGGGCTATTTGATAATTTGACGACTTGAAGAAAGTACACTGTACCTGTTTTTTTTTTTATAGACATATTAAAAAAAACAGGTACAGGCACTTGTTTTTTTTATAGAAGCCTGTACCTGTTTTTTTTATAGAAGCGTACCTGTATTTTTTATAGAAGCGTACCTGTTTTTTATAGAAGCGTACCTGTATTTTTTATAGAAGCGTACCTGTTTTTTTTATAGAAGCGTACATGTTTTTTTATATAGAAGCGTACCTGTTTTTCGAAAATTAAACAAGTTAGGCGGTGGATTTCGTTTTTAAGAAAAAGTTTAGCAGAATTAGGTATGAGAAGGTTTCTGAGTTAGTACGATCACTTTGAAGTAGGCAACGCGCTTATAGCATTAACAGTTTTATTGCATTATTAACACATTGGCTGGTGGGAGGCTTCGGCCGTGGCTAGTTACCACCCTACCGGCAAAGATGTACCGCCAAGCGATTTAGCGTTCCGGTACGATGTCGTGTAGAAACCGAAAGAAGTGTGGATTTTCATCCTCTTCCTACAAAAGTTAGCCCGCTTCCATCTTAGACTGCATCATCACTTACCATCAGGTGAGACTGTAGTCAAGGGCTAACTTGTCAAGAATAAAAAAAAAACAGATCAACTGATGTTGAGTAACAAACGCTTAAACAAAAGTTGGCATAGAATGGCCAATGCAATATGATTTTTTACAGAAGAAATCCAAAATTGGGCCCACTCTTCAGAACAATACAGAAATGAGATTTGTACTAAAAAACTTGTATTTTTTACTAGATTACTACATTTGAATCTTAAATTTAGTAATATTGGGCAACAGGGACAACAAGCTGATTTCATTATTAACTTTTCATTTGAATGTGAATGTTAGTCATCGCAGATATTTGAAAGCAAATTCATTTAATTGTCAAACTGATAGTTTTCCTAGAGATTTTGCCAATGTGTGTTAATGTCAAGTCCCTAGATAAACTGTCAGATTTGACACAGATAATGCAACAAATTTGACATCAAACAGATCGGATCAAATGCCTCAAATACACTTTTAACAAGTAATTTAGTTGATTTAGCCATTATAGATTTTTATAAAAATTGGCCCCATGAGATGTCCCTAGATGTCCTAAATTTATGGCCAATTTTTAGCTTTGTATCGTTTGTATTTTTTGGACCTGTGTTTGTATAGACTGGGTTTCTCCTCTGTCTGCAAATCGATAACTAATGTCAAATCCTTAGAGAAACTGTCAATTAGACATAAATAATACAATGAATTTGATGTCAAACGGATAACTTTAACAAGTAATTTATCTGATTTAGCCAATGTAGATTTTTCTAAAAATTGAACTCATGAGATCTCCCTAGATGTTCTAATTTATGGAAATTTTTCAGTTTTGTATCGTTTAAATTTCTTCGACCCGAGTTTGTATGGAGACTGGGATTCTCCTTTGTCTGCAAATCGTTCTATCTACCATCTCAACGCATCGAAAGAGATTTTCGATTTCGCCACTTGGTCGACAATATGTCTCTAATCACGATATATATCATTGTCAGCATGCCAGGCGAGCAGAGCTTTCATGGCAGAGACGGCTACTAGTTACCTAATAACAGTACAGCCGAGGAATATGTCACTAATTACCTAATGGAGGGCAGTACAGCCGAGAGATCATCACTAGTTACCCAATCATAGACCAATATAGACGCCAAGAGGAAAACGCCAATAGTTACCTTATCATAGATCATTAACCACTGTTGACGATCCACAGGTAACAAGAACAGGTCCAATAAAGTTAAAAAAACGAGTTTTTCCCTTATTCCTATTATATCTGGTACAGTATGTACGCAGCATTACAACGAGTCAGTTCATTTACCTTCACTTTATACCTAGTTTCACTTTAGACCACAAGAGATATGGTCATAATCATAGGTCAATATAGCCGAGGAGATAGTCACAGTTACCTAATCATAGGTCAAAACAGCCGAGATAGTCACTAGTTACCTAATCATAGGTCAAAACAACCGAGACAGTCACTAGTTACCTAATCATAGGTCAATACAGCCGAGCTGGTGATGGTGGTGATGGTGGGGCCGGTGGGGCGCGCGTCAGTTGAACAGGTCCGGCGGGAAGTTGTTGACCTCCGCCTGCTCGAGGATCGGGTTGCCGTCGATGCTGTATGACACTCTTATCCGAAGTCGGAGAGGCGTCTGAAAGTGGTGAATTTTTTTTTCTTTAAAAAGAAAAAAATTGCCATATATTTTTTCTCAATATGACTAATATTCCTGTAAGGAAAGACTGTATTAGGAGTGGGTACGACAATAGACCAGCGACGGGGCGAGGTACGAACCACCACCCCTCGTGGTGATGAGTCCGAACGCTTTACCGTTAAGCTATTGAGGCTTTGAATTCTGATGATTTGATTACTTGATAGCTATTTGTATTTCAAAGGAAAAACGATCCAGTTCAAAATAAGAATATTAAATATGCAAACTTTAAAATTTAAAATTTAAAGCTGCAGAAAACAAGAGAGCAAATCGAGCTTTTTTTCTTTAAAAAGAATGTTTTCGGTTTCTTTTGTTTTCACCATTGTTGAGTAAATTAAACGGCTTCGTTCTCCAACAATTAAATTTCTTTAAAAATCGATATCTGAGCATTGCCTAAATCATAATTTAAAAATATGTAGTAAAAATTAAACATATAGTGGGCGTTATTTTGAAATTTAAAATTATTTGGGCGATTTCGTTCAAAATCGATAAACAGGAGCATAAAATAATGCTCCACATTGTTCCGCAACGTACCAGATTACCTTTGGTCTAGAAATAGATTGACTTAAATAGAACATCCTCAACATCCTTGAGCAATGGGCAGTCAGGATGGTCAATCTCGAGCCTACCAAAACAATTACTCACAAAACAAACTAATTTGTTTTGTGACTAATGTCCATCAGAGTTTGGATTATACAGAAGCAAAAACCAAATTTTATGTAAACATGTGACTACAGTACACACCTTGGATGGATTGTTGATTTTCAGAACTTGCGTTATTTCACCTTGCGGTGTCAGCACAGTTCCTGAGGGCGACATCATGTCCAGTCGGAAAGTCTGAAACAAAAATATAAAAAATTAATAATTCTTTACTATAAAACGGACTCAAGTACACCACCGTACCCCCAATTTTATATTCATTTGTATTGCTATAAGTTCGACAATGAGTTTTTTTTTAATTTGATACCTACATGACTTACTACTATGAAAATATAAAAATTTAAGTCAAAGTAGATAATACATAAGCACTGATGAAAGAAACCTCAGTTACTCAAATTTGTGCGCATATACTCGCACACGTGTAGACGTTTGCGTATGTGATGCGCACATACTAGTGTAGGCGTTTGCGTATGTGGTGAGCATATACCACTGTAGGTGATTGCGTATGTGGTGCATATATACAGGTGTAGGCGTTTGCGTATGTGGTGCGCATATACTAGTGTAGGCGTTTGCGTTTGTGATGTGCATCCACGCGTGTAGGTGTTTGCGCATGTGTTGCGCATATACTAGTGTAGGTGTTTGCGTATGTGGTGCGCATATACGCGTGTAATCGTTTGCATATGTGGCGCGCAAACGGTTCGTGTACGCGTGTCTGTACACTCACCCTGGGCACGGCGGCCTGGAACAGGAAGTCGGTGACGGTGCTGGCGGCGGAGGAGCGCGCGCGCATGGTGAGCGTGGCCGTGTCGCCGCCGCGCACCGCGCTCAGCTCCACCAGCACGCCGTTACGCTCCAGCGCGCGGACTACGCACTCCGCTGAGATCACATACAATAAAATTGTTAAGTCGCGGAATTTATACTTATAACTAGCGGACGCTCGCGACTTCGTCCGCGTGAAACTCGATGTAAACTTTCAACTACCCCTACCCAACTCTACCCCTACCTTTTCCTGAATTTTCTTTGCTATAAACCTCACGGAGCTCGAGACCTTTCCAACGAAAGCAAAACCGTGGAAATCAGTTCGTGCGTTCTGGAGTTATAGCGTCAGAAAGGAAAACCTGACTTATTTTTATATAGTAGAAATAAAACTGTAACAGGTCCAATTCAGTACATTGAAGATATTTTGAAAATTTTAGTTGGAGAGCTTTAAATAATAGATACCAACTTTTTTTTTAATTTTTTAAGTGTCTATCTGTCAGTGTTTCTGTTGACCGGGCATCACGCTGTAACTATTCAACCCAACCTTGGCACTATTTGAAATAACAATACGAAGAAGGTTATCACATACTTTTTGTCACAAAAATAAATTCAGAAGGGAGTGAAATAGAAGTTGAATGTTTGTAAGGAATGGTCTTTCTAATTTGTTTGTTGGCAGATAAGTACATCGAATATCGCTTTAGTATAGGAGCTACGGGCTCTGTGAAGAGTAGTAGTATAAAGACTGACCTTGTGATTGCAAAAATAAAATCATAAGGGAGTACAACAGGGGTTGAAAGTTTGTATGGAATGGTCTCTTTAATTTGTTTGTTGGCAAAGAAGTGCATCGAGTATGGCTATAGGGCTCCGCGAAGAGGTTAGTTATAAAGACTGACCTTGTGGTTGCGCTATAGGAGGCTCAGAGGCGAACAGGCCGTCGAGCAGCAGCGAAGGCGCCGCGAGGTTGTTGTTGGCTGCGCTGACGGCGGCGGGCGCGGGCATGCTCGGCGCGCTCAGGTCCAGCCCACTCAGCAAGTCCAGAATATCCTGAGTAACCAGACAACTATTCATGAAGGAAGTCATCAGTATTGCTGTAATTCTGAATGTTTGAAGTTTTACCAGGATAGATGACTGAGATAAAATGTTGTTGCACTATAATATAATATAAATTAAGGATTTACTCGGTATTTTTAAAACTGTATATACCATTCCATAATAAGTTTTGGTAAGAACGCCAAGTCGCTATCTCATCTTAAATTATTATGTGTATAAAAGCTTCAAGTGAACATATTAGTATACCGAGGAAGCGAAAAATTATAGGGTCGAATTACTTACATTAGTGCTAGAGTTGTTGTTGGTGGTCGCGACGGGCGTGTGCTCTACGTCGCCGTTGGACAGCAGCTCCGAGCCGTTGATCAGATCCAGCAACGGATTCTACAAACAAAGTATAAAAGATAACTTTTAGGTTTTTCGAACTCCATACATAATACACGTACAGTTCGAACTCACGGGGTGGACTGGAGTGTAACCCGCGAACGGAATTGGTTTGGACCGCTGCTCAAACGTCATGTTTTGAATTTTTGGTTTGGAGTTCGGGTCAGACTGGAGCTCGGAATGTTATAATTTTTTGTGATCAAGTCGCGATTAGTATTAAGAAAACCTATTTTCTTGCATGCGCTCCAGCAGCGCCGGCTGCAGGTGCGCGTATTGTCTGTCACACTGTACCTGCTCGTTCTGTACGTTGGTCTGCGGCCGCTCGCCCTCCGTGTCGCTGTCGTCGCGCTCGCGCTCGGCGGCGGCGGCCTCCATGGGCGGCATGCGCTCCAGCAGCGCCGGCCGCAGGTGCGCGTATTGTCTGACACACTGTACCTGCTCGTTCTGTACGTTGGTCTGCGGCCGCTCGCCCTCCGTGTCGCTGTCGTCGCGCTCGCGCTCGGCGGCGGCGGCCTCCATGGGCGGCATGCGCTCCAGCAGCGCCGGCCGCAGGTGCGCGTATTGTCTGACACACTGTACCTGCTCGTTCTGTACGTTGGTCTGCGGCCGCTCGCCCTCCGTGTCGCTGTCGTCGCGCTCGCGCTCGGCGGCGGCGGCCTCCATGGGCGGCATGCGCTCCAGCAGCGCCGGCCGCAGGTGCGCGTATTGTCTGACACACTGTACCTGCTCGTTCTGTACGTTGGTCTGCGGCCGCTCGCCCTCCGTGTCGCTGTCGTCGCGCTCGCGCTCGGCGGCGGCGGCCTCCATGGGCGGCATGCGCTCCAGCAGCGCCGGCCGCAGGTGCGCGTATTGTCTGTCACACTGTACCTGCTCGTTCTGTACGTTGGTCTGCGGCCGCTCGCCCTCCGTGTCGCTGTCGTCGCGCTCGCGCTCGGCGGCGGCGGCCTCCATGGGCGGCATGCGCTCCAGCAGCGCCGGCCGCAGGTGCGCGTATTGTCTGACACACTGTACCTGCTCGTTCTGTACGTTGGTCTGCGGCCGCCCGCCCTCCGTGTCGCTGTCGTCGCGCTCGCGCTCGGCGGCGGCGGCCTCCATGGGCGGCATGCGCTCCAGCAGCGCCGGCCGCAGGTGCGCGTATTGTCTGACACACTGTACCTGCTCGTTCTGTACGTTGGTCTGCGGCCGCTCGCCCTCCGTGTCGCTGTCGTCGCGCTCGCGCTCGGCGGCGGCGGCCTCCATGGGCGGCATGCGCTCCAGCAGCGCCGGCCGCAGGTGCGCGTATTGTCTGACACACTGTACCTGCTCGTTCTGTACGTTGGTCTGCGGCCGCTCGCCCTCCGTGTCGCTGTCGTCGCGCTCGCGCTCGGCGGCGGCGGCCTCCATGGGCGGCATGCGCTCCAGCAGCGCCGGCCGCAGGTGCGCGTATTGTCTGATAACAAGCAGATCATTTTACTTAAAAATTATCTAGACAAATTATCTCATTATCTTTTGACGCGAATCTTAGATCTGCTGATGTTAAATGACGATACACTCTGCACAAATCTTGAATCGAACTGGCCAGACAAATCCACAAACCCATTGATGGATACGCTTCCTGGCACACTCATATACATAATATTATTGAAAAATCATTTACCAAGTTTCCAATTATGATCGAGTGATGTGAAACAATCAGTATCTAAATCTAAACTTACTTGTAAAGCTGCGACAACTCGACCCCTCTCTGCTGCAGCTCAATGTGGATATGTGAACCGAACGTGTCAATTATGACGCGGATTTTGCTGAAACAGAAAAAAAAACATTTTAAAACAATAAACGAGAAAAATCTTTTTGCTATTTTCGGTAAAATCAGATAGAATTATTTAGAAACATTTGTGCTTTTTACTTTGAAAATGAAGTGTTGCCTGATTGCCAGGAAACTATCCCGATCCCCCAAAAGGGAAGTTTGACTGACTTGGTTATCACCATATTCTTCCTCACAATACTCAAATCCGATGTGTTTCACAACTTACTCTTGACTGGGCCGAGTGGTGAACCTCGTGGACAGCTTGGCCAGCGACAGCAGCAGATACTCCTTGGTGCTGATGGACAGCTGCGTGGACCAGAGCAGCTTCTGGTATATGTCTATCACATACTCCTCTGTGGGTCGGGTGAAGTCATCTGAAATACCCATCATCAATTTTCAAAGACACCTGTCAATCGCATGATACGACCACAAGAAACCATACATCAAATCTTGTTAAACAAACCCTTTAAAAAATAATAATAATAATATTTTCTATCCTATCCATAATGAACTCAGACCAATTTTTGTATAGGACCTGCCTCGCTAGATGTTACTTTTCTGTCAAAGTATATGATCAACAATCTATTAGCGTTTATAAAAACTGTCTCTAAATAATCGATGTTAAATAGTTGTAATCGTGTTCATCGGTTATAGAGCTCCGTAAAATACCTTTTTGTGTAACTGAATGGTGTAAAAATTGGACAAAACCTTCTAGTTTAGTACATAACATAACAGACAATTTTGTTCGTGACTATAAGTGCGATACAGGTCCTTCTATAATTGGTCTGAGATAATGAATGAAGTTCCCATACACTTTGAGTTTGAGAAGTGTTTGCAGAAAGGCAATTGATAATGTGTAATTTGACTACAGGCCTTGAGCAACTTAGTCTGAGTCATCACAAGAAAGGGTGATTACTAATTAGTTGGTTTTAAAAGTCTCACCGACGCCATCGTCGTCAACCATCGATATAGCATTGCTCGCCTCCGACACCAGCATGTCCCCATACTCGCCGATGGTCCATGCTGCAACCTGAAAATATTGATCAAATCAGTCAAAGAAGACCTCTTTTGACAAAAAACCTTCTGTATAGACTTACAAATACCAATGTACTACTGAATCCAGAGTATTTCACTGTTGACCAAGACGCTTTTCGCAGTCTTGGTCATGGATAAGACAGTGGAGTGTTGCTATTCGATAACATTGGGCCCCATCGGTTTTTCGGGTTATGTATTCCATTCACTGTTATTTATATCCTATCCTCATTCTTCATTTTGATCACGAAAATCAAAAATTGAAAGATCAAAAATATTAAATTAATATTTTTTTTTTATTCATAATAGACTTGCGCTTGACTACAATCATACCTGGTGGAAAGCAATGATGAGGTCTAGGTTGGAGCGCGCTTGCCTAGAAAATGCCTATTCACTCTTGTCTTGAAGGTGCACAAATCATAAGTGTTAGGAAACACAGAAGCCGGAAGGGCATTCCACATTTTCGCTGTTGTTATTGGAAACGTCGATGCGAAACGTTTTGTGCGAGTCGACTGGACATCGACAACAAAAGGATGCCAATTTGCAAATTTGATATATCATGATATCAAACGATTTTCGGCAACTGCACGTCTAAAGCGCAACACATATTTTCAAACGCTCCAAAGTTTAACAACGGTACCACAAAAATGGTGGCACGATTTGTATGGTATTAACAGGTAATTACCTGCCTGCGACGTGTCGTAGACAAACAAACTGTACCTGTATGAGTGGCTGCTTCTCGGTGGCGTCAGCGGACACGGCGGAGCGCTCGAGCGACGTCCACAGGCGCATGGACGCGTACGCCTGGCGCTCGCCCGGCGCCGCCGACACGATCTGTATGGTGTTGGACACGGTGTCGTCGCGCAGATAGTTGCCTGCCTGCAATGAGATACAAATATATTTTAAATTTTAGCAGACTCAGAAGTGAGTCTGCTAAATACAAAAATAAGAAAACTAATGTCGAACAAAGGTCGACAACATTTGTCAGGACAACTTAATTAACAAATCAAATTGTAACCAAAATAAGACCCTACAATGGCAGAGAATGACCTTGAGTGAAGTCACGCACTTGTGAACGATGTGTGTAGGGTTGAAGGCGCCTTTGACAGATATCTAACACTACCCTCAAGTCACTCTCCCCGCCTATCCCAAGTAACCCATAAAGAATTCTTCGGCTTCGACTCGAACGCCACGAGCATGCTGAAGCTGTCCGTACCGCAAGTCGTTGTAACGCGGCGATAACAAAAATTAACGTAAAATTGACTCAATTGATAAGATGGCTTTCGACATTAACGGAACTTGTTATAGGCAGAGGCTATAGACTGATAGAGAGTAATATTATTCATAATCCGAGCCCTCCAGGAACGAGAGCAGCTCCTTCATCATGACTTACCTTCAGCAAGACCTGGAACAGAGTGTCGAGGTGCCACTTGCTGGACGGCGCGTATCTCTCCGCCGCCAGCACCATGGCGCTGGAGCAGTGCGCCTTGAACTCCGCGTCCGAGCGCTCCAGGAACGAGAGCAGCTCCTTCATCATGACTTACCTTCAGCAAGACCTGGAACAGAGTGTCGAGGTGCCACTTGCTGGACGGCGCGTATCTCTCCGCCGCCAGCACCATGGCGCTAGAGCAGTGCGCCTTGAACTCCGCGTCCGAGCGCTCCAGGAACGAGAGCAGCTCCTTCATCATGACTTACCTTCAGCAAGACCTGGAACAGAGTGTCGAGGTGCCACTTGCTGGACGGCGCGTATCTCTCCGCCGCCAGCACCATGGCGCTGGAGCAGTGCGCCTTGAACTCCGCGTCCGAGCGCTCCAGGAACGAGAGCAGCTCCTTCATCATGGCGCGGATGTTCTGTCCGTTTATGAGAGCGAAGGAGAGCTCCATGGCGCGGCGACGTATTGACACGTCGGGGTCCTGGGAAAGGTATTTTTTAATAGTAAACGATAGCCATAGGGTACACGCCGCGAGATATCCGTAAGTAGTACATAAATAATGCGTACCAATAGCGGGTAAATCGGAAAGATCGCCCTCAATTTCGTTAATGTGACGGCCCCAGTGAAAACACTATTATTTTGTGATAGAGGAAACGCCTCGAGCCGGTCCCAAGTCTTGTGACCTTGGATGTAGGTTTAATGGATCCCTTTAGTATGCCTCAACACTAATACTAAAACGATACTTGTACAAGTTTTTCGGAAAACCACGGGTATTCATAATATGGAAACTCCTTTTTATAGATAAATAAACATTCTTACCTTCAAACACTCCAATATGGTCGTCCTATGTCTCTGCACAGCCGATGTATCAACGTGAACAGTCCTCAACAACGTATTCAAGGCCACATATCGTATATTCTTATCGTTATTGAGCAAGAATCGTCCGAGGATGTTGATGGCCAGCACTCGGAGACTACTCTCCGACTTGATGTCCATTATGGAGAGGACCGTCTCATAGAGGATGGTGTTGCCAACGTTCTTGCTCGTCTCAGTGTTGGTGGCCACTTGGGCCAGAATGTCGTTCATCGCTTCGGACGCCTCTGCGTCATTCTTGCCCAGTATTCGAAGGAGGCGGAGGATTTTAACCTGAAATTATACATCTATAGCCTATATAATAATAAAAAAACCCGTCTTTAAAGAGACGAATATCTTAGCAATTTATAGATTCACCGTGCGATTGCCGGGTCTATCGCGTGGTAGAGAAAAACTCCGAGCTGAGTCCAGGACTTGTGACCACTGGGGTTAAGGAATTCCTTGACAATCGATTAACACTCCCCTCCTCCGCTCGTGTTGTTCTCCCTGCCTAGCTAAATTTGGTTAGATCCTATTAGATCAGCTTTGGATACCCGTTGCAGTTCTAGAGAGAGAGGCCAAGGTCTTTAAGCAAGTTAAAGATTTTCCTGGCAATCCTCTCACACCTACTTCTACGGCATACAGACTAACGACATAGCCATTTTTATTTAGTTCATATAACATTAACATTAATATACGACTTTAAACTACTTGTAAACTACCTAAAACCTTTGCACGGCATTTGCATGGCAACAAAAAATCCATTGAAATTGGATCATGAGATTTTTATAAAGTCTCGGGAATCTACGGGTTTTGAAACATACTGAAAAATCAAATAGAGAACTTTCTTTTTCAAATAAGTACAGATAAAAGATATTCTAACAATAGTATTCTGGTATGCTCTTGATTGCCGAAAAATCTAACATCTAAAAATAAGTAAGTCTTTTATAAAAAAATACTTTGGAATTAATGAGATAGTCTCCATTTTAAGTCTCCCTAAGAATAGTAAACATACTTACATCTAGTCAGGTCAACTCAATGTTACAAAATATATTCATACATAGCAGAGAAAAAGTAGGTCAGATTCGCTATCTGATATTTTCCCCTGAGGTACATATTGTAATCCTATTGTTTCCTGTGATATTGTTCTAAATCCGTGAGCTGAATATCCTTATACACATACCTAAGAGATTTCTGCTTGGTACTGTATTTGTGATGTATACAGGGTGTCCCGTAAATATTACGACATACTTACATATAATAGCTGACATCATACATAATCAACCCCTTTCGAAACTAAAATAGCAATTTTGACGAAGTGTTTAAAACGAATGTACTAATGTGTTACATTTTTATAATCCTTATTAATTGAGCATGTTTTTAAGCTAAATGTACAACTTTGCCTAGTACATTTTTTTTTCAACGTTGACGTTACGTAACGTTAACGTACATGCAATAAAAATCGTTAAACATAAAATAATTAGGCCCGTTTTTTGGAAAAAAACTCTTTTTGCAGAAGAACAAAATAAAGTTTAAATGGCTGAAACAACTATTTTAAAATAATAACCAAGCATTAAATCAGCGCTTGAATAATTTTTAGCACATGGTACGACTAAACTGTACTGAAGGTAGGGTTTTTTGTATTTCGTACAAAAATCAATATAACTTAAAAACCGTAAAGTTTCGGCTAACATATATTGCGTTATTTTAGTAGGTCTTGATGTCAGCTATTACTCTGCAGAGTATGTCGTACTATTTACGAGACACCCTGTATATTGTATGTATGAATTATTTTCATACATATCGTGAGGTTCGGGGTTTAATAATGATAAAAATATACAATATAATATAAAACAATTCCCGTACCCGTTGGAATACGGGCATAAAATATAGCCTAGGTACATCAGGGATAATGTAACATTCTAATGGAGAGTAGAATAGTACATTATCCCTAGAATTTTTGGAATTGCTTCTGTAGTTTCAGAGCCTATTCAATGCAAACAATCAATCAAATCTTTCATCTCTGTAATATTATTATAGATATCAATATTACCTGTAGGAATGGATCCGAAACGCCGCTGACGTCATGCTCCGGTGAGTAACCCGCCAAAATTAAGTTCTTCAATATTCTCACCAGGTTCGGCACAATCTAGAATTACATTACAATTTAGTCGTCTTACACATCTAAGTAAGGTGTCATCCCGAATGCACACAAGACATGAAAAGCTTAATGATATTGAATATGTACACAGGACCAATACTTCAGGCAAATACGTTTAAACTAAATACGAAAGAATTAAAAAAAAATTATGACCATCCATTAACCACTTTTGTCTTTTTCTCCTCACCTTCAGTGACGTCACGAATTTGTAATAATTCTTATATAATTATATGTATAATTAAAACTGATATTCCTTCGTTTTTTTCCTCAATATTTCTTTAGCACTAGATAATCTTTTTATATGATTCAAGAAATTCCCTTCTATTCGATTCTTTCGATACTTCTTTATTTGTGTGTGTATTTTAGGTATTAAATGCCATGAAACTTAAAAGGTGTTTTTATTTCAAAATAGGTTGACCCGTTTCTTAGTGATCATTAGCAAAAAGACCTGTCGGAATAAATAGTTTTTTCTACTCCCATTTTATTAATCCCTTTTAATTTAAAGCCTTAAGGTTTTAAATTGAGTAGATTATAGGTCGTTTGATAATGTTCATTAGTTACCACGCGAATTAACGGTGCTACAATAATTTTATTTTAATTTTTAAATTGTTCCATTGCATTGACAAAAAAAGAGACAAAATCTAGGAGGCCACGCCAATACAAAATCGAGAAAAAGTATTGTATGCCACTGCACGTTATTATCCATTGCAGCACTCGTGCTGTCTATTGTGCTTATTTAAATATCTACATAATTATAAAATCCGTGGCATAAATAACTATTGTGTTATGATTTGAAGTTTTTGAATTTACGAAACTGGAGTAGAATAAAAAATTACGTGCCGTTACTTAGATTAGGTTAGATTTTGTAACAACCCGCTTAGTCCCTTGATTATCAAAAAATCGTACTGTAATTAATGGATGATCATATAAACAAAGACCATACCTACCAACGTCCATAAAATAAAATCTGAATGAAAAAAAAGAAAACTAAATTACATTAATGTTTCTATATACCCTCATATCTTTTATGCATATTAGTCACATGGTTTGGTGCATATTCAAACTTGTGATTTGGGATTCTACTTAGTACAAGAATCAACCAAGGAATCTGTGACGTTAGTATGATGAGTAAACTATTATTATAATAGTATTAATTTATATCATTATATTATACTAAATTAGGGTTGCCAACTTTTTTCAAACTAATAATTTTTATCTTAAATTTAAAATTATATTATTCAATATATATTTTGTTTTTTTTCCAACTGGTAAAATAAATAAATTAATTTAAATAGTAATTTTAGTAATAATAGAACCATGCGTAAAATTTAAACGCAAGTAACTTGAAATGTATACTGATAGATTAAATTGACTTTTCGTGGTGCATTTGTTATTGATGTCAATAAAAATAAAAATTATTTTTTAATTGAATAAATCATATCACTTGTTTTTATTAAAGTAAAGAAATATGAGGTTGAGTTTATTACTTGAAAAATGTAGGTATGTGTTCCCTGTTTATTGCAATAAAATAATTGCAAATTATTTATAATATTTTGTTTTTTAAAAAAATAAAGTAATAATTGTTATTTAACAATATGTATATGATTGGCAACCCTATGCTACATTACATAATTTAGATTGAGATAAATAAAAAGTTTTTAAATAACTATAATACGACTTATTAGTGTAGTTCATAAGAATTATTTTGTAAAATATCCTTGAATCCTAAAGAAAATCCATGAAGCCTTCACCCGAGTTACAGAAAGTATTTCAGTCCATTGCTATTTAACAAATAAATTCAAGCTATCTTCAAAACGGCGGCAAAAATGACCTCTGCCTGCCTGAATATTTAATTTCTTAAAATGCACACAACTGAAAAGTTGAAGAAATAAATATCACGTATCTCAAACGATGAAAGAAAAACACCGTGAGGAAACCTGCATACCAGAGAATTTTCTTAATTCTCCGCGTGTGTGAAGTCTGCCAATCCGCATTGGGCCAGCGTGGTGGACTATTAGCCTTACCCCTTTCATTCTGAGAGAAGAGAATGATGATGGTGATTTATTCTTATATTAATTATGATTTTAGCCATTTCGCACATAAGAGGTTTAAATCAGGGAAAGTTGTTTTTGCAAGAAAAACTTTAGGTACTTTATGAAACTATTTAAAGTATATTTCTGTATGAAGTAAATAGATCACTATAAACTGAGTGACGGGTCATGATTTTAGAAAATATACCAATGCGTATTCAATAAAGCGATGAAAGTTTTCATATTAACTTTCAAGATATTAATTTTTTCAGGTTTTATTCAAGTTTTACGGCACGTGAAACGGCCTTAGAAAATGTCCGCATTATGCTAGCCATTTGATTACCTAAGGTCACGTAGTATCAAGACATTATTACGCAGCAAAAGGTCACGTCTGCAAAGTTCCCAATGGACTGAAAGACTTCCGTTCAGCCTACCGTACAAAATATACCGTACATAGTACATACATACAACATAGTACAGTACATATAATATATCCAACATAACAGTACATGCGAATACCTAATTCAGCCTGTTGACCGTCTACGTGGCGTCGACATAAAGATATTCGCTCACTACACAGGCCTAACTAACGAACACTAAAGGGAGTAATTGTGTTTTTGCTTGTAGGGTCCTTATAAAAAGATTCTTATCATGAAGAAGTTCTGCCAGATTGGAGATGAAGCAGAAGAATGTGATGGGGATGCAACTCTCTCTCTTTGCATCTAACACTCGGATCTCAGCCCAAAATATATTGAGTTATTAAGTCAGCATGTTATGTTCTTGTTCACTTCTTTTTTTTATTTTTCACTCTCATTTATATACCACACTATAAAAAATTATAAAAAATAAACTGAGGCTCCAGAGTGAGGAACCGCCTCACAATACGCGCCGTCTCAAGAATCACTGCCTTTTGTAGCCGTCTCTTGATCCAACAGTTAAGTGAAAGCTTCTTAAGGTGCTGGTCGAAGCTTTTCGCTATAAGACCATTGACTGTAACTATCAGAACAGTAATAGTTACAACTATCGGGACAATTAATAGTTGCAACTATCGGAACTATAACAGTTGCAACTATCGGAACAATAATCGTTACAAGTATCGGAACAATAATTGACTTCTGTTATTGTCATTTATTTGATAAAAAAGCTTGGCGTTAAACTGTAATATACGACTGTGTGCTTAGTTTTAAATAAGTTTGTAAAATGATGGTAAACAAAAAAAACCTTGGCTGAGTTTGTTGTGGGCTCTTCTCGGACCAAGGCGCGTTTGGAACCCTCGTAACCCTCGTAACTTTAGTTTTAAGTTTTCAACTATTATTACCACCATTAAATTAAATTAAATTATGACATAATCTTGACCTTTCAAAAGTGCTTGTAAACTAAGCCTAATTGAAATAAAAGAATTTTGACTTTGACTTTATTGTGTGGTAACCAATTTTTGTGTAGTGAGCAGATACCTTTACGTTAACATAAAATACAAAAAGATTTCCTTTTACATAGGAATTTGAACTTTGAACTACGAGTAGCATTTTCTTTGATACTGTAGCTAAAATTCAAGTAAATTTTTATAAGACAAACATGCTTTATTAACTCCATTTAAAAGTAATTTGTAAATAGTCCACGTGTCAAGTCAACAGGCTAAATTATAGTGCAAGGGATCAGCGGTTATGATTACCTCGCGCTGTCCGCTCTCCTACGGGACAACACAAAATAGCATTAGAATTTGTGTACACTATTGCTTACAGGCTATATGTATGTAATATTTATATACAAAAAATTAAGCGTGTTTTAAATATCCATTTATATATATTCAGAGACACAATTATCCGCCCTCTATAATGTCTAGTATATTAGTGGGCAGATAATTGTGCCTTTGAGTAAAGATACAAACAAAATTTGTTCGCGTTTATTGCAGAAAATCTTCTTGATTTTCACTTCGAAACCGGAACATCCTCAGGAAATGTAAACTCTACAATACTGTTGTTTGTTGTTTCATACGTCTTTGCGGAGAATAGCAAAATATTCACCTTTCATAATGAATTTTTGCAAATTTTTTGATTATGACGACTTTCTCAGAAAGATTTTTCTGATTTAGAAAACAAACAAACCTTATATCCTGATATAAAATTTACAAATCCTTAGAGCCTCTTATATGTACACAAAATATATTGTAGACCTATAAAATGATGTGTTGTGTAAACGTAATTGCTGAACCCACGAGAATCGAACCCGCATCGTACTGACAATCGCAATTTATGTAAATTCAGCCACGATTAGTTTACTGGCGCGAAAACAGGATAGAAAGATAATTAAACTAAAGAAAGAAAGGGAAAGCCTTCGTCCGTAATAAAGGAAATCAAGTCAAACAATGAGTATCGATAAGCGATCGCTATCTGGTTTGCTTGTGGGGTGAGATAGCGTTCGGTGACGTACGTGCTATTTACAACATACGTGTACATACATTATGTATTTTTACCTCGTTTGTTATCGTTACTAATATGTATAACAAGTAATATAACGTTAAAAGAATTCATTAACCGACTTTAAAATGGAGGTGGTTCTCAATTCGGTCGGTATTTTTTTTTTATGTATGTACATTGTACACCGATTAATCAAAGACGCCTGGACCGATTTCAAAAATTCTTTTTTGTTTGAAGCGGTATAGTCCCCTTTTGGTCCCATTGCCGTCATGTCAAGATCTGATGATGGAATCCTGGAGACATTGAGGGGAGCTTTCGAAAATTATGTGTGTTCGAAAACTTTTCCATTAAGTAACTTTTAAGCACTACAATTTCATGAAGGTTTAAAATCGATCTAATGATGGAGCCATAAAACAGACGGGGGAACTCCTCGGTGATTTACAGCCTTGTGTTTGGGCTTCATTAATTTGTATTAATGAGTACTTTCCACATAGATATGTTGTGACTGTCATTTAGGGGTTTGGTGATGAAGACCAAGGACTGATCAGCAGGTAGAACATATTATGATGTTATTTTTCGCTTTTTAGTTTAGTGGGTACGTTTTTAGGTTTTGAAGTCGGTTGTATTTTTTTTTTCTTATCATAGAGTTAAAGCAAGGAGCACACGATACTCCTTATAGTTAATCTATTCCGAGAAGTCCTTTTTGCTTTTGGTTAAGGTGTTTAAGACAAGCGTATTAAAGGCAAGTTGGTGTGTAAAACTGACTGTGTATGCTGTTTCAGGGCTTGTCCTCATCACGACGCCACGACGTCGTCGACGCTGAACGGTGCGGTGCCTTGACATGATATATTTTTGCACGGTACGGCTCCGTCGCATGTCGCCGGATACAGCTCGTAGCTTTATTGACAGATATGGGTGCGTCTGTATTTTCTTTCCGTTTCTTTGTTTGTAGTGGTTTTTAACATTAGCAGGAGCAAAGCTTTATTGAAAGATATGGGTGCGTCTGTATTATCTTTCCGTTTCTTTGTTTTTAGTGGTTTTTTTAACATTTGCAGGAGCAAAATATGTCTTGTGCAGCTATTTCTCAGTTTCGTGAGTTTCGTAAATTTAAAAGACATAGTTTGTCACGTCGCCACAACGTGTAACGTTGAGGCAACGCGACGAACTACGACGTGACTAGGATAAGATACGGTAATGTACATTATGAGGTCACGTCAATGTGTCGCGCAACGACATCGCACCGTTTCACGTTGACGACGTTTTGGCGTAATGATGGGGACAACGCCTTATAGCTCCTTCAGTTATACACACGCGCTTGGTTTTTCATATTATCACTACATTCAACCAGTGCCGTGCACAGGGTTTTTAATTAGGGTAGGCATTATTTGTACAAATTGTACCAAATAATGCCTACCCTAGTTGCATCCAAACCTAAACGGACTTTCTGACTATTCCTATGAAAAGCGCTAAAATTAGGTTACGCTTCTATGTCTCTTCGTATGATGGTAAATGATGATACAGTTTAAATTGATAGCTAACTTGACTCTGGCACAGAAAAGTTTTGCTTTACAACAAAATAGACTTTGTGCCCTACTGGTATATATTGAACCGTCGGATACGTCGAAAGAAACCAGTTAAATTTTTACCCCTATCAACTTAAAGCTGTAAAGACGGTAGCTGAATGCATGGAGAGTAGTCACGTAACGTAAGATAATATCGCTATTTAACTACAATTAAAAAAAAATTAGGTCCTCATTTTTGGAGCGTCCCTTCGTCTACGTCATTGGGACGCCCGGAAGAAAAAAAATTGATTACAAGTTTTCAACAAAAAACATTGCTTTATTACCTACTGACTAGCAGAACTTCGCAGTTTACCCCCGTATTTTTCGTTCCCGTAGGAATAATGGGAATAAAATACAGCATATAGCATTCGGGGATAGTGAAGCTTCCAAACCGTGAAAGATTTTTTCAAATCGGTTCAGTAGTTTCGGAGCCTATTCAATGCAAACAAACAAACAACAATAAAATATTTCTTCTTTTTAATATTAAGTAATGTCGATTTGTGATATTGGCATTACATATATGCTAAAGACTTGTCTTGTCTTAAACGGTGAAGGAAAAACATCGTGAGGAAACCTACATACCAAAGAATTTTCTTAACTCTCTGCGTGTGTGAAGTCTGCCAATCCGCATTGGGCCAGCGCGGTGGACTATTAGCCTAACCCCTCTCGTTCTGAGAGAAGACTCGAACTCAGCAGTGAGCCGAATATGGGTTGATAATGATATGCTAAAGAATTATCGCTCTAATAAGCAAAATGAAAACTGCTTCATCAAGCTGCAGGTATAAGTATAAATTATACCTCTCCCAAGGGCCTGCTCGTGAATTCAAAAGAGATTTATTACTGCGAAGTATTTGAGTATTCCAAGCGCGCCCCCATTTTAAACTTGACTGGCAATTTCTTTTTGATTTAAAACCGTCTAACGAGATCGATCCATATTCAAGTGATTGCTCCACGCTGTACCTTCCATTTTTTCAATTAATGTTATAGGATAGGAATAATTAAGGAACCACTGTATAAATTGATATTGAATTGGTTTTGACGGCCTTCGTGGCGCAGTGGTATGCGCGGTGGATTTACAAAACGGAGGTCCTGGGTTCGATCCCCGGCTGGGCAGATTGAGATTTTCTTAATTTGTCCAGGTCTGGCTGGTGGGAGGCTTCGGCCGTGGCTAGTTACCACCCTACCGGCAAAGACGTACCGCCAAGCGATTTAGCGTTCCGGTACGATGCCGTGTAGAAACCGAAAGGGGTGTGGATTTTCATCCTCCTCCTAACAAGTTAGCCCGCTTCCATCTTAGACTGCATCATCAGTTACCATCAGGTGAGATTGTAGTCAAGAGCTAACTTGTCTAGAATAAAAAAAAAGTATAAAAAAATAGTTTATCGAATTTAATAAACAAATGTCTTTTTTATTCTTTACAAGTTAGCCCTTAACGTTAGAAATCATCTCATTTGATGATAAGTGATGTAGGATGATGCAATCTAAGATGAAAGCGGGCTAACTTGTTAGGAGTAGGATGTAAATCCACACCTCTTTTGGTTTCTACACGACATCATACCGGTACATTAAATCGCTTAGCGGTACGTTTATGCCGGTATGGTGGGTAACTAACCACGGCTGAAGCCTCCCACCAGCCAGACCTGAACCAATTAAGAAAATCTCAGTCGGCCAATGTAAATCTACAGCGCATACCACTGCGTCCCGGAGGCCGTCAAAAAACACAAAACACTTATATCGATAAGTTACAAAATATCGAATACGTCTATCGTCTAACGTAAGTATTAAAATGTGTTTTTTTAACAATGTAACATAATACCCAAGGTCAGTACTTCGTACATAATAATATATTTCGCTAAGCCGCAAACGACTGTCTGGGGTCCAATAAATATAAAATTACTAGACGCCGCGCGGTTTCATCAGCGTGGTTCCCGTTCCCGTAGGAATACGGGGATAATATATAGCCTATAGCCAGCGCCGCACGAAGTAAATGTTAAAATGGAGCGAGCTCCAATTATGGTGTCTCTCCTGTTTGCTCCTATACCTATACCAAATTATGAGTGTAAAGTAAGAATGAAACGCGAATATCTCGATCATACTTTAGGATGATCAATTGAAAATCAGACGCAGTACTGTCTACGGTTGACTAGGGTCGTCATTTAGGCGCTCTCTAGGATTTGGCGCCTGAAGCGACTGCTCCGTTCGCCGTATGGACGGGCCGACCCTGCCAATAGCCTTCCTCGATAAATGGGCTATCTAACAGTGAAAGAATTTTTTAAATCAGACCAGTAGTTCCTGAGATTAGCGCGTTCAATCAAACAAACAAACTGTTCAGCTTTATAATATTAGTATAGATATGTTCAAAGCTTTTGGCGACGATGGCTTTGTTCAGTTTCAACACCTTATAAATGGAAAAGCTCGAGTTCTATTCCAGGTTTGCTATTTGTGCACAGTATTTGTGCATAAAAAGTGTTATGTAACAAGAATAACGCACAAACCTAGTTGTAGCCGTTAACATTATAATAAATATTCATTTGCGCGACAGGGAATGCGCTTAACTGATATTTATGTAAAGAGGTTACATAAAATGTTAACATTATGTACCGATGTATTTCATAGATAACGTCCACTTACAATTTGATTTATTAGATACTAGATAAATTTCATTTCACTTCGAATAAACATGTTGAAAATTAGCAAAAATAAATGATTGCATACTCGAGGGGTTTATCGTATTTAGTTTAAAACGAAACTTGAAATTGAATAAAGGTAATAGCTCATGGGACCCACCCGGCACCTGATCAGCACCAACTCAGATTTACACACTAACTCTTCATTCATATGCTTGTCTTTACCTTACTTAAGCTAAACAAACTTCTCGGAATAGATTGACTATAGGAGTACCTACCCATTTAGTTGCTCATTGCTTTAACTCTATGATAAGAATTAATTCTTTTAACGTTGCCATACTTGTTATACATAATAGTAACCATAAGAAACGAGGTAATAATATCCACGGTTGAATGTCGCATTCAACAAGAGTAATACAATACATACAACTAGTCCTCAATGAAAAATCCTTCTCCAATGCAGGTTCCTATTGAAACTTCAGAGTAGGCAATGCGTTTTTGAAATAGGGTTGACTCACATCAAATTAATACAAACAATATTAATTTCATATAGTACATGGAATAAGTTTCCGAAATACATTGATATTAATTAATATAAAGTTAAGTTATAAAACTTAATTTAAAAATTATGTATTTAAAAAAAAATTAAAACTTCAAAAACGCTATCAGCCTATTTTTTTCAGGTCACGTCTAGTTAACATAAAGCAAACGTGCGAGTAACGGCTGATCACCAAGTGGTCGACGCGACGTCCGCACGTAGTTAGTTAGCCTGGAGGCGAGGCGTTCCGAAGTGCTCACAGTACTCTACACAAAAAATACTATCCTCTCGAGGCGAAGCAGTGCTGATTAGACACTAATGGGTTATGACCTTAACTATCTTAGCACAACGAATTTCACACTTTCATTCAAATATGCTTAAACCTACTTCTACTCGCCAGTTTCGTACAAAGCGGATACCGCATACGCCGGCACTCGAGACGTACCCTAAGTATTAATATTAGCTGTTCAATCAACAAACACACTTTATTTCAAACAATGTTAATCTACAAACAAACTAGTCGCTACGGGATAGTGTACATTATTTCTACATGAATAGAATTCAATATCGCTCACCTTTTTGAAGTGGTTCAGTGTGTCTGGACTGTTTTCGCACATCTCTGTGATGAGCGTCACCCCGGTGATAAGGACCCCTGATGAAGATATAAAATAGTTAGATTAACCGTAAGGTTATTAGATCAGTCAGATTTGACTAATTTTATTATTAGAATTACAGTGTTAAGTTATTGAAATTATAATCATTATTGAAATATTTTTAAACATACTATTATAATATTTAAAATTCTTTATTATTTTTTGAAAAAATCGGCTTTGAATTACAAATGAATAACTTTCCCTCTAAAATAGGCGATCCATTCGAGGAAAAAAACAGTTTTTAGGCAAACTTCAGGCACATAAAAATGCATACACACCCATATAAGTCTCGTAAAAGGTACAACATACAATCGGATCGAATACAGTATCACGAAAGCATAGCAAAATTCCGACTAATAGGCCTAGCATTCGTCAACTACATATCTCCTGATGACATATTGTCGACCAATAGCGGCGGAATCGAAAACATTGTTCTCTCTTTCGCCCCAACGCCATTGCGTTGAGACAACGCAATCAACGCCAATGAAAGATAGAGCGATATTTACGATTTCGTAGCTATTGGTCGACAATATGTCTTTCTGTGTTGTGGAGATATTTACGTATTGATACGCATGATCCCTGATTGTCACCACTTACCATTAGGTGAGATTGCAATCAAAAGGTTAGCTCTTGTGTTGTAAAGAATAAAACAAAGGGTAAAAAACGCAATATACCTGAATCATATTCATCATCATTATCAACCCATATTCGGCTCACTGCTGAGCTCGAGTCTCCTCTTAGAATGAGAGAGGTTAGGCCAATAGTCCACCACGCTGGCCCAATGCGGATTGGCAGACTTCACACACGCAGAGAATAATGAAAATTCTCAGGTATGCAGGTTTCCTCACGATGCTTTCCTTCACCGTTTGAGACACGTAATATTTAATTTCTTAGAATGCACACAACTGAAAAGTTGGAGGTGCATGCCCCAAGCTGGATACGAACTCACACCCTCCGGAATCGGAGGCAGAGATCATATCCACTGGGCTATCACGGCTCTCACTGGGCTATCAATATACCTAAATGCTGTGTTTTAATGAACAGTCATCTCACCATGATTCTTCTCAGTCAGCAAACTCCTGGTCGCGGGTAGGAACATCTCCATCAAATCGGGAACGCGTCTGATGATCCTGAAGGCGCACAACGCTGCCTTCTTCTTGATGTACGCGTTGGGCGACTTTATGAGTCGCTCCACTTCTGAGGCGAGGTCTCGAGCCATTTCGGGTGACGCGATCGCGCCGAGGGTGCAAAGAGCTAGCCCGACCACGAACTGTGTGTTGCTATTAAGGTCACTGTTAACAAAAAAGTAAGGTCATGTTAGTTATACATTTTAATACATTTTTTTTTATTCACAGGTTAGGACTTGACTACAATCTCACCTGATGGTAAGGGTTCATTTACAAAAGCAGCAACTGCTACCGACTGCAGTCGGCGAAGTCTCGGCGGCAATCGACGGCAGTCGACTGAAGTTGACTGCCACCGAGACGTCGGCGACTGCAGTCGTCGGTAGCAGTTGCCAGCTGCCGTTGGCAACGTGCTGTTTGTGTAAATGAACCCTAAGTGATGATGCAATCTAAGATGGAAGCGGGCTAATTTGTTAGGAGGATGAAAATCCACACCCCTTTCGTTTCTACACGACATAGTACCGGAACGCTAAATCGCATGGCGCTACGTCTTTGTCGGTAGGGTGGTAACTAGCCACGGGCGTAGCCACCTACCCAAACCTGGACCAATTAAGAAAACCCGGACCCCCGTCTTGTAAATCCACTGCGCATACTACTGCGCCACGGAGGCCTTTGAAGTTAGTAGTGGTATAGATCCCGTGATAGCATTACCGCCATGCTTTAATCAGCCGCTTAACTACATAATTTGTTCGAGTCTGTCATTTGTCAGGCTATATTAACGGCCCTCTACAGGGCCAAGGGATACGGAGCTTTGATCCATCACGCTGCCCCGAAGCAGGTTGACGTTCTTGAATTTTGAACATTATCACCTTAATGATAATGTTCAAAATTCAATAACGACCACTAACGCTTCGGAAACTAGAATAATGTATTGGAATGACATTTGCTATCGACAGGTCACGTGATCAAGATCTGTCATTCCCATTCTTTTTTTCTAGTTTTCGAAGCGTTTGCGATCGTAGAAACAGAACATGCCACTTGGTTAGAGGCGGGACCGATGACTTATCGTGCTTTGCGAGGCATACTACTTCTAAACTCTGAGCCAACGAGGCATAAAGTTGGATTAGTTACACCATTTAGTTTATTCTGTTTCTATAAGTTTTGCGTATGTAATAACCCAAAACCCAATTACCTAACAATTTCCCATCTTTACGTAATATATTTGTTATACGGAAAGGTGGCTAAGAAGCGATGCGTGCGAACAAACAAAGTAATGGAGGTCGGATCACGCAATTAAAGCGTTCAGTCAACAAAGCCACGCTGTAACCTTGCTCTAACATTGGCGACAAAGGTCAACGCCCTTAGGTAACTACAATGTAATATTAGCTTTTACCCCAGACTCTGCCTAAGCAAACTTTGAGTAAAAACTTTATAAACCTAAGCTTAGTTTATCCTACTACAATATTAAAGGAGAAGTCAATAATTGTCTACAAAAAAAGGCTAATTTAAATGGGATGATAAAATAAGACTAAAAACCGCAAAACAACAATTTTAATGTCTATTCGTCTGTCTGTTAGCGCTAATTTTTTAATCTACTCGATGGATTTTCGCTTGGTTTCATATAATAGTAAATTAATCGAAGTCTGGAGGAGCTATCTATGTGGACTTGTATGATGAATGTAAAGATACGAAATAAAAACAGTTCTCCGCTAGTTTACGGTAATATAATATGAAACAGACGTAGCCTACGTCACAGAAACAGAATTAAGATAAGTACTTGCTCGTAAACAATAAACGATTTCTTAATAAAATAAAAATTATAACAACAACATTAAATAAGTTCATTAAGTAAGAAAGTTAATCATTTTTAGAGAAAGGGCGCCGAAATGATCCATTGCATTATAGGCAGACGGGTGCAGGACGAATGGGAGCGACAAAGAAGGATTGATGCCTAAAAAGACAACCCCTTCCCGAAGTAATGTTTACAACGGTACCGGGAAGGACGGTCTGCGAATGTAGGAGGTTTTAGTCCGTAGGGCGCCGATACCAACGGTGAAGTCGGACATCGTCATCCAGGATAACTGGATGTCATCCATGAGGATTTCCTCCTACAATAATAAAAAAAAAAAAAAAAACATTTTTAGCTGTATGCTTCTCTGATTCAGGCTGTGCCACTTTAGTTCAGCCAATTATTATTTGGATAAAGAAACTTGTAATGGTTGAAACGAAGCCCAAAGGCATACCATCACACTGAATTCGAGTAAGAAAATCTTTTCTTTGCTGATAACCTTTATCTGATCCTCGTAAAATTTAAATGGGAACAGCTTTGAAAAAAACCTTGATAAAAAACTCAGCTTGATGCGAGTACCTTAGCCAGTTTTAGATTTGACGGAGATACGGCTAAATAACGCAGTATTTTTTTGGAAGTCCCTTTGTAATCGGTTCAGAGATTGAGTACGGTCAGTCAACAGTGATTACGTTTCACCCTTTTTGGAAGGTGTCAAATACATTCAGCGATTTGATTACCTGTGTGACTTCATCGTATAATACGATACCTGTGTCAACGAGGTGCAAATAATACAATAACCTTGGTGTCTGTTACGTTAGATTATTCAAATATCTAATGGTTAAAACGAAGGCATAACCGTCACACTGAATTCAAGTAAGAACATCTTTTCTCTGATAATAACCTTTATCTAATCCTCGTAAAATTTAAGTGAGAACTGTTTTAAAAAACTCCGTTTATGAGCGAGGTACATTGGCAAGATTTAAATTTGACGGAGATACGGTTTAATGACGCAGTATATTTTTAGAAGTCCCCTAATCGGATCAGTTGAGTACGGTCAGTCAACAGTGATTACGTTTCACCCTTTTTGGGAGGTGTCAAAGACATTCAACGCTTTGATTACCTGTGTGACTTCATCGTATAATACGATACCTGTGTCAACGAGGTGCAAATAATACAATAACCTTGGTGTCTGTTAGGTTAGATTATTCAAATAGATCTGTTAATGGATTTTGTTGTGCGTGTTTTATACACATTTTTTCAACTGTGAGGTAATGACGAGAAATTTCTGTATTGATTCGAAAGCTCCAAAGGAAACCGCAAACGCCTTGATCTAAAAAACCAACAGCTAAGGAAAGCTTTAGGTATTACACACCTACTATTATTGTTCGGTTATCCAAAAATTTGCGGCGCCTTGATACAAGATAATGTACAGTGGAGACCCTTTTGGAATCACATCACGCTGAATTATTTTCTTATGTTTTTCTCATGTACTCGTAGACTGTAGTAACCTTAGATAACATCCCTTTTTACCTAAAGTTACCCTAGGGTGACTTTTCGTCGGCATATGAACGTCAAGTGGACTACGCAAAATCAAGCTGTGCGTGTCAGCCATGACAGGCGGCATTCAACCACCACTTCAACAATGAGATGGTGCTGCTCGATAGATAAGCTGTCACCTTAATTTGAAGATCTGCGTGTCATCACCAGACTTTTCAGTTTTGAGGAAAACGGCAATCTGCATTATACGATGTACGTCATAAATCTTCAAAGAGAGATCAACAGCTTGTATTTACTATTAAATCAAGGAATAAAATATTCGCTATCACGGTATGTAATGTAGAAACGTCGGTAATTCCACACGAAGGGCTTCTTTCCGCTTCGAAGGCTCGTTAATTACATTTCCGTACTGTAGCCGTAGTCAGGAAGGTTCCACATTATTATAACGATTCTTTATTAATAATAATCAGAGCTCTACCCAGAAGCCCTATTATGTGAAATTTAACTTGAAGCCCTTCTGTCCAAGACAAATGTCTACGATTTGCTAAGATCACCCCTAATGCCAGTTGAAGCTGGTTGAAAATCTGCCAACGAAGTTCGTTGATAGACCTTCAATTGACCAAGGGATCAGGCGTATTCGTTGGCTTGGTTGGTTTCACAGCAGTATTAGCTCTGTCGCAATGAAAGAGAGAGCGCAATATTTTTGGGTAGACGGTGTTCGCGTTTGGCTTTGCTAGGAAAGGATGGGTGAAGGACTTACTGGAAACTGCTTTGTATCTTCACTCGCACTCACAATCACAGCCAAGTTTTATAGTTTTGGTAACTTATATGCGAAATACCAAAGGGTCGCGGCGCGTGCGCATAAAACGTATGTAGGTAGCGATAGATTACGTGCGACTAATTAGTTTGAATAATTTTGCAGTGGTGCGAAGGAAATAACGGGAAGTTATGCGGGACAGAGAGGTGCTATGTATAGGATGCGTTGGTGTATAGGTGAGATAGGAAGCGTTAGCTTTGCGCCAACAGACGGTATTGGTCGACAATGTCATTTTGTCTTCACAAGATACGTCATGAGTCACATGTAGTGTAGCCAGATGTCCAGATAAAGCCAGATTTAGCGAACGATTTAGCTTTACATTTAGCAAACGAGCGAACGTGTGTGGAAACAAAATTTACGGTAATAATCATAAATGCTCGATTTTACATAAAAGAAAATGTCGTACTTACCTATAATATAGGCTGTCTGGCCTTTTTACCCAAATGTCAGGCCAAACCGATTGGACTGTCCGGCTTTTAATTTCGGCGAAATGGCAACCGTAGTCGCATGTTATGCCTACTGGTAAAGTAAAGTAAAATATCGCTACTCACTTTTTCAAACAGTTGGTGATGAGAAGGTGCACATCCTGGCGTTCGTCCAGCAGCAGCATGGCGCCGAGGTACCCCACTCGCTTGTCCGTGAACCGAGGGCTCGCGATCAGCTTGAGGCACTCCAGCTGGCCGAAGTGCGCGGGGTAGCCCAGCATGTGGATGTATAGAAGCTTCGCTATGTTCCGACATCTAAAACATTTAGTGCTCTTTATACCCGATTGATACGCGACTATAGTTTGGCAAATTCGTTCGTAACACTCCCGATAGTCCGCGCGCACAACTTCACACCCGCGTAGTCCTTCCCCTCTGCCCCAAGCGCACGACTTCACACCCGCGCAGTCCTTCCTCCCGTCGCCCGCATATCCCTACCTATATAACCCTACTCGATGTGTACTGTTTACCAACCAACAAATCAGAAATGAAGGTAGAAAACGTATGTCATTTCATAGCTTATTTATTTTTAATTATGTATTAACAACCCATATTCGGATCACTGTTGAGCACGAGTCTCATCTCAGAATGAGAGGGGTTAGGCCTTAGTACACAAAGCTGGTCCAATGCGGATTAATATACTTCAAGAAAATTCTCAGGCATGCCCCGGACCAGATTCGAACCTACGCCCTCCGAATCGAAAGCACAGATATATCCACTGGGCTATCACGTAATTTATTTTCAGTATTAACTACCTATATACAGATTTTTTATTAAACTGCGCGGATTCGGTAAATGATAAATAAGATACTGGAACTCATAAATCAAAGACTAAATAAATAACATAGAAGTACTAGCCTCCAAACGCTATCCTCCTCTCTAAAGGTGGACCTAATGTACGCGCACTCCTTGTTGACGACACTCCTCTCTTCGGCGGCGGTCCTCGCGGCGCGGATTTGGCGGATGAGGTCCCTGAGCCGGGTCGGCGTCTGCATCCGCACTGAAACCGGCGCGACTGTTTACGGACGACACAACACACAAAAAAAGCGTTGATAAGTGCATGTTTGGTTAACTTATAACTAGGTACTAATATATAAGCGTGGGTGGGCTTGTTTGTGGAAACCAAATGTATAGCTAGTTGTTTTTAGAAAGGAAAAGGCCATTTTGAAAATTGGTACAAAAAAATTTTTTTGGACTCACTTTTAAAAATTGGTAAAAAGATTTTTTTTTTAATTCTGAACAAGTTAGCCCTTGACTACAGTACAGCTTTAGAAGGAGCTAATTTTTAGTTTTTTTTTAAACAGATTCGTAAATCGTAGCTAAGATCATTTCGGTACTAAACACGAGTACATCTTTAATTTTTGATATGTCTCTGGTTAGCAGACGATAATAAACCAAGAACTTTGTGTTTTCCACAAAATAACCCAAGTTCAGTTAGAAATTAGAAATTATAAGCATATATAGAGGTGATCCCTTTATTATGTCCGCATTGCCACGATCATCGTGTGATTGAATAATTTTGAAAAAAAAAAAAAAACCTCTACTTTTTAAATGAAATCATTTGGATTCTAATAAAATGTTATAGCAATAAAAAAAAAACTAAAACAAAAAGTGTGACTAATCAAAAAGTTTGTGTTGAAAAACGCTTGGACTTCTTATCTTATCCCAAACTTGCTACATAATTAACAGATAACCTCTAATTTGCATACCTATGTAAAGCATAGAAGAAAGAAATTTATAAGAAAACTAATTGTGTGTGTATTTAGAAATTGTTAATTATAAAGCTGATAGCAAAATCAATATAACAACATAGTACAAATCAAAGTTATAGAATAGAAGATAACGAAGCTTTCAATTTGGAGGCACAGACTAATGGACATAGACAGAACACCACATAACTGAAGTTCTCGCCCGCACAGTGCAGGGGTACATGGTTGAGACAATGACGACAAAGGGGTGCTCCAGAGAAGCTGGCGGCATTTATTTATATTCTAGCAGACCCACGTATTGTCATCTGCGTACTTCTCATTCACGGGAATAGGTAGACAAGATATAACTTATGTTACGCACTAATAATGACGTAGCTTTTTATTGGTAAAGCAGTTTAAAACAAACAACCCTGTATTTTCAGAGCCTATTCGTAACCAACAAAAAATATGAGACTAATATCTTAACAATCCATGGATTTACCGTGCGATTGCCGGGTCCATCACGTGGCAGAGAGAAAAACTCCGAGCAGAGTCCTGGACTTGTAACCAAAAGACGTAGGGTTAAGGTATTCCTTGGACATTGTTTAACACTCCCCTTCTCCGCTCGTGTTGTTCTCCCTGCTTAGCCAAATTTGGTAAGATCCTATTAGAGCAGCTTTGGATAAACATTCTGATATAGAAGTTGTTGCAGTCTCTTTTCTCTTTATAATATTATATTATAATATAATATTATATATATAGACGCTGGCACTTTCCTTACTCAGTAATATGTGTTTCTGTAACTATAGCCACCCTAACACCCCTGCCTTGCGCGAGAGATGACTCAGTTGATCGGTTCACTTATAATCGTGATTCGCTTAAGCATTCATTTAGAATTTCGATTTTAACATGAATGTTATGCAGTAAGAGTAAAAAGTGTGAGGTGATAACAGCTCAAGCAATCATAAAATACGTGTTTTAAATGACAATGTAAGTATATGCAGTTTGTAAAAGAATGTGGTGTATATGTATATAAATAGTAATTACAAAACATACTAATTACTTACAACGACGATTTACGTTGATGTGTGTTTACTTCAAACTTTATGTATGGTAGCTTGTTTATTTGTTTCCTTATATGCATTGCAACATAAAGAGTACTTTATCTCAAAACAGTAATCAACAACAATGAATTTCCAGATTCATTGTAGAAGGAAATTTTTTTTCAAAGAAAAAAGTTGTATTTCTAGGAAAAAAGGAACTATAAAAGCCTTCCAAACTGAAGTAGTGGATATGAAAAATTGCAGACAAACAAATAAACATTCATACAAATCACACTCGTATTTTGAGTTGTTTAAAAATGGATTATTGATCTTTTAAAAGTAATTCATTTATTTGCACTATTTTAAAGATGCCTCATAAGGATATTTTTTGTTTATTTTTTCACTACAATTAAGCCTGATGGAAAGCATTAATGCGATCTAAGTAATATAAAATAATCATAATAATATGTTGCAGAAAATAATTAAATAATATTTCTTAAATAAAATAATTACTGTCTATATCTTTTTAGTCTGTGATCAAGTATTGTTTGTTCCAAAACAAAGTTACCGTTTACCTGAACAATTAGCATGTAAGTATGTAGACTAGAACTGTACTCACCTCTCTCTATGGCCTCATTTACCACTTGCTTTATGGTGGCAATGTTAAACGCTGGGTTAAACCTGTAACAATAATTTAAAAAAATATACTATGTAATTCATAAAAGATCACAAAATGTTGACTAGAACCATTGACCTCTCATAAAAAATAGACCCACAATCAGCAACCAAAAAAACATCCTCACTAAATGAGTGCCAAAAACAACTCTCAGGTGGACTTTTCAAGTAATTGCATTGCAAATTGAACCTTGAATGGATTATTTTGATTTGTCTAAGTTTGCTTTTGCTCTGTAATTGGGGTTTTATTACAAACAACTTTAATATTGACCTTTAAATTAATGTATTTAGATTTAATTTTCTTTAACTATTCTTAAACTCCCAAAACACAAATGTAGACAGTTTTTAAGTGAATTTTTCTATATGATTGTGTCTCCATTTTTAATATCATCTCAATTACTAGAATAGGTTTACTAACAAATGTTATTCATCGCCAAGCCACAATAGATTCAAGGATAAAGTGACTGAGTACTGATTGAAAAATTCTATAGTGTCCTACACACACAATAATATCAATATACCTATCTTATATTATCCTACTAATATTATAAACAGGAAAGTATGTATGGATGTTTGTTACTCTTTAACGCCGCAACTACTGAACCAATTTAGCTGAAATTTAGAATGGTCTATTCCCATTTTAATTTGGATATTTGGATATTTGGACATAGGCTACTTTTCATCCCAGAAAAACGATGGTTACCGAGGGATTTGTGAAAAAGTCAAGTCACTATAATAAATAGTATAGTTTATAAAGGCAAAGTCGCTATATTAAATAATATAGTTTATAAAACAAAATTGCTAACCATCATCTCTACATTTAGATCTTTTAAGCTACACAGTCAATTATATTTTGGTTTTTATCAATAGATCAAGTGATTAAAAAACAGTTTCAGACAAAAAATTCACCATTATTGGTCCATTTGTTTAGAAGCTATGACGTCACAGACAGACAGACAAACTTAACATCCCTCTTTTTTATTTCAGGGGTAAAAAGGAACCAATATATAATATTAGTAGATTAGAGAGGAGTGGGTGACTAAATACATCTCTGAATGCTACATTGAATGTCTCTATTATCTAGTACAATAGGCCTAATTTAGATTCTATTACAATGGAAGTGTAAATCAATAAGTTGAATTACATAAAAGGTGACAGGGTTAATGTAAGGCAATAGCCTATTAATGTCCTATTGTTGCATAGATATCTCTGCTGATGCTGAATGATAATATAGAACTAAGATTTTTATTGTTATTATATTTATTATACACTAGCAGACCCGGTCAAGCTTTGCTTTGACTTATGTGCAATTCTTCCCTGTGACTACCCTACCCCTTCCGTACCCCACCCTACTGCCACACTACCCCTACCCTACCCTACCTTTAAGATCTATGATTGACTCTTAAATGTTTGTATGGGAAATAGATATGGGTTGTTTATAAGGTTTTCCCGGCAATTACTCTAATTTTTCTCACCTTTTAAACCTTCCCTATACGCCCACAAACATTTCAAAACCAAGATAAGATAAATCCGTTCAGCCCTTCCCGAGGCTAACAAACAGCAATTCATTTTTATATATATAGATATAAACAGTCAGATACAAAAGGTTCCATATACCATGACATATCCTGATCCTGAGATAGAAAGACAAATGTTGACAGATAGTGCAACTGGAAATATCTTTCATTGTGCCTATTTGTCTATTTCACTTTACTTGGGCGCATGTTAGCACCACTGAAGCCAAATTCACTTCCAAAAGTAGACAAGCTATAAATTCAAAATTTCAAAATTCATTTATATCAATTAGGCTTTATTTACAAGCACTTTTGAAAAGTCAGGATTATGTCATAATGTAATTTAATCTAAATGGTGGTAATAATAGCCAAAAACTTAAAATTAAAGTTACGAGGGTTCTAAAGAAGTCTGAGAAGAGCCCACAGCAGCCAAGGTTTTTTATATTAAACTTAATATAATAAACTATTCACTCTTGAGCTCTGTTTCATCTGCCAAGTCCTATAATAAATAAATTATAGCTATTATAATGTAATATTGCACCTAGATATGACTTTATAAAACCACAACTACCACATCAAAACCTTGCAGACACAATAAATCTAAACTAATATTATAAAGAGGTAAGATTTGATTGTTTGATACATATAAGCCCATAGACTATTGACCTGATTGTAAAATTATTTTACCAGTGGCTACATTATCAATGAGTAACGTAGGCTATTTATATATATTTTATCCTTGTATTCCCATAGGAGTGGGAACTACCTGCAGTTTCAACTGCAGGGAGTCTGCTATCTATACTGATATTTGTTGTTATCTATATTAAGAGGTAAGATTTGATTGTTTGTTTTTAATAAGGTCTGGAACTAATGAACCAATTTCAAAAATTCTTTTACTGTTGGGAAGCTTCACTCTCCCGAGTTCTATATTATTTTATATTTTATCCTACTAGAAAGGATACCACGCAACGTCTGCTAGTAACAAATAAAGTTAATTTTTTATATTAAAGTAAAAGTTTCTTATTCATTGAAGATATGTTCTGTAAATGTGCTATAAATACAGAAACTGTGAATATAGAATGGTATTTTATTTATATGCAGTTATAGGGGATGCGTTCTTGGGTAGCAAAATAAAAATAAAAATATGAAAAAAATCAATTAATTGACGTTTTTGACCATATTGTTTGATCTTCAGTCTTAGACAATGGTTTGGAAAATTTTTTAATTTTCTTGCTTACAAATTTTAAAATTTATATTTTAATATTTAAGATTTTAACTTTAATCTAGACTGACACTAAGCATTGGCATTCTCAAGACATCCATTGTTTATTTTTATTAGTTTTATCGTGGTAGTGCTACCTATTTAAATAATATTTGTAGCAAATAAGAAGTTTTTACTGTACTAGCAGACTTCCCGTTGTTCCACCCACATAGTTGCAGTTACCATGGATATCTGATCAAAAATATTAAGAAATTGTTGTTTCAAAATACATAAAGTATAATTAATAATTAATCCAAGTAATAGATCTCTTTTAGATTCAAAAGATTAAACAAAAAGTATAGTACAGGGCAATTAGGATGTGTGGCTATAGCTATGTGTTACTTTATTAAACAAAAATGTGTTGTTTACAAAATACAGACACAAATAAAGGGACTTTGTTATTATAAACATTTTCTGTGAATCAGTAAACCATATAGTAGGAGATAAAGATAAGTTTAAAAATGTTTCAGTAGCTGGTAATATGTTGAGGTTACGATATGTTTCTGTAATGTTAATTCACAAATTAGGCAAAGTCAACTTAGATATCTTAGCAACTACCTGACAAACTTTTATTAAATTTAGCAAAGAAATAAAGGATTTACCCAGAGTCAGAGCCGTTCATCTTGTATGAGGTTGTATCCTAAATGAGGTTACTTAAAATAAATTCAGATCTTCTGGGACAGGACAATTGTTCTTCAAATGACAGGTGCACTAACTTGGGACACGA